>NC_135505.1:32108615-32408615 GCF_052857255.1 Amblyomma americanum
AGCACCCGCGTCTAGCCGTGCGTGGCATCGCCGTTTTCGCGGAAAAGGGAATCCTGGGGGTTGAGCCGATGTCGAGTGTTTGGACCCTTAATGCCCCTGGCGGAGGCAACACACCACTTTGGCCCCAGCTTCCTGTAGACGACACCTCCGGCCTGACCCGACCGGGGGGAATTGGCAGTCGCCTTTTCCTACCCTCCCTTCTATCTTTCACTTTCCTATCTATTTCTCACCACTCTCCTATCTCCTACTCAATTGGTTGTTCCTTTTTTCCTGGCGGCGAGGGTTAACCTTGTGTGACCAACTACCCTGAGTGGCGTCATATTTGGTTACAGTTGAGGTGTACAGCTGGCGTGGGCAGCACTTGCTGTCAAATTACTGTCCCGTCCTCTTCTTGGACTCCATGGTTGATGGCTGGCACCATGACCGAAAAACAAAATGTTTTTATGGCTCCCCTCCTTTCAAAACCTGATCGCTCTCTCAAGAAAGGGCGGAACGAAGCAGGAGATTTTTTTTCACGTAATCCACAGTAAAAGCGATGAAAACAAGCAAGATTAATATCTCCATCCTTTGTGTCTACATGTTTAATCGATATCTTGGGCCCTTGCTACAAGGTCTCAAAAATGGCCAGCGACGACCTTCTACTTGAACTGCGTCAGTGCATCCAGTGCTCGAAACTTTCAAACATTCCTTCTATATGGGACATCCGTGTCTCCGTAACAGCAAATTGATCACTGAACACTGTCCGAGGCGTAATACCAGAAACTGATTTTGTACACATCACTGAAAAAGAAATGCTTGAAGGACTCAGCGACCATTACGTCATAGATAAGCACCAAATCAAGATCAGGAAGGACAATAAGGAAATAGACACAAAACGCTTAATCCTTACTTTCAACACGAGCACATTGCCCTGCACCATCGACGTGGGATATTTGAAATTTAAGACCATATATACCTAACCCCCGCAGATGTTTCAGTTGTCAAAGGTTCAGCCACGGCTCACAGAGTTGCCGTGGTAGCAAAACTTAGCAAAATATTCCTCGAAGGATCACCATTATGATGAATGTGACGCAGCCCCACGCTGCGCAAACAGTGAAGGAGACCATGCTGCCTATTCCAGAGCGTGTCTGTCCTGGACGAAAGAAAAAGATAATCACCATAAAGTCGAAGGAAAACATTTCATTTCAAGAAGCGAGAAGGCATTTTGCGCTTACGAACACGTTCTCTCTCACAGGAAAACAAATTTTTGCTGATATGGTCCGCAGCGGCGTATCACCACACAGCACTCCCGCACCTGCAGAGGCCACTCCCACCGAGCCTATGGCAGGGCCCCAGACAGGGACAGTAAAAGCTGCCCTGCCATTGACAAAGCAGGGAGCGCCGGACAATGGGTCGGCATTCCGCAGGACTTCCCCCCGTCAGGGGAGGCCCGAAACAATGCGCAGTGCAATGACAAAGCATCAGTAGGGGATCTAGTTGGGATGAGAGATGTACTACTTTCTGCCAATGCCATCGCCCTAAAGAGAAGATTAAGATAGCAGCAACATGCGCCAAGTGAAGCGGTGGCACTGGAAACCATGCGATTTTTATTTTTGCATAAGAACTAAAAAAGAAGAAATTTTATTAAAAAGGTTATAAAATCATGCCACATAAGCCTTTATTCTAAGCACAGTCAGGACGAAGCAAGTTATCACACAAATTGTTTGTGCCAGTCAACTGCTGGTTATCATTTGGATAATATATGATATTTTTTCGGGCTCAGCGTTTTGTTATAGCTTGTTCGTGCTCTAAACAACTATTCGTAGCCAAAATAACACTCAGAAGTGCAGGGAATTCCCGATTTTACACTTGCACTTGGTTCATTCTGAACAAAATACTAACCCCCAAGTATTAAACGGATCGCCTCCGCTATTAAAGAAAAGTTTTGTATGGCATTTTGTGTGCTTCATTTCTGCAGGCCAAATTTTTATAGCCGTTACGAACTTAAGAGTAATATCGCACATTAGCAAGAAACCGTACAGACGTCTGAAGCTTTTATTCTGTAAACGCAGTCACTAGGAACGATATTGACATCAACGGTGTGTCCACACTGCGAAATAGCGCTGTTTCGCGCGGTGGACACGATCGTAGGGTTAGTTGCGTGTCGTGCTTAGTATTGAGACAACCGCGGCTGCGCGGTCCCCCAACACCTCTGGCGAGGTTATGGATGTAACCCTCAGGCCACCCGCTCTCCAGCGGCGGAACAGCTCTCTTGAGCGAAAAAAAGACAGGCCCCTCTTAACGGGCCCAACGCCTAAGTAAATCCCCTATCATTTCCTCTCAAAAGCATAAACGTGGCTTTTTTAATTCACAAGTATTGCAGAGGTGTAGCGGAGTTTTGCGGAATTATAGTGAAATAGCACATATTTTAGGGTCGATGTTACCCATAGTTTTATGTCTTAAGGAGACCAATCTTGGTCCACAACATGTGCATATCATGAAACATTATAAAACTTTTAGACGCGATCGAGAGCAGGCAAATCGACTCTCGGAAGGTGTCGCGATTGTCGTTCGCAGGGGCGGGACGCCACACCATGCTTCGGCCACCGCGCAGGCAAAGCCTGAGGCAGGGCCACCCCCGCCCTCCGCAGATGCAGCGAAGGCTGCTCTGCTACCTGTAAACAAGGGCCCGCCGGCCCCTGAGTCGGCCGCCCTCAAGCTTCACCCACTCGGGAAAAGCCCACAAACCGTACACCCGCGGGTTCACCGCAGAAGTCCAGAGTCCCTAGTGAGGCGATGGACATAACACAGAACTCGCCTTTGCTGCAGCAGAGGCACAGCTGTTTGGAGCGAAAAAGAAAAGACCCCAGTATTGGCTCCCCCAAAACCGGTATCCTAAGTTGTAACTACACTCATAAAACATGGCGTTCCTGATACAGTGGAACTGCCGAGGAAAAATGAATAACTATGGTGACATAAAAGAGCTTTTAAACACAATATTGCCGGTGGCTTTATGCTTACAGGAGACCACCGGCAATATTGTGTTTAAAAGCTCTTTTAAAAGCTTTATGCTTACAGGAGACCGAAGAAGAAGAGGAAGACGACGCTTCTCGATCTGTTGTCTCCTCAGCTCAGTAATTTTGCCTTGTTTTCTAGTTATTAACTAGGTTATTTCCATCCTTGGAAGACGGCCGCGTCTATAAGGCGGTACTGTCCCTACGGGAAGGGTACGGCAGCTCCGGTGCCGGTATCCTTAAAGGGACAGCGCCATCCGAAGGAGCCCAGTGGGGCGGAGGCGGCCATGGCATCACATGGCGGGGATCTGCCAGTTATCAGGAACGTCCAGCAGTGCAGTGCGTCATCATCGCTCAGTGGAGACGACTCAACTATCGTCGCCTCTGACGAGGAAGTGGCTGACATGGCGGAAATGGACAACGATGGCTTCAAAGTGGTGAGTCATCGGAAGCACCGGACAGTCGGCATCCCAGGGATAGTTCAGCCAAAAGAGAAAGGTGTTGACTTCAGAGAGTGGAACCCTATCAGGCTGTTCGATGACATTAAAGTACTACTGGGATCTGCTTCGATTCGCAGTCGCTTCACAACGCAAGAGGCTCTTCATTTAGATATCTCAACGGAAGAGCAAGTAGACATTCTTCTGCGGTGCTCTCAGATCAGTGGCATACGAGTTCAAGCCCGGTTGCCACACTCCTACATGACTAACACATGTGTTATAAGGGGAGTACCAGTGAGGTATTCGGAAAGTGCCCTTCTTGACTACTTGAAACCGCAAGGAGTTCTGCACGTGCGACGGTTAATGCGCCGGGTGGAGCCTGGAGAACAACAATGGGCAGCGAAGCCTACAAACTCTATTGTGCTAACGTTTGCTCCCAACACCGAGCGCCCTGGAATAATTGACCTTGGTTTCACCAAACATGCAGTCCACGAGTTCGTTGAAACTCCTCCCCAGTGCTTCAGGTGCCAACGCTTTGGACATGTAGCGAGAGTTTGCAACAAAGATCAACGTTGCAAGCGGTGTGGTGGTGGCCATGATTACAAAGAGTGCAAGGCAGATTTTGCTTGCGCTAATTGTTTAGGTGACCATCCAGCGAGTTTCAGTGGCGGCACATTCCGTGTAAGCGCCTTACACCGTCGCAAGTCCTACATTAGTGGCCCCAAACCACAACCTACTGAGAAGCCGATACATGGAAGTGAAGAGTTCCCTGCGCTCGAGTGGGAAGCTCGGGACGTTGTAGCAAGCGACGTAGCTGCACGACCTGATCCGAGCAAGTCGGCAACGGCCCTCCGAGGGTGAGCTGGCTGTTCAATCTGCTTCTGCAAAGAGTGTCCACGTTCCTCACCGACCAGATCACAGCAAGACTCGACAACATGGAGGACATCCCCTTGCCTTAAAAGAGATGCAGACGCCAGCTACCGTGGCCAAGAGTGGGTCCCAGTCCCCGTCTTTTGTCGAAGTGGTGCGCCAGTGCGTGCAGCAAAATAAGGAGCTCAAAAGCCGGAATCTCTCCGACCTTCTACGCGCTTTGTTTGATGTCCTGCGTTCATATAGCCAAGCGATGCAGCCGGGCACTTTGAAGAACTTTATACAGCTGGTGCTTTCCTTTGAGACCTTGATCACCGCCTTCGCAGAGAACTTCAACTCCTAGATGGCTAGTTTTCTTCAACCTGTTGCAACTAAAAACCCTAGAAAAGTGCCGTTTATCATGTAATGGAACTGCGCTGGGATTATAAGTCGATTAGCAGAACTAAAATTGTTCTTGAAAGAGACCTGTGTTCCAGTACTGGCCCTCTCGGAGGCTGGCTTGCCAAGCGGGAGGTCTTTGCCGGGATACGTCGCCCACAAGAATTGCAGCATAAAGTCTTTTCCCGCAGGAAGTGCCGCCCTTTACATACGAAGAGAGATTCCTCATGTGGCTTTGAACGTCACCGATCTTTGCACCGACAGTATTGAGGTAGTGGCTGTGAGGATTCAGCTCGCCTTCCGAACTCTGTCCATTGCATCAGTAGACGTGTCCCCGCGGAAGAAGTTCGATATAGCTTTGTTCCTCCAGCAACATTGTGACCGCGGCCCAGCACCCAGAATCATCTGCGGTGACTTCAACGCCCACCACCCTGCCTGGGGTGACAGGAACACAGATCCTCGCGGACGCCAACTTTTAGAAGTCATCGACAGTTTGGACCTGTGCGTGGCCAATGACGGAAGTCCCACTTTCTTTCGGCCTCCAACCTCTCCCGCATCTATAGACCTAACCTTAGATTCACCTGACGTCCGTGTGCAGTGGTCAACTAGAGCTGACCGAATGGGAAGTGATTACTACCCGATATTTGTGTTTACTGCCAGCTTCCATCTGCGTCCTAAAATTTGCCATGTTGTTAATTGAGACAATTACAGGGAGCACTTAGCCTGTGTTTCAGGTGATGTGACAGACAAAATGAATTATGCTAAGATGGCTGCTACCACCGCGCTCAAGCTACCTGATCGTTTTCCGACTCCGGATTTAAAACTCAGGAACCTCTGCCCAGCGCGCAGAAGGGCGGAGCGACAACTGTTGCGGAAAAAGGACGACACAGCCTTGAAGGCAACTTTCAACAGGCTAAACTCTGCCATTAGACGTCATGCGAACAAGCTCTGTAGGTCCCAGTGGCCATCCTTTTGCGCTAGTTTGACTGTTTTCTCACCGATAACGAGAATTTGGCGTGTCGTTGGCAGTCTTGCTGGTGGCTCTCGTTCGAGTAAACCTTTCGATGCGCTTGCATTGCGCACGCAGAAACATCTCGTGTGCTTGGCAGAGGAATTTGCGGATGCATTTGTAAAGTACAGACCAGGCATTCATCCCTGCGCTCTGCCTGCTACATCTCCGTCTGTTATGGACGCCCCGTTCACACTTCGAGAACTACAGACAGCGCTCCGCAGCTTGCGGTGTCGCTGTGCACCAGATCCTGACGGCATTACCAATCAAATGTTACAGAACCTGCCTCTTGAACACCGTAAGATGCTCCTAACCTATCTCAATCGAGTGTGGGAGTCTGGTGACGTTCCCCCTTCATGGAAGGTGGCTTGTGTAGTCCCACTGCTGATGGCCAGCAAAGAGATGACAGACGCGGCCTCGTATCGTCCTGTATCGCTGACGTCGTGTGTGGCTAAGCTCATGGAGAAGATGGCAAGTAAGCGTCTGTCTTGGTGGCTTGAGGATAGAAGGGCACTACCAACATGCATGACTGGATTCCGCACAAGTTTAAGCTCGCAAGATAGCGTCCTGGACTTGATAAGCCACATTGAACATCAGAGTGCTTTTGGACTTTCAACACTAGCTATTTTCCTAGACGTATCAAAGGCTTATGATAGCGTCCTCCAGAGCTCAATACTGAATAGTCTGCAGGTCCTAGGCGTACAGGGCTATCTTCTGCGATTCATTCACTCATTTCTCAGTGATAATAAATTTCGAGTGCGGTTAGGCAGCACAATGAGCTCCGAAAGGGCGGTATCGCGAGTGGTACCTCAGGGTAGTGTCCTGTCCCCAACGCTCTTTAATGTTGTCATGGCTGGTCTTCCCGCAAAAGTGCAAAAACATTGTAGGCATGTACATATGTCGATATATGCAGACGACATTTGTCTTTGGTTAACCGGATATCAACACAAACGCTTAGCTCTGTTAGCGCGACAGGCCGTGCTTTCAGTTAAAAGTTACCTTCAAGGTGTTGGGTTGACTCTCTCGGTGGAAAAATATGGCTTCGTCCTGTTTCCAGGCAGGGGACGACGGTATGCGCGGCTGAGCATAGACCTTGATCAGTCTTGCCTTCGTCAGGTTAACCGCATACGTTTTTTGGGCGTCACTATTGACTCACGTCTACAGTGGCGACGAGCTGTGGACTCGATTGTGGCTTCACTATCTTCGCGTCTCAATGTTCTTCGTAGAGTTGCTAGTGAGCAATGGAAAACCATCCTGCTTCAATGATCAGGCTTCACGATGCCCTGGTGACAAGTCGCATAATGTACCAGCTCCCTTTAATTTCCCCCTCGGTATCGCAGCTGGAATGCCTTGAGGTTTTGCACAGAATGGGATTAAGGAGGGCTCTCGGCGTTCCGCAGGCTGCTCCAAAGAATGCAGTACTCTATGAGTCTCAATCAAAACCTCTTCGGCTAGCCGCTTCACAAAGACTTTTGCTGCAAATTGGCCGCCTGAGAGAGACTGTTGCCGGGAGAGCGCTTCTACAGCGCCTTCGAAAGAGATCTGAGTCCCGGGCGCACTTGGCTTTAAATACTCTTCGTTCTCTGGGTCTCGACCTTCGAGATCGACCTAAGACGTTGAAGCCACCTTGGTCCTTTCCGAGCCTCGATTGTTCCTTGACAATTCCCCACGTTCGCTCTAAGCGGAATTCTCCTTTAGCTGCAATGCGTTCGCTCGTACTGGAACATCTTGAGACCGAATATGCCAGTCATCTTCAAATTTTTACAGACGGCTCTGTGGACAAGGTCAGAGGATCTAGTGCAGCTGCTTTTCATATTCCGTCTTTGAAGTATGATTGGTCTGCTCGTTTTACTAAAGTCGTGTCCTCCACAATGGCCGAAAGCGTTGCCATTGAGGCAGCTCTAAAGAAGCTACGGTGTTGTACGCCTCAACCTACTGTCATAGTTACGGATTCAAAATCTGCCCTTCAAAGGTTAGAGTACGGGTTCCCCACTGATGCCTTGAGTCTTAGATCCCTACGTTTGGTGCAGAATCTACATAGCAAAGGCTTCTCTATACGTTTCAATGGGTGTCCTCGCACATAGGTGTCTTAGGCAACGAGATAGCAGACAACCTCGCCCATACAGCTCTCCCCGGGATTCCAGTACATGGAGTCCCTCATGAAGTCAAGCAAATGTTCAGAGATGTGGTGTTGTGCCACTTCAGTTCTTTGTGGAGCTCTCCTCATCAGCCATGTGTGACCAAGGGTCTCAAAAGGTACCAAGGCACTTTGCTGCACCGCGTTTGCAGGGATTCTGCTCGTACGCCGGCGTGGATGTATAAGACTGGCCTAGCGTTGTCACCATTGTGTTCAACGTGTGGTGTGTGTGGTGACATAGAACATTACCTCTTGTGTTGTACTTTGTACAACGCGGAACGGGCTGTGTTATTCGGATCCCTTAAGAAGGCAGGAGTTCCTCACAGTTCTCTTCAGGACATTGTTTTCCCGCGCGGGAGCCAGTCGAGTAGAAGGGATGCTTCTCGCCTTCTTCTACTTTACCTGCAGGACACGAATTTGGCCTCCACATGGTGACCTCAGGAGTGTCTATTTGGGTTTTTGCGGACAGTGTTTCTGTGATTTCTATTTAAGTGTCGCTACGGTGGAGCAATTGCCGGCAGCAACTGCAAGGCTAATCCCACCGGTAGTTTACAACCACTCAACTCAACTACAGGAGACCAACTTAGGTCCTATACAAAAAATAATTTAAACAAGTACAATGTCTTTCAGTGTGACCGAGGGCAAGCAAGCAAACTGTCTGGAGGTGTTCTAGTGTCATTCAGAATGGTGCAGAAACCCGCGATATCAAACTTAAAACCAAATACGAAGCCGTCGCAGTCACCATCTTTTATTTTAAAACACTCACAATATGTACCGTACATCTTGAACCACATCTAACAGTAACACTTCGTGATTTAGAATCCCTTTTAGAAGAGCTACCGGAGGCACATCTGCTAGTTGGTGATTTTAATGCCCACTCCAATTTTTGGGGAAGTGCACACACTGATTCAAGAGGTCGTACTTTAGAAGATTTTATTCTAAGTAATACTGTTTGCCTTCTAAACGCCGGCAAAAATACATATTGCTCCCCGAGCACGGGAAAAATGAGTTCCATAGATTTGCCTTTTAGTTCACCCTCTATCTTTTGTGATTTTGAATCGGATGTCATCGATAACCGGAACGGCAGCGATCACCTCCCTGTAATAATAAAACTAACATCCCCACCGCAATTCGCCCTAATGAAACCACGACGGTAGAAATTACGTTTAGCCTTCCTGGGCATTTTTACAGAAAGGGTCAGCTTAGATAAAATAGTTTCTGATGATCTCAGCATAGATGAACTGAATGAAGCTATCACAAACTGTATTTTAACCGCTGCACGCCTAGCAATTCCGCGGTCATCTGGAGTAGTAAAGCAGAATCGCTAAATTTGGTATACACAAAAATGCCGAGATTCAAAAGAGAAACAAAACAAAGCTTGGAGAATTTTCTGTAGGTAGCCGATGCAGAATTTCATAGAGTTCAAAAAGTTCAGAGCAAAAGCTCGATGTATTTGCCGTAATGCAGAAAACAGTTCACGGCAAGGTTTCGTGTCCTCAATAAACTGCTCAAGCACGTCAAAACAAATGTGGGAGATGGTAAAAAAGATATATAGCAGCTACTCCCCATTCGCAGTTCCGTTTCTATCAACCCCTGGCATACAGACAAATTTAGAAGAACAGGCAGATATTTTGGGTGAATATTTTTATTCAGTTTCCAGTTCATCTCACTACACAGAGTCATTCTTCAAATACAAAAACAGAGCTCAAGATTAGTACTGTAATCTAATATCACAAGATATCTTGTGATATTAGATTACAGTACTAATCTTGACCTTGATTGACAACACGGTTGTTAGCATTCTCGCCACCTTCTCCTCTGAGGGACAAGGACTCCGTTTTACTCATGAAGTAACAAGGGACAACCGCATTCGGTATCTGGATTTAAAATTGCATTTTTCTGATGTTCATGTCTGCTGGGCGTACAGTCCCAGCTCCAACAAAAGCCTCCTACCTTATAAACGTGCTCATTCGAAGTTAGTGAAGCGCAACACTATCATGTCGTGTTGTTTGTCTGCCCTTCATAAGTCATGTGTTCACTCTCTTTCATCTAGTTTCCATAATCAAGTCAAACGACTTGAATCCGCGGGCTACCCTCAGGAAGTAATTCGCAGCTCATGTGAGCGCCTTCTTCAGAGGATGAAAAAAGCAATAAGGAAAGATCCAAGTGCAGACAGGACCCCTCCCTTCGTCATGCCATATTTTCACTGCCTTTCCCACAGCATCAAGAAGGTGGCAGGCAAATATGGAATAAAAGTAGTGTTTTCAGCGCCTTGTAAGCTGAAAAAAGTTTGTCCCATGCTCTCGGAAGAGAAAAAAGAAACAAGATCGGAACGCAGGTCTTGCAAGAAGAATCATCAGACCAAGTTCACCAGGTGTGCCTCCGAGGTTATCTACCAGATACCACTATCTTTCGGGCGGGTTTACATCGGCCAAACTGGCCGGTGCTTCACTGAGCGAGCCCTGGAACATAGACGATCGATGCACGCCGGCACAGGCAGCAATCTGCCATTACACTGCAAAAACTGTGACAGCCGCAACTGCGTTCCCTTCCTTGAAAAAACTGCTTTCCTCTCCAATGCACGCAGCAAAACTCAAAGGGAGGTTATCGAAGCTTTCCTGATAGCCAAAAGGAATGACGACTGCGTTAGCTCGCCCTCGCTGTCGCTATCGACACCAGAGCTAGAGTTTTTAGAAGGGCACGTTCGTGTTCACAATGGTTCTGATTAACCTGTAAATTTATGCTGATGTTTCTATCGTTGAACCCTATGGTGATAGTGTTTTTCTTATTTTTTCTTATGTTCTCTGGCCTTATTAACAATGTGTTTTTCACAAATAAAATCTGTTGGAAGTCTGCGCTTTGTCTGTCGATTTGTGTGCCTCTCGTCCCGTCTTGTTCGCGCAGTTTATACCCTTTCTGTTCATCATGAACCAACTAGCCCGCCAGAACGTCCTACCATTTATAATTGAATGGCGCATCATCACAGATCCAATAAAAGAACTAGTCTTTTTGCACTACACTTTTCTTGCAAAAATCTTTAATGGTGCAACAAATGTATCTAAATTTTTGCAACTTCCCTTTTAAAGCATTATGATGTGTAAGTAGCTTTTTTGTTTTGAATTAGCAGTAATTCATCAGATTTTTCCTTGGCATCCCTTTAAAGTAGCAGCAGCTTCGAATTTCTTGCTGTAAACTTGATGCTCTATGGTATTTTTATTTGGCAAGATCACAGCTTTGGCATTTTCCCCAGGACTACAACAATGACAACAGCGCAGTGATCCACCAGAAAGCAGTCACCGACTTTCACGTCATCACCCACTTCTCCTATAGAGAGCGGTGTGCACGCCCTCACCTCCGACATTCGCCGGCTGAGTTACGACAGAGGCTTGTTTGTTGTCCGGAGCCTCTTCTTTACCTTTCCTAGGTAACTTTCAAATGAAAATGCACTGAACTCATCGACAGTGCCATGCTCCAGGCACTGCTCTGCCGAGTGTGCAAGGGTGTGCACGTTGTACACTACTTGTTGTTGTCCGTACAGCCTTCCAGATTCTTGCACAAAGTACTGCAGGTCGTGAGCAAACTGGTTGAGAGCTCTGTGATGCTGAGGAGAGGCAAGTACGCTAAAAGACACATGCAAATATAAAAAATGCTTATGAAGCTCATCAGACAGGATGGATTTTAGAACAGGCTGAGGTATAGTATAAAAATCTTGAACTCTGTGGCCTTCCATCTGTCGAGTTCTTCGGTGCCCTCGGTGTCCTCTGAAACCACTTTGGAAATGATGTTGCTGCTTCTCGCAGCTTGTCGTTGAGTCCACTCCTGTCAGCCCGGCTCAGCCTGGCAGCGTGCAGCTTGCATATCCAATTTCTAAGGAGCTGCCGCGTAACCCCCAAACAGACTAAATGCATATACTCTGTAGGAAAGCATTTCACCATATCAATGTTCAAAGATAGAACTGGTGAAACACCAGTGTGATATCGTCGATCTTCTTGCGAACGAAAAGAGGATTCTCTTCGCTGTGGTGCATGCAAGTAAAGGAATGTCATCCTGCTTTCCAGATAGTGCCCTTTTTGTCTGCAACGTTCATAGGCATGATAGCCTGTGTGGCCAGTGATCGCCTTCACGAAACTCCTTGCTGGAGAGTCGCAGATCACGGCTTTTAAGCACACATTGACGTGCACCCCTTTTACCATCAGTCTGTTGCAACTAAGATTGTGCACTTCTTCAATGAAAGGCCTGAGGAATTCCTGGAGGCAGGGAGGTTCCCATGCACCTCAGTATGCACTGACCATAGATGGTTCAGATTTCTTTGTTATTTACTCTGCACAGAATTGTCAACAGTGCAGTCTGGCTACTCCTATGCAGAGGCAGCCCATCAATATTTGCGTGCAGATCGACATTCACAGGCACTGGCCCTTGCCCAACAGCATGCTGAATGCCCTCTGTTAGGCCAAAATGCAAAAACGGGTCGCCGTGTTCTAAATTAGCTTTCCGCTGTGTCCCCATGATGGTCCTTGCATCTTTCAGGAGCTCCACAATTCCACGCCGACGGCAGAAGTCCAGCAAGTCGTTAATGCAGGCGTGCGTGAAATTGTGCTTCCTAGCTATGGTAGCTAACTCATGCGCTGTCGAGAGATGGCAATAACGGAGCTCAGCAGACTCCTCATGAGGCTGGCCTATTTGCACGTTCTCAGCAGTAAGGCTGTTCGTGGACGAGGTCTCATCGCTTGAGTCGCACGAGGTAGCGGTATCCTCACTAGAAATGCTTCCGGTGCAACTCTCGGACAGATGCGCCTGCTCGTTCAGGTCGCTCTGCACAGATGGCACCTGCGGGTCTGCAGGTAGCGACGAAATAGCTCGCCCGCTGCCACTGGCGCAAGCACCGCCAGCGCAGGCTTAGCTTTTCAGTCGTTTGCTTCCTCTGGACGGTAGCAGGAGTGGAGGGGCGCTGACGACGTCCGAGGCTGCTTCGCCACCTGTTGTCTTTCTTCCGGAGGATTTCAAATGCGTAGACGGGGGCCGTTGGATGCCGAGTTCTTCTAAACGTTCCCTGTACTCTCTTCAGATCATACGGTATGTCTGCCACTTGCTAATGACGTCCGTCTCTATGCTCTTGGCGGAGCGCAAAACATGGGACTGACGGAGAATCAACAAAACTAACCGCTCACAGCTACAGCGAAGAACGAAAAGAGGCCTAAAGATGGAGATACTCGCAGCGCACAAAAACATTTTAAAAAAAGCATAACCATCACCAAAAAGCGTTAACACTATGCAAAATGATACCTCTAGTTGCGAATTTATTTAATATAATTAGGTCACTACCTTTCGTAATTAAAAAAATATTCACGAGCTGAGTTGGTTTAATTTTTTAATTCACAGAAAAAATAGGTGGCCGCAGAGCCGCGTCTTAATATTAACTCTGAAAGAATGCGTCTAGAACACTCGTGCCACACCTACATATTTTTAAACACTCACTCCTACCTGTTCAGCTCATAGCCTCCTTGATTCTCTCATCCATCCACTCTAGTGATCGTTACTCGCAACTGTAAGGTTGCCAGATTGGGCGACTTCTTGTCTCAGATGGCGTCAAAATTTTCTTTTGACAATGTGGTTTTATTCGGCTACACTTTTTCCTGCGCCTATGTAAAGAACCAAACATAGTCACTATTTCTAATGAATGTTTTTGGTGATTTGTTCACAGGCTTTCTCGACCTTGTGCCAGTGATCGATGCGGAGAGGCTATTTTCTCTGTTAAAGCGCTGTTAGCTGGTAGAAAACATGACATGAAATATTGTGTGGGCCTTGGGACAGACGGGGTATCAACCCAACAACCTTTACACAAAAATCAAGGCACAAATTTCGTGGTTCTAAAGTGTGTGCGCTAAAGTGCATGAGCTACCCCTACACTGACTGCTTTGTATATAATTTCCTTTAATTCTTGAACGCCAGACATTAAAATGAAGCACACAATCTCCAAACGGCAGCTTGAGTACGTAAAAACGTGCGCTGGCCTCATGCGACACCGCTAATTATCCGTAATATAGTCTGAAGTGATGGCGGCCATGGTAGAGATCTTGTGATGGGCATCTTCCAACATACACCTACCGGCTTAATTCTGTGCGTCGAGTTGGCTCAGCATAGCACCTGCCTTGCGATAAATTGTGAATATGTGGGCTATACTGGAAGGCCGCTTTGATGCATTGAAAAAGTGGAGAACGCTGCTATGCACCAAGAATGCGTATTATAGAAATATACACTGATCAGCTAAATTTGATTTTTGTTGGGCTTGTAATCGGTGAATTTAATTTGAGTGAATGAACAAGCGTTTCGGTTTAAGGTCCCGGCCCGGTCCGGCTAAATGAGAAATTTATTTCTTTTGGAAAAACGCTAATGACAAGAGCTGCGTGCAGCTACGCAGAACGACCACACCAAGTAGGAGCAGCACATATGTTACATTTCAGGGCATGCGGTAGGGGAGTTTTTTCTCGACAGCCCGAAATATCTCCTGTTGCATCTGTGACAAACCTTTTTTCCTGGATAGGTGACGCAGCGTTTTTTTTCCTGCATGAGTGAGCTGAAGAGGCATTACTGCTTACCTAAAGCTTCTGAGTGAACTGCGCCATCCCGAACTCCATCGGTTTTCTCAATCGTTCATTCGGTGATTTCGTAGCGACAAATTCAGTTTATGAAATCGAATCTAAGAATCACGTGCTCTAACGAAACTCGACGATCTGGCAGACAAACATGGTTCAAAATGAACTACGGGTAAACTTGAAAAATGCAAAAAATATTGGATAGCCGATCGACGTTCCCGCTGAAGAAGTTGGAGGTCACTGACCATACGTCGATGTGAGGAGACGTATGAGTTCGGAAACGTCTATCGCAACCTGGACATGGTCAGTGACCATCAAATTCATCAGTATATCTTGCCTAACCAGACGAACTTTCGTCGAACCCTAGACTATATGTTTCCATTGATGTCTGAGCTGACACTTTTTTTGTCATCCCCGCAGGGGGCGTCTGCACCTAGCAGGCGTTGGTGAGTGGCGACACCACGGGTTCCCAAGCATCCGCAGGGACATTCCCTCAGGGGGATGATGGTGAACCGTGCATCACCACGGACACGAGCGCCCGCGCTTCGCCGTGCGTGGCGTCGCCGTGTCCGGGGAAAAGGGGATCCTGCTGGTTGAGCTGATGCCGTGCGTTTGGACGTTTAGGGCCTCTTGGCGGAGGTAACACATCATTTTGGCCCCTGCTTCTTGTAGACGGCACCTCCGGCCTGACCCGACCGGGGGGAATCGGCAGTCGCCTTTTCCTGGCCTCCACTCCGTCTTTCACTTTCCTATATTCTATCTTACAACTTTTCTGTCTGCTCCTCTTCTCGGTTTTTTTCAGTTTTCATAGGCAGTGAGGGTTAACCTTGTGTGGCCGACTGCCTTGTGTTGTGTCATATTTGGTTGCAGTTAGGGTGTACAGCTGGCGTGGGCAGGGCTTGCTAGCAAGGTCCTGTCCCGTCCCCTAGTTGGGCTCCATGGTGGTTGGCTGGCACCATGACCGAAAAACAAAATTTTTTATGCCTCCCCCTTTTTCGAACTTTATCGCTCTCTAAAAAGATGGCAGAACAAAGCAGAAGATTGTTTCCCTAAAAACACAAACATTTTCAGTTTCATGTTATCCACATTGAATACGAACAAAACCAAGCCCGAATAATATCACTATTTATTCTGTCCAACTGCTCAACAGATGCCTTGGGCCCTGGCTACAAGGCATCAGAAATGGCCAGCGGCTACATACTTATTGAATTGCGAGAGCATTCATTGCTCGAAACTCTCAAGCATTGCTTCCATGGGGGACGTCACTGTCTCCGTGACTCCCCACCGATCCCTTAACACAGTGCGCGGCGTTATCTCAGAAAGTGACTTCATCCATTTAACAGCAGCCGAAATGGTTCAAGGGCTCACCGACCAGAATGTAATTGACTTTCACCGAATCAAAATCTGCAATGATAACAAATAGATACCAAACACATGGTCATCATATTTAACACCAGCACTTTGCCCCAAACGATCGAAGTTGGATACCTGAAAGTCAACGTCAGACATTATATACGCAATCCCCGCCGATGTTTAAATTGTCAAAAGTTTCCGACGGCTCTCAGACTTCCCACGGCTGCCAAACATGCGCGAAATGCGCCTTGAAGAACCACCATTATGGGGAAAGTGACGCATCACTGCGATGCGCGGACTGGGAAGGAGACCACGCTGCGTACTCCAGGACGTGTCCGTCCTGGAAAAAGGAAAAAGAAATCATCTCCATAAAAATCAAAGAAATATTTCATTTAAAGAAGCAAGGAAGCGTTTTGCGCTTACCAACATATTCTCCTTCACAGAAAAACCAAACTATGCTGATGTGGTGTGCGGGGGCGTAGCACCGCAAAGAACTCCGGCATCTGCCGAGGCCGTTTCCATCGAGCCCATGGCAGGGCGCTCCACGCCTCAGGCAGGGACGGCGAAGGCTGCCCTGCCACCCTGAAAGCAGGGAGCGCCGGTCTATTGGTCGGCAGCCCGCAGGACTTCCCCTCATCGGTGGAGGCTGGAAACTAACACAACCGCGGCGTCTCCGCGGCCATCCAGCACCTCCGGTGAGATGATGGATGCAACGCACACTCCGCCTCCTTTAGAGCGGGGAGCAGCTCTCTCTCGAGAAAAAAAATACAGGCCCCTCATAACGGGTCCTGAACACAAGTAAATCTCATAAGGTTCGCAAGCCATAAGACAAATATGGCTTTTTCAGTTCAGGGGAACTGTAGAGGCCTGTTGAGGAATTACAGTGACATAACATATATTTTAGGGACAATGTTGCCCGCAGCCTTATGTCTTCAGGAAACCAATCTAGGTCCACAACATATGAATATCCTGAAACATTACAAAACATTTAGAGGCAATCGCGAGCAAGCAAATATACTTTGAGGAGACGTCATGATTGTCTTTCGAAGCGCCATCCCTGCTCGAGAAATCAAAATCAAAGCAAAACTTGAAGCCGTTGCTGTCAGCATCATCAGCTATAAAACAATTCCTATCTGTTCTGTATATATTCCTCCACATTTTACATTAACGATTCATTATGTGCAAGAACTCATCTATGAGCTTCCACAACCTTATCTAGTAGTTGGGGATATTAACGCTCACTCCCCTTTTCGGGGAATCGAGCGCTGTGACTCTAGGGCCAAATAATCGAAGATTTTCTCTTTACAATAATGTATGCATTTTAAATGAGGAAAGGCCACACACTGCTCCCCTACCTCGGGGAAAATGATCTGTTTAGGTTTGTCGTTTACTTCACCTTCTGTTTTTACAATTTTAAATGGGATGTCATCAGCAACCCATATGGTAGCGATCATCTCCCTATAATAATCAGTTTAATATCTCCACCGAAAATAATCCCCACAAAACCGCGACGCTGGAAGCTGCATCCCGCAGACGGGATTTTTTAGAGCATAATCCACTTCACAAAATATAGATTTAGAAAACCTGACCATCGATCAGATAAACGAAAAGTTGACCGATTGTATCGTAACGGCTTCAGAATTATCTATTCCGCAGTCTTCTGGACAAAACCACAAAGTGTGGTGGACAAAAGACTGCATGGAAGCAAAAAACAACAAAATAGAGCTTGGCGTAAATTTCGCAAGTATACGACACGTGAAAATATCGTAAATTTTAAAAAGGCAAGAGCTAAAGCTCGGTACATCCGTCGCATTGCCGAGAAAGCTTCTTGGCCGAGTTATGTTTCATCTATAAACAGTCAAGTCACATCTAAAAAAATGTGGGAGCAGGTTCGAAAATTAAACAACAACTTCTTACAGTTCATAATTCTTCTTCTGACAACACTTAGCACACAAACAAGCATAATTGAACAGGCAGACATGTTAGGTGAACACTTCGCAGCAGTTTCCAGTTCATCGCAATATACGCAGTCATTTATAAAGGCAAAAATGTAACCGAAAAACAAAGACTTCCAATAAGTGGAGGTGGAAAAGAAAAACACAACAATTTAATTACTCTAAAAGAAATAAACAGAGTACTGTCTGCTGAAAAAAAACCTGCTCCAGGAGCCGACCAAATAAACTATGAAATGCTTGCCCATCTTCTTGAGCCTGTCGTAAAAGCACTTTTAGGATTTCTTAACACGATTTGGATATCAGGAAAATACCTGAAGCCTGGAAAAAAGCTATTATTGTACCATTTCTTAAAGCTAATAAACCTCCAACCTCTCCTAGCCGTTATAGACCCACAGTCCTTACCAATTGCCTCGCCAAATCCTTTGAAAGTGTCTTGAATATAAGATTAACTTTTGTCTTCCAATCCTGCGAACTCCTAGATATCTATCAATGCGGTTTTAAAAAGAGATGCTCCACACCAGATCACCTAGTCCGTCTAGAAAATACTGTCAGAGAAGGTTTTCGTAAACAATACTGTCTTGCAGTTTTTTTCGATTTACAAAAAGCTTATGATAAAACATAGAGGTTCGGGATTCATAGCTGAAGGCATAATAGCTTTTTTCCAGGCTTCAGGTATTTTCCTGATATCCAAATCGTGTTAAGAAATCCTAAAAGTGCTTTTACGACAGGCTCAACCCTTTCGAGGATATTTACCTCAAGAAAATGGAGTACCTCTAGGATGTATTTTAAGCACAACTCTCTTTATTGTAAAAATGAATTCTCTTAGGAAAATGATACCGAGGTCTGTTATGTATTCACTATATGTAGATGACCTCCAGATAGCTTACACATCCTCCAACATGTCAACATGTGAAAGACAAACACAATTGACAATTAACAAACTGACACCATGGGCAGACAGAAATGGCTTCTGGTTTTCTGCGGAGAAAACCGTAGCCACTATTTTCTCACTCAAACGAGGACTACAGGCAGATCCGACCCTACATTTGAACGAAACCGAGTTGCCCGTAAATAATGAGCACGAAATTTTAGGTATAACATTTGACAAAAAACTCACTTTCCTGCCTCATAATATTGCATTAAAAAAGAAAACTTCCTGATCACTGAACATAGTCAAAGTCCTTTCGCATAAACACTGGGGTTCTGACAGGGTAAGCCTTCCAAAAATTAACCGCTCTGTGGTACGATCCTGCTTAGACTATGGCAGTATAGTATATCGTTCAGCAAGGTCATTGTGTTTGAAACGACTCGACCCAGTGCACAATTATGGTTTACGCCTTTCAACTGGCGCTTACAGGACGTCACCTATAAACAGTCTTTATGTTGAAACCAACGAGCCGTCACTTACAGAGAGAAGAGCCATGCTCACGTGCTCGTACATTCTAAAAATCCATTCACTGCACAAACATATTTGTTACCCCATCGCTACAGAGTGCCCATCTAGAGTACTCTTTAACAATAAACCGCAAGCTACCCGTCCACTGCTCTTACGATTTGAAGACATGTGCCAGAACCTTGACGTACTACACATATTGCCAAGCATTTCTGGAAGGCGAGGTTCACTTCCGCCATTGTACAACTTTCCGGAAATCTTTGATCTCACTGTTACAGATTTCCGTAAAAAACAAATTTCGCAAGAACATATAATACAAGAATTCCTCACACTTGAAGAAAAGTACAGTAATTACGCAGCCTTTGATACAGACGGTTCAAAACCGACGCTTATTTTGGAAGTTCAGTGGTACAGGGAAATTGGAATAAAATAGTAAGACTTCCACAGTGTGCTTCCATCTTCACCGCGGAATGTTACGCTATCTGTGTAGCCATAGAAAAAATAGTAAATCAGAATCTCGCCAACATTATTATTTACACAGACTCGCTAAGTGTGCCCACAGCCCTTCCTTCTAGAAATATAATAACCCCGCTGCTGGACGACCTCATACACAACATTACAAAAGCCATAGCCCAAGGAAAAAACTTAAGACTGCTGGGTATGAAGTCATGTCGCCATAAATGTAATGAAAGAGCAGATTTGTGCGCTGCTGAAGCTTGAGGCAAGCAAATAAAGAATGAAAACGTGCCCTGTAAAGATTGCATGAAGTTACTACAATGTAAGGCAAGGAAAATTTCGCAGTCCACTTGGTACAACGAAGTAAATAACAAGCTACACTTATAAAACCAGTGCTCAATGAATGGAAGTCATGTCTGCACCAGAAACGTTTCAACGAAGTCATTATCGGCCGTGTGCGTATAGGCCACATACACATTACATACAACTTTCTGCTAACAAAAGACGACAAACCAGTCTGTGCATGTGGAGATGAACTTACAGTCAGTCACATTTTAATTTCATGTCCGAAACTGTAAAAACTAAGGAAAAGTGCTTCTGTCCGTTTTATAACCAATGCATCCATTTTCATCCATCACTGCTCTTAGGTGAAAATGCAATTGTGGACATATCCTGAGTTTTTAGATTTTAACAGAAGCTGATGTTCTTAAATATATATAAAACATGACCCAGTACTTTGCCTGATGTACCTTAGCCACTTTCTCATTCCTGAGAAAAGTGCTGAGGTTTTTTATTTTGATTGGATGGGGGAATCCAGTCCTTGCCCAGCCAAGGACTGCTGATGAGGGTACCCAGCCTCCTTTGAAACTGGAAAAATTGCAGCACAGCAGTAACAAATACGAGACGAGAAGGACGCAAACTGCTGCGCTGCAATTTTTCCAGTGTGCAGAACCAACTAGCCAGTCACTATGTTTTAAGCAAATTCCTTTGAAACAATGCGAAAAAATAGTGTGCGCACTGCCAAAGTTATAAATTGTATTCATTTAGTTCTGCTAAAAAATGTTAATTTTGGGGCGAACCTCTTGACAATTGAAGCTGTCATGGATTGCTACTCTCGGTCCCAGCAGCAGCCAACGGCAGCGGCCGACCGTGACGCAGGGCCTTTCCGACGTGTGTCGATCAGTTTGTGTTGCGTGTTTCTTGCTGGTTCGCGTTCCATGTTTGTTTAGCGCGGAAGTACTTAAAGATGTAACTAAGCTATTCACCTTTTGGAAGCCATTTTGCATGCTCCACGCGTCTCAGCACTACAGTGCATATGCACGCCTCCGTATCAGCCATTTTGTTTGTTTACATTTATCGGGTTTTTGGTG
The DNA here is from genome assembly GCF_052857255.1 of Amblyomma americanum. NCBI lineage: Eukaryota > Metazoa > Arthropoda > Arachnida > Ixodida > Ixodidae > Amblyomma > Amblyomma americanum. The sequence continues at coordinate 32,129,560 of NC_135505.1, forward strand.
ACTTTCTACTTTGCTTGGTTTCTGATGGCTAAAGTGCTGAAGAATGGCCAGAAATATGTCAAGCTTATAATATTGCACAGAAATGTTTTCACCCGCTTTTCAAACACTATATAACAATTTCAAACATCTTTTATGCATGCTGATGCATTTCAATTGTACTTTTTTTCACTGATCGTCACTGCCATCATTTTCGAATGACATTTTTTACCATGCAGCACCGAAACCGACTGAATGACATTCGATGCATCAAATGACATTCGGTTGGAATGACAATAAATTTGTCGTGTGGCAGGTGTATTACTTGAAGCCTTGGGTTTGAGTTTCCACTGCTTCACAAAATTTTTATTGTCGAAGTTTTAAAAGTTCGATTTTCTCCAAAGTTCAAGTTGACTGTTTGCTGTTACACATTGCACTAGTGTTTTAAACCATCAGGCACCAATTTCTGCATTGTTTATAATTCATTCTGATTCATTCAAGGTTTCTTCCTCCTACAAGCAAGCACAGATTTATTGTGAAATCTTAAGAAAAGTGCTCCTTGTGCAGGCTTGCCCCGGGAGCAGTCTCTACAGCGCGACCTCATTAGATCATTTTAGACGTGCTCTTTAGGTCGCGAAAATCACACAGTCCAGTCCACTTATAATGACCAAAGATATAATTAATGCTTTATTATTATGAATGGGGGTGTTGCTATCGTCACAATATGCATTAGGACAAAGGTGCTGCATCTGAGTATCAACAAATGACCTTGACCTCACAACTCGGAGCGTTCGTGGAAAAGCTATAAATTTGTTCCCGCAATCGAAAACATGTTATTTTCACCGCCGTGGTGACTGAAAAACACCTCTCCCCCTGTGTGGCGTTCCCACATCCAATGCCATGACAAGGAAAAAAGGAACACGGACTGCAGCAATAAAGGACCATAGACACAAATTTCATTTGCATATTTCCTTCTTTCAAATCATGTGTTAGCCATTAAAATACTTAGCTCACCATGTAGTATTTGACTACGAGAACTAAATATTTTGTAACTGTAATTCTTCTTGATATTTTTTGGCTCCGGTTTCACTACTCTAATTCCCCGCAGCGGGGGCGTCTTCAGCTTCAGGAGTTGATTAATGGCAACACCACAGGTTCTCGAGCATCCACAGGGATATCCCTCCAGGTGGATGATAATGAACAGTGGACCCGAGCACACGCGCCTAGCCGTGCGTGGCATCACTGTGTCCGGGGAAAAAGGATATTGGTGGCTAAGCCGATGCCGAGCGTTTGGACCTTAAAGGCCCCTCGGCAGAGACAACACACCACTTCGGCCCAAGCTTCCTGTAGACGGCGCCTCCGGCCTGACCCGACAGGGGGAAACCGGCCGGCAGTAGCCTTTTCCTGTCCTTCCCTCCGTCTTTCCCTTTCCTATCATCTTTCTTAGAACTTTCCTGTCTCCTCCTTCCTTCTCGGATTTTTAACTTTCCATAGGCGCGAGGGTTAACCTTCTATGGCCACCCATACTAAGTTGCATCATATTTGGTTATAGCAGTGGTGTACAGCTGGCGTGGGCAGGGCTTGTTTTAAAGTTCTTGTCCTGTCCCCTTGTTGAGCTCCATGGTCTGTGGCTGGCACCATGGCCGAAGAACAAAGAAGACAACTTTTCCGAAGTACCACATCGTCCACAGTAAAGAAGCAGAAAAGCCAGCCAGGCAAATATCCCCGTTTCTTGTTTCAAGAGCTCTTACAGATTTCTTGGGCCAAAGTCACAAAGTTGGCTTGTGGTGACCTCCTGCTCGTAATGCTCGACTTTACTCAAATATCAAAACTTGCAAAGATTGATACTTTTGGCAATATTCCTGTCTCTGTCACACCACACAGATCATTGAACACAGTACGCGGTGTCATCCCAGACAATGTCTTTCTGCACCTAACTGAGGAATAGATTCTTGAAGGACATTCTCCGCAAAATGTAACCAACGTTCATAGATTTAAAATCTGTAAAGACAACAAAGAAAGTCCAGCAAAACACCTGGTCCTGACGTTTGCCTCTTGCACCTTACCCGAGTCAATCGAGGTAGGCTATGCAAAAATCTCCGTTCGTCATATATACCCAACCCTAGACGCTGTTTCCTATGCCAGAAGTTCGGTCACGGCTCACAAAGCTGCCGCGGCCGTAACACCTGTGCTGAATGTGCCTGAAATGACCACCAGTCAGACAACTGCAATGCCGCGCCACGTTGTGCAAACTGCGAAGGCATCCACGTTGCTTATTCAAAGCCTTGTCCTGCCTGGAAGAAAGAAAAGGAAATAATTGCAGTAAAGTCAAAAGACAATACCACATTTAAAGAGGCAAGAGGGCGTTATGCAATGCCACATGGCGCTTTTTTGGCAGTGCAATCCGCGCCCCTGGCAGATGCAGCGAAGCTGCTATGCCACCCCCGCGAACGGGCGCACCAAGTCGGCAGGCCGCAAGACTTCCCTTGTTCGGGAGAAATCCACCACCCCCTGCCCATGGGTTCCCAGCGGAACTCCAGCGCTTCCACTGAGGCGATGGATACAAATCAGAGCTCGCCTCAGCCGCAACGGTGGCGCGGCTCCCTTGACCGAAAAAAAGAAATCACAATAGCAGGCCGTCAACAAGGAGGGACCTGAGATTCTGAAGAATTCATCCCCTAAAAAATTTATAATGGCGTTTCTTATCCACTGGAAGTGCCGTGGAATTTTAAATAACTATGGTGATGCAATAGATCTCTTACATCCTCTGTCTCCTGTGGCACTGCACCTTCAGGGGACCAATTTGGGACCTTTACACAAAAATATTTTTAAAAAGTATAAAATCTTTCGCCATGACCGTGAGCAGGCGAATAGGCTCTCTGGAGGCGTGGCTGTTGTAGTTGCGAGCGGTGTTGCAACGCATGAAATCAAGCTCCAGACGAATTATGAAGCCGTTGCAGTCACAGTCATTAGCTTTAAAACAATTACCATATGCACAGTGTATCTTAAACCACACACGTCTCATTAACACTCCATGACCTAGAAGCATTTTTATTCAGTTACCAGAGCCATATCTGGTAGTCGGAGATTTTAATGAGCACTCCCTATATTGGGGGAGCAAACAGACGGACACTAGAGGCCGTGTTTTAGAAGATTTTATTCTATGCAACAACGTTTGACTGCTAAATACGGGCAAACCCACATACTGCACTCCATCCTCAGAAAGATGAGTTGCATAGACTTGTCTTTTAGCTCTCCATGCTTTTTGCCCATTTTAATCGAGATGTTCTGGATAACCCACACGGAAGTGATCACATTTCAGTAGTAATTAACTTTTCATCACCACCACCCATCATATGTACAAAACCACGCCGTTGGAAGCTGCCCTTAGCGGACTGGCCAATATTTCAAAGGCGTGTCTGGAGAAATTATTTTCCGATGATCTTAGCATTGACGAAATAAATTAAACTGTTACAACATGTAATAATGCGGCTGCACGCCTAGCTATTCCGCAGTCGTCAGGAGTAGTACGCCAAAACCAGAAGGTTTGGTATAACCAAGATTGCGGAGAAGCAAAAAAGAAATAAAACGAAGCCTGCGGAACTTTCCGAAGATACCCCACATGCGACAACCTCATAAATTTAAAAAAAAAGAAGAGAGCAAAACACGACATATTCATTGCAATGCTGACAAAACCTCGTGGAAAAACTGCGTATCGTGCATAAATAGTTCAGTTACATCAAAACAAATGAGGGAACAAGTCTGCAAACCCAATGACAGCTTTTCTGCTTTTAAAATTCCTTTCCTAACATCTCCAGATAGACAAACAAGCATTAGCGAACTGGCCGACACACTAGGGGAACACTTCGCCATAGTTTCGAAATCCTCACACTAAACACACAACCATTCTTCAAGTTCAAGAACACAACTGAAAAACAACGACTGCCGACAAGTTGCAGTGCGAATGGACATCACAATAAATTAATTGCACCAGAAGAAAACAGTACAGTACCTTCGGCCTTCAAACAAACAGCACCAGGCCCAGATGAAATCTATTATGAAATGCTTGCCCACTTCTCCGAAGATGCTGTAGAAGCTCTTCTGAAATTCTTCAATAAAATATGGCAGTCTGGAAAATGCCAGTATCGTAGCAGAACGCCGTGGTTGTGGCATTTCTGAAACCCGGAAAACCGCCAACTTCGGCTGATAGTTACAGGCCAATAGCACTTACGAGTTGTCTTGCTAAAGGTTTTGAAAGTGCGCTAAATATTAGGCTAATGTTCATCCTTTAATCGCTAAAACTACTTAATATCAGCAAATGTGGATTTTAAAAAGCATGCTGAACAAACGACCATTTCGTCCGTTTTGAAAACACAGTCAGTGAAGTATTGATACAAAAACAGCAGTGTCTAGCAGTATTTTTTGACTTGGAAAAAGCTTATGATACAACCTGGAGGTTTGAGATTCTTCGTGACCTCGCAGATCTAGGTATCCGTTACAGGATGCTAAACTGTCTAAAAGACTTTCTCTCTGACTGTTCCTTTCGTGTACGTCTAGGCTGCACGCTTTCGAAAAAATTCATCCATGAAAATGGCGTACCGCAGGGGTGTATTCTAAACACCACACTCTTTATCGTAAAAATGAACTAAATATGGCAAATAATTCCAAAGTCCATCACGTATTCCGTAAATTTTGACGACCTTCAAATTTCATGCACATCTTCCAGTTTATCAACATACGAAAGAAAGATGCAGCTTACACTGAAAAAACTAGCGACTTGGGCAGACCAAAATGGATTTAGGTTCTCTCCACAAAAAACAGTTGCCGTCCTTTTCTCACTGAAAAGAGGCGTGCAGATAGACCCTACCCTGCACTTGAATGAAGCGGTACAAGTAAAACAAAAGCATAAATTCCTTGGCATAACTTTTGACAGAAAGCTCACATTCCTACCCTACATAAACACCCTCAAAAAGAAAGCTTCCCGATCGCTAAATATACTGAACATTCTCTCACGGAAGCACTGGGGGTCCGATAGGTTGTCTTTTACTGATTTACCGCTCCGTAGTACGGTCCACTTTGGACTATGGATGCATTGTGTATGGGTCTGCAAGGCCATCGTGCCTCAAAAAACTGGATCCTATAGAAAACCTGATTAATGAAGAGACCGAGTACACGCAGCTCCTGCGCTTCACGGATGGGGCCGCTTGCGAGAGAGAGCTGAACTAAGATTTTGTATTTTGGAGAATGTCGAGTACGCACAAATCCCCACTGTTACAACGTTTAGCTGAATAATATTGTGGCACCCCCCCCCCCCCCCTTTGCCCGTCTGGCAGCTCCGTGGATCAAATTCGTGCTCAAAGGACTCCAAACACAATAGGCGGCACTCTCAGCGCATCCCCTACGTGGCGCGTAACGTCCACGTAGCTGCAGCAGGCGAACACCGTGCCGCTGGGCACGGAGGCAGGGGCACGGACGCATGACGTCACAGCCTCCAGGAAGCAGTAGTTCAAGGCGCTGCCGCTAGGTGCACCAGCTCAAGGAAAAAATGAGGAGAAAAGGGGGTTTCCGCTGGCTTCGTGAAAAAAGGGATGTGGTTTCAGTCATCTTAGGAACTCCAGGTTTCATTCCAGTAGAATTTAGACCTCCTATAATTAAATGCAGTATCCCTTCAACGTTTAGAAGTGATGGTGCCGCTTAGACACATAAGTTGAGTGCAGGAAATATTTTTTATCGAAGGGTATTTCCTTAAAAAGTATGTCAAGTAATAATTTGAGGCGATATCGTTTGCAGCGCGAAAATAGACTGGTGTAGTTTAGTCGCCATTATTTGAACGCTCTTCGAAAATTTTTAAACTTTTGATGAAGCGAGCAGCTCAATTTTCTTAACGCTTCTAGGCTACTGATGAGAGCACGTGTGGGGGGTCCCACATGATGCACGTTTATTCTAAAATAGGCGCCAGAGTTCTGTAAAGGACTCTGGCCCTTTGTACACCTTGATTCTGTTTTCTCTTCTTAAATTTAGGAACGCATTGTGCTTTCAGAGGTAGGCACTGCAAGTGCCGATTCCATGCTGATGGGAAAGAAACTGCAAATTATACCCTCATTAACGAATAAATGACTATAGACACCCAATTTTAGTCACCTTCCTTAAAATGATATTAGTAGTTAAAATACTGTTATCGTGTGGTATTTGCTTACAGCCGCTGAATAATTTATAATTGAATTCTCCCCTCGCACTGTTTCGGTTTCATCAATCAAACGATGCCTGCGACATGTAGCTGAAATAACGTCGCAGCAAAAAACTGCTATATAATTACTGATGCATAGATTTAGTTCAGCACTCAAGCCAACCCATTTGGAGAGTTAGAATGACAAACAACATATCAGCAGTTACCGCATTTCTTGCTTTAATTTGCGCACCCGAAATTTATATCAGAGTTTATAAAAAAAACATTACTGATATTTTGTGCTCCCTGCTGCAGTATATCGCCAGCGTGCACACAAAGAAGGTTTGCGAAGACTGGCGCGGCCACGTCGCTGTGTGCAGTTGTGACTGATATGAGTGGCGTGGAGATGCCACCACGCCGCTCTAAAGATGACGTCACCATTCCACTCCCAAGCAAAAGCCAAAGCAAAGTCATACCCCCTGCATGTGAGGGGTGAGCATGACCGGTATTACGTATTCCTCACCCATTCCCTGACAGCCCCACATGTGTAAAGAAAAAAACTCGTTAATTCATTTGTAAATTACTTTGCGTAAAGAAAGTTTGAATTGCACGCCATTTCCTCAGCTCGCTCATGCTTACAGTCACTATCCAGGCACAAAATTCCGGTATACAGAACCTGAAACTACCGAGTCGTTGGCGGTTTCGTTTGCTACTAGTGAGCCAGACACACGTCTGGGTGCAGTTTTAGTGCCTTTTGTATCCATCTGCCGGTGACTGGTAGCTCTGCAAGTGTTCAGCATTTATTGCTTTGAGATCCGCATGCTCCGTCATGCCATCTCGTGACAAGGGGTGTTATGTTTTGATTTGTGTTTGTAATCTACCTTTTCTTTTTACCAGCGAATAGTGCGAGTTATGGGGTCTTTTTATACGTGCCAATGTAGGATGTGAGCATAATCTGTGCAGACCCTTTTTGGAGCCTTAATTTACTAGAAAAAGTGCGTAAATTACGCAAGAAAATGTGAAACATTGCCTTTTTTTACACGCCTGAAATGACGTAATGCCACGTCGCAGCTGTTGTTCAGTTGATGAAACTGAAACAGCATGAGCGCAGAAATTCAACTAGAAATTATATAGCGGTCATAGGTGAATGCCACATGGTGATCTATGTTTTCTAATGTCTATCACTTGATTTGAAAGAAAGCATGCATGCAAAACGTGGGTGCCTTGGCCCTTAAAGGGCAATTCCAAGGTGCTTTTGAGGTTCAGGAAATCCAGTGAAACATTGACTGTGGGCTTCCCTCCCCACCCTAAAGTATGACAGCCAAGCAGCAGTTCATTCCTGCGCAATGCGTTTTAAAGCCTTCAGAGTTCGTGGCCTCTGTTCAGGTATTTTCTGCACACAACACCACATTTCAGAGTCACAAACATTAATTGCATGTCACTGCCCACTCACCGCTTGAGCAAGTAAATTTGAGGCTCGTATTTTGTCGCATTGGGCATTTTATAAACTGAGTCTGCACTTACAATTACTATTTCAGCCATACAAAATGCGTACAATATCTGTGTGTGTCCGCCGCTGCGCCAACTAAAGCCTTGTCACTGGCCACGTGCCAGGGGCCGGTTTCAGTTCGCTGCTTTCAAGTAATTCCACTCAGTATCCTGAAGAACAATTTGTTGCGTTGGAGATGTGATGTCCCATTTTTTCTACTTGTTATAATGCCGTTGACTGCAAAGGGTGCAGCTTTCAGGTGACAACACTTGAAAACTCTTGGGGACAAAGACCACTTTAGAGAACAAGAGCACATGCTTCAAGATCAATCTGTAAAGCTGTTCGAGTCATCTTTCTCTCTTGTATGAAACACTCATCCATGTATTATCAAAATTTTATGCTACACCAGAACCAATATCACTGCTGAAAATGGGGGCCTAAAGCAGGGTCCTGATTTAGACAAGAGGACATGAGCATGGCGGCTGCTTTGATACCCTTTATCGCTGCTTTCTGCGGATGGTCCGTGAAGCAGTTTTAGAGCCAAAGTAGCATATATTTCAAGGTGAGCCAGGAGCATAGCAATCTGTATCGACTGCTTTCTGAAAATAATGCAGAATGCATTCACTCTGGAGAGCTTTATGAAATGACAGTATTGTGCCTTTCGAGAATGAGAATTCATTAGGTTTTACACAAATAACACAGAGCATTCAGGATCTAGAACGACGATGATGATCAAAGTTCTTATAGGTCGGTAGAGATACTTGTGTATATTGCAAGCATAATCATTTTCTTCATGAAAGCTGATTAAGAAGTTGAAAACAAAAGTGTGATGGGAGTGGTTTTATGGGGCTTAATGTACCAAAGCGACCCGGGTTACGAGGAACGTCGTAGTAAATGCCTCCAGATAAATTCAACTACCTGCAGTTCTTTAACCTGCATCGACGTCGCACACTACGTGTGCCTCTAGCATTTTTCCTCTATCGAAATGTGACCGCTGCAGCCAGAATCGAACCAGTGTCTTTTGGGTCAGCAGTCGAGCACCATAAACACTAAGCCACTGCTGTGGCTCTACCACATACTGCATGTGCGATCCAAACCCTTGTGCTTCATATGTCGCATACACTGCTGTACCAACCAAGCTATGCAGGGGACTATGTAGCCTATGTTTAATTCAGGAATGCATTTAAAAACGGTATTTTTATCTCTCTGCATGCAGATTTTGGTCCATCCATCCATCAATTCACATGTTATCTGAAACGTGCGGTTCAAACCTGTGCCTTTCCAGTAACAGCATGGGTAGTGAGGTCGCAATGCGGCACACTGACGCCATTTGCACCAAACCGAGCCAACGGCACTTCTCCTTTCGCCTGGCGTGCAGATCACAGAAGCTTATGCAAAGTACGCATGCTAATAGCTAACTTGCAATAAAATGCAGCAAGAACAACAGCGCTGCTAAAAGCTGATGTTAATTTCATACTTAGCCAAGCACAAACCGAGAAACAGAGAGTTATATCAGACACCGTAAGAGAACATTTTGTGCATTTGTGACTGCAGGACGTCGCAATGAGATGGCCAAAGAGAGATTCCCCGAAAAACATTGTACTTTTTTTGTTGCACCTGGAGCCACATATGCAACACCCCATGAAAAGCTGCAGGCTGTGCCTAAACCATTGTGCCACCTCAGTGAGATGCGCAGAAACACTTCAAAATGCTTTTAGCATGGTCCAGCATTCCAGGAAGTGCGAAGCGAAAGGTGCAGCATGGCTGCCTGGATAGGAGACATGGCATCGCCTGCTGGCTGTGAGGCGCAGCCGCACGACATTTAATTCTCGTTATCCTGGGCGAGTGTGCCAAAGGAAATCAAAATGGCGTGGATGCATCAAGCCTTGTTTACTGACAACGCTTTGTTTAAGAATTGCAAGTAAACAAGCTGCAATATTTACGAATGCATTCCCGAAGTGAGTAGCCTAGGCTCAGCGCAAACTAGACAACAAAAATTTTAGTGTATGTTCTGTGCAGCCTAACATTGATAGCGCTCACTCTCCATTCACTTATCAAGAGAAAAAACAGTATTTTTAGTTGGAGTAGTCTTACTGCCATAGATAGCATAAAAGGGGTTTCACAGAGTAGCCGTCATCCCCATTCGATCACGTCTTACTATGGTTGGGGGGGGGGGGGGTGGCACTGGTTTGACAAAATGTGCACGGCTCCAAAAATATTCCCATTTTCCAATTTTTCTTCAGTAAGGGTCCCTGCATTTTCTTGCTACCAGTCAGTAAAAATACTGTACTGAAAGCTTCACAGCTCTTAACACTTAGGTATAATCTGCAGACCATAAGCTAGGTGCTGTCATAGCCATGCCTTGTGCTGCAGTTCCTCTTGTGATTTGAATATATCTATTCATCATCGTCAGCCTGGCTACGCCCACTAAGGACAAAACCCTCTCCCATAACTCTTCAATTAACTCAGTCCTGTGCTAGCTGCTGTCATCTTGTCCCTGCAATGCAACTTCCTAATCTCATTTCCCCACCTAACTTTCTGCCGCCTTATGCTGTAGTTGCCTTCTCTCTGAATAGAATCAGTTACCCATAATGACTGTCAGTTATCTTGAATTTTCACTACATGCCGTGGTCATTAATATTGTTTTTTGAAAGCCGTTAAAACACAACTTAGTCAACATTCGCTCCATACGTCTACAATATCTCGGACAGCCCCTACTTTAATCATTAGTCATTAAACTTTTTTAGCATACCAGAGACGTACTGCCGGAGGCTTATACCGGCCTGCCTTACCTGGCTGCACGCATGTCACTGCGCTTGCGTGGGAGGCATCCGGTAAACCGGTATACGTATCCGGTAGTATGCCTCTGGGTTCACTTGCATTTGCCTCGTACAACGTGCTCAGTGCATAAATATACACGCAGGTGACACAGGCTAGAACGCTATGAACATGAATAAATGTTTCATAAGAGAGGCAGGCCCCCACTGTTTTAAAAGCGCTAAACTCATTTGTGTAAAATCTTGTGAATATTTAACAAACAGAAACCATTATGTATTTCAGCAGCTGCAAGAACGAAAATTTTCTAGCAAAACGGGCATCATGCAGAAGCTGTAGCACCACCGGGTCTCGATTCGCCTCTGAAATACTGCGCATTTGTGAAAGCACGAAAATGGGCTAACTGGTCACTGCTTGTGGTGTCTATACAGAAATGTGCATCAAAAATTACACACACAACTGCGCAACAAAGCACACAGTTAAGCATTGGACTTAGGTTCATTCCGAAGTGGCACTTTATATATGCAGGCACTATCACTGAGCCCTCCAAATGAGCACATAAGCGTGGAAGCCTTGAAAGATCATTCAGCGGAGAACGATTCCTTAGATACTTCTATTTATTTATCTTTGGCAAAACTGTTCCATTGCTCTTTGGCAATACCGCCTTTTGAGCAAATCGCCAGTTGAATCCCACAGTTTGCTCATGCTCTGGGTATAAGTTGGAGCGCGCTCATATGTATACAGTGTTGAAACTTCGTTTTCTTTTCGTGTCTAACCTGTGTGTCCTTTGTATGTGATTTTCTCAAATACGCTTCATGAGACGAAACCCAGACACATCTCGCTTGTTTATGGCCGGCGGCGGCTCCCCTCGGGCGACGGGACTCTGGGAACCCGAGGGAGAGGGCCAAAGGTTGAGACCAGCAGAGAGCGCCTCCGTCTGGAGGGGCAAGGGAAAAGGGCAGAACGAGCGGGGAGCTACAACGATAAGCATGTAATTTTTCGAGCTCTTGCTCCCCTCCTAACGAACAGTTTGATTGTTTCTTGTTTCTTGCAATAAACGAAGTTACATAAACGATAACAGTCTACTGTCATTAGAAACGAAAGCTAAATCAGTTAGTTTTCTACAACAAAACTTTGGTGCCGAAACCCGGGAACGGATTAAACGGGGACATCGACCGGACCCAACGACTCAGCGTGCCAACGACATCAACATGGATGTTCTGAAGAAAAAGAGGAAGGCCGTCAGAAGTCAAGCTACACGGCTGACTAAAGAAACGGACGACATCCTCGCTGCCGAGGAAGCACCCACCAACGAAAAGGTGAGCGTGCTTCTTGAACGTCTACGATTGGTCAAACAACAACTCAACGACGTAGATGCGGCAATCGAGCCAAATGTCAAAGATGACGAAGCGGAGGCTGAATTCGAGCAAGTCATCGAGTATGGTGACAAGATTGCTACTTGCATTTGCCGACTAAACCTGAAGAAAGAGCAAACTGAACAAGCAAGCAAAGACAAGGAAATCCGATTTCAAGCTACCGTTGGTAGCGCTTCCGCGGCTCAAAGAATCAAATTACCGAAACTAGAACTAACAAAATTCGATGGCAAAAGGAAAAACTGGCAGCCATTCTGGGAACAATTCGAGGTGGCAGTCCACAAAAATACGGAACTTTCTAACATCGACCGCCTGAATTACTTGAAGACGGTGCTGACCGGAGAGGCCGTGACTGCAATTGCCGTACAGCAGGCATCAGGTGATTGCTACAGCGACGCGGTCGACATCTTGCGACAACGATTCGGAAACACTGAAGCGTTGGTTCAGGATCATATGCAGGGCCTAATCGACGTGAAACCGGTGTTCTCTGCAAGAAATGTGCGAGCCTTGAGAGGGCTTTACGATGAGATACAGGTTCACATGCGGGGGCTGAAGGCTTTGGGCATCGAGGACGATGGCTACCAGGCGATGCTCTATCCTGTCCTTCTCCGCGCTCTCCCGAAAGAATTGATCTTGGACTATCATCGTTCACATGCTGAGAACCAAGAGGAAGCGACGCCGGCGGTGGTCGACGATTCAGGTTCAACGACATCGTCGTCGGACAGCTCACAGCTGACGCCACTGAATTCCCTGCTCAGATTCTTCCGCTTCGAGCTAGAAAGCCGCGAGAGGGCGCTAGAGGACCGGCCCGACGACGCACATGGTAAGCCTGCTTCCCACTTTGATGGGCACAAGGCACGAAAGCATCGAGGGCACGCTCGCCCTTCTTCGGCCTCAGCCCTGCACGATGCAGCCATCTGCATGCAATGCGTGTTCTGCGACTCAAAGACACATGAGAGCCAAGTGTGCGTGTCGAAGATGACAGTAAACGAAAGGAAGGCAGTCCTCACAGCGAAAGGCGGATGCTTTCGTTGCACGAAGCATGGACACCGTTCGAGGCAATGCAAGGTTAAACTCAGTTGCAAGAGATGTAAACGCAGACATGCGACAGCGATGTGCGACCCTACTGTCAACGAAGCCAAGAACGCACGGTCGGCCGAAGAAGGGGTACAGCCAGTAAGCCTGCACGCCTCAGGGGCAGAAAAGGACCCTACTCGCCGCACAGTCCTAATGCCTACCATTACAGCGTTGAACAAAGGGACTAAAGCAAGAAAGATTTCTCGAGTTCTCTTCGATAGCGGCAGTCAGAGAACATTTATAACAGAAGACTGCTCCAGGAAACTTGGGTGCAAATTGCTCGGGGCAGAGTTACTGTCGGTGGGAGTATTTGGAGGAAGGCAGACCAGACGCACACTCAGGCGAGTTGAAGTGTGCCTCTTCCGACGAGACGACCCAAAGGCGCAATACAAAATCGAAGCCCTAGAAATACCTTCCATATGTGAACAGAGTATCCCCTGCCCCAACGAACTGATCAGAGAAACACTTCGAGAGCTGATGCTTCCTTTGGGTGATGATTCGGCTCTTAACGACGACACACCGATTGATGTGCTGATTGGCTCCGATCAGTATTGGGTATGCATCACTGGGAAGGTGAGAAAGCTGCCCAACAAACTGACTGCCATCGAGACGGTATTTGGATGGGCAGTTCAGAGCCAAGTCCTGTCCAAATGTCAAGGGGCAATTTGCACACATACTATTGTCATGAGAACGACCATGGCTGATCGAGAAACCGCTCCGATTCTAAAGAGGTTCTGGGAGTTGGAAAACACTGGTGCGTCAGACACATCGACCGAAAATTCAGACTCCCAAGCCCTGGAGGTTTTCTCTAAAAATATCAAGAAGATCCACGATCGCTACGAAGTAAAGCTTCCTTGGAAAGACGAAGTGGAAATGTCTGACAACCGCGGATTAGCGGAGAATCGCCTTCGGTATTTAACGAAGCGGTTAAGCAGGAACCCGAGTCTCATGAGAGATTATGACTCCGAAATGCGGCGCTTAACTGACGAAGGCATAGCAGAGAGGGCCACAGACACACTTTGCGGCGACTCTCAGCGAGTGTACTACATGCCCCATCAACCCGTACTGCGGCAAAGCAGCACGACTACCAAACTGAGGATAGTTTTCGACGCCTCATCACACAGTGCTCAGGGTAAATCCCTGAACGAAAACCTCGAGTGTGGGCCGAATTTAAATCCTGACCTCGTTCGGCTTCTGCTTAACTTTCGGCGACATAAAGTCGCGCTCGTCGCTGATGTCGAAAAGGCATTTCTTCAAATAAGTGTAGCGCCAGAGGAACGCGATGCGCTAAGGTTTCAATGGTTCGCCGAGAGCCCTGTAGAAGGCAGGCCATTGCCAGGGATCAAAGGCTTCAGAATGACCAGAATACCCTTCGGAACCACATCGAGCCCGTTTCTCCTGGCAGCAACGCTACAGCACCACCTTGAAACAGTGAAGGATGAATTTCCAGCAACGACAGATGTATTGAAAAGCTGCATTTATGTGGATGATCTGCTTTGCGGTGCACAGGACGATGAGGAAGGAGCGAAGATATACGACGAGGCAAGTCGCATCTTTCGGGCTGCTTCAATGCGCCTGCACAAGTGGGGTTCTAACAGCACAAAGATGAACAAACTGTTTTGTCAGGAGATCCCCGATGAAATGCTCCTTGGACAACCGGCTAATTTGCTGAAAGTGCTAGGTTTAAGTTGGAAACCAAGGGAAGACCAACTGACATTTTCTCCCGACTCTGTCATTGAATTTTCAAAGGCGCAAAAGAATACCAAGCGATTTGACCTACAAACGACCGCGCGGCTCTACGACCCCCTGGGAATTCTATCGCCGTATACAGGGAGAGCGAAAGAGCTGTTTCAGGAGATTTGGAAGGAAAACATCGCATGGGATCAGCCACTTCCAGACCATCTCCTAAGGCAGTGGATCAAGTGGTGCGAAGAATTACGTTCGCTACATGAGGTTACCATCCCAAGAAGGTATGAAGCCAACGCCAAAGGGCACCCACAGAGTCGAACTTTGCACGTGTTCGCAGATGCCAGCCCGAAGGCTTACGGCGCCGTGGTCTACCTCTGTACCGAGAATTCTACAGGAGAAAGAACTTCCGCCTTCATGCTAGCCAAATGTCGTGTCGCCCCCTTGAAAGCGGCCACCTTGGCAAGGCTAGAACTATTGGCATCCTTACTCGCGTCAAGACTCTACCAGTTCGTGAGGTCGAATCTTGATATGAAGTTTGACAAGGTTTTCCTCTGGACCGATTCTATGATCACACTGAGCTGGATTCGAGGAAACGCAGCACGGTGGAAGGAATTTGTGAGGAACCGCGTCGCGGAAATACAACAAAACAGCGAAAACGCGACGTGGCGATTTTGCCCCGGAAAATCGAATCCGGCTGACCTCATGACCAGGGGATTGACAAGCACTCAACTGAAAACCAGCGAGCTATGGTGGAACGGGCCGCAGTGGATAACAGGTCGAGCTGACGTATGTCCGGTTGAATCACAACCAGGCGACTTCACGGCTGAAGAACTGGAGAAGAAAAGGGAGGTCGGTATCTTAAATTCCACCAGCGATAAAGAAGATGAGTTGCTGGATCTGGAAGATTTTAGCTCTGCATCTTGAGCTTGTTGCGGACATGAGCACAGAGCGATTCTTACGGGCATTCCGCCGTTTTGTGTCGTGCAGAGGCTTGTGCCGAACCATTTACTCTGACAAAGCTCTTTCGTTCAAACGAGCCTCAAAAGATATGGGCATTTTGTGGAAGCTCCTGCGGCACCCTGAAACCCAGAACCATTTTGCTAACTCCGGCATAGAATGGAAATTCATAGCGGAGCGCGCACCGTGGTGGGGCGGATTCTACGAGAGGCTGGTCCGTAGCGTGAAAAGACCGCTGAGATATACGGTCGGACGTCAGTGCCTAGACACCATTGAGCTGTCAACAATCCTGGCTGAGGTTGAGGCAGTAATAAATTCTAGGCCCCTCACGTACACATATGAGGACCCTAAAGACGGTGCGCCGCTCACACCGTCCAGTTTCCTGACGGGAAGACGCTTGACGGCTCTGCCTTCGCCTGAAACACGAGCCATCGAGGCATCCGCCGCTTCGCTCCGGGCGCTCTGGAAAAAGCGAGGGCGAATGCTGAATCTTTTCTGGCAGACATGGCGGCGAGAATACTTGGGGCAGCTACGCTCAGCCTTTGCCTCTAAACAACCCAAAGCCGTGACTCCCCGACTCGGAGAGGTTGTCTTGGTTCGAGAGAATCAACCGAGACTGTTCTGGAGAACAGGAGTTATCGCTGCCGTGTTTCCTGGGCGAGACGGCAAGGTTCGTTCTTGTGAGGTCAGGATGCCACAGGGGAAGAATTTGCGACGCCCTGTTCAGTCATTGTACCCATTAGAGTTTGCAGAAACGTAGAATGAGCAAGCTCATTCGGCGGGGCAGTGTTTGAAACTTCGTTTTCTTTTCGTGTCTAACCTGTGTGTCCTTTGTATGTGATTTTCTCAAATACGCTTCATGAGACGAAACCCAGACACATCTCGCTTGTTATGGCCGGCGGCGGCTCCCTCGGGCGACGGGACTCTGGGAACCCGAGGGAGAGGGCAAAGGTTGAGACCAGCAGAGAGCGCCTCCGTCTGGAGGGGCAAGGGAAAAGGGCAGAACGAGCGGGAGCTCCAACGATAAGCATGTAATTTTTCGAGCTCTTGCTCCCCTCCTAACGAACAGTTTGATTGTTTCTTGTTTCTTGCAATAAACGAAGTTACATAAACGATAACAGTCTACTGTCATTAGAAACGAAAGCTAAATCAGTTAGTTTTCTACAACATACAGACGTGAGCTGACGTCTAGAGGGCTGCGATCTGGAGACCGACCACTTAATGCTATTGTCATTCTGCAGGGAGCTTTTTAAACTAACATTTTTGTTATAAACACCATTGAGACTATAAAACTTCCTAAATTTGCTCTGCACAACACAGCGCGAGTGCTTCAGACAAACCTACTTGCCTGTACACAAGCTAACATATTCCTTCATGCTTGCATGCACAAACAAAAACTAAGAACACGTGATACATTCTCACCTGCAATGGAAGAAAACTGAACCTTGCTGCGTCTCGCCACAAAGCCATGCTCCTGCTCGTGCTGCTGCAACAGTTCACGACAGTGGAAGAAAAGCATTGCAACAGAGGTCACATGCGTAAGTTTTCTCACGGCCTGATGAGCTCGCAGCTTCGGGGTGCTTATTTCGCAGATGCCTACTTTGTCACTTCAGAAAAGCAAATTCAGCTTTGCTCACAAGGCACAGATACTTATCTCGCGCTTGTGACTCAGCTGGGGGTGAACTTGGTCCTTCCATTCCAATGAGGCCACGAGGCAACAGGCACATTGCTCACAGCAGTGAAAAGAAAACTTTAAACAATGGACGCGCAACTGCACTGAAAACAAAACATAAAACACGACTCCACTGAAAACAAAACTTTAAACAAAGGACGCGCTACTGCGCGAACTCGCGAGTATACAAGAGCACTGAAAACAAGACAAAACAAAGGACGCGCAACAGCGCAAACTCAAGTATACAAGAGCACTGAAAACAAGACAAAACAAAGGATGCGGAACTGCGGAAATTCGCGAGTATGAAACGAGAGACTGTGACCCAAACGCAAATAGCGCAACAGCTAGCAAAAATTCCTGGTGCACCTCAAGAGCAATTAACGGCGATGTCCTAACCCGTTGTCTCCCCGCAGGAGGCGTCTGCAGCTTTCAGGCGTTGGTGAGTGGCGACACCACGGGTTCCGGAGCATCCGCAGGGACATCCCCGCAAGGGGATGAGGGTGAACAGTGCATCACCACGGACCCGAGTACCTGCGCCTAGCCGTGCATGGCGTCGCCGTCCCTGGGTAAAAGGGGATCCTGGTGGTTGAGGCAATGCCGAACGTTTGGACCTTTAAGGCCCGTCGGCGGAGGCAACACACCACTTTGGCCTCAGCTTCCTGTAGACGGCACCTCCGGCCCGACTCGACGGGGGGAAATCAGCAGTCGCCTTTTTCTCTCGTTCCCTCTATCTTTCACTTTCCTACACCTTTCTAGCAACTATCCTGTCTCCTACTCACTTATTCGGTTTTCCTTTTTTCCTGGCGGCCAGGGTTAACCTTGTGTGGCCAACCACCCTGAGTTGCGTCATATTTGGCTATAGTTAAGGTGTACAGCTGGCGTGGGCGGGCCTTATTTTCAAGTTCCTGTCCCGTCCCTTATTTGGGCTCCTTGGTGGGGGCTGGCACCATGACCGAAAAACTTAATTTTTTTATGGCTCCCGCACTTCAAAACCTGACCGCTCTCTGAAAAGAGGGCGGAACGAGGCAGAAGATTTTTTCTCAAAAAGAAACCTACATTCTCTAAATTTGATGTTATGCAGAGTGAATGTAAAGAAAAGCAAGCTCGCATAATATGCCCATTTCTCGTCTTTAAATGTTTAACCGATTCCTTGGGCCCCGGCTACAAGGTCTCAAAAATGGCCAGCGGTGACTTAATGCTTGAACTGCGTGACAGCATTCAGTGTTCCAAGCTCTCAAGCATTGTGTCTGTAGGGGACATATCTGTCTCCGTGACTCCCCACCGATCTCTCAACACAGTCCCAGGCGTAATCTCAGAAACTGATTTTATCCATCTGACAGAAGCCGAAATGGTTCAAGGACTATCTGACCAAAATGTAATTGACATTCACAGAATCAAAATCCGCAAGGACAACAGAGAAATAGTTACTAAACACATGGTCCTTATATTTAACACCAGCACCTTGCCCGATACTATCGAAGTTGGATATCTGAAGGTCAACGTCAGACACTACGTACCAATCCCCGCCGATGCTTCAATTGTAAGAAGTCCGGCCACGGCTCCCAGAGTTGCCGCGGTCGCAAAACCTGCGCAAAATGCGCCTCGAAGGATCACCATTCTGATGAATGTGACGCAGCCCCGCGCTGCGAAAACTGTGAAGGGGTCCACGCTCCGTGCTCCAGGGTGTGCCCGTCCTGGACAAAGGAAAAGAAAATAATCAGCATGAAGACCAAAGAAAATATTTCATTTTAAGAAGCGAGGAGGCGATTTGCCCTCACCAATACAATCGCCTTCACAGCGAAATCCAGCTTCTTGATGTGGTGCGCAGGGGCGTAGCACCACACAGCACTCCGGTACCTGCCGAGGCCGGTTTCCACCGAGCCGATGGCCGGGCCATCCACGCCCCAGGCAGGGACAGCGAAGGCTGCTCTGCAACCCTCAAAGCAGGAAGCGCCGGTCTATGGGTCGGCATCCCGCAGGACTTCCACCCGTCGGGGGAGGCCTGAGACTACTAACACCACCGCGGCCCCTCCACGGTCCTCCAGCAACTCTTTTGATGTGATGGATACAACTCCCAATCCGCCTGCTTTACAGCGGCGGAACAGGTCTCTGGAGCGAAAAAAGACAGACACCTCATAACGGGTCCAGAGCATAAGTAAACGTCATAACGTTCCCACCCCAATCCGCCTACTTTACAGCGGCGGAACAGCTCATTTGGAGCGAAAAAAGACAGACCCCTCATAATGGGTCCAGAGCATAAGTAAACGTCATAACGTTCCCACCCCAAAACACAAACATCGCTTTTTTTTAGTTCAATGGAACTGTAGAGGCATGTTGAGAAATTGCAGTCACATAACAGATATTATAGGGTCAATGCTGCCCGTAGCCTTATGTATTCAGGAGACCAATCTTGGTCCGCAACATGTGAATATCTTAAAACACTATAAAACTTATCGACGAGATCGCGAGCGGTCAAATAGACTCTCGGGTGGCATCGCAGTTGTCATTCAAAGCGGCGTCCCTGCCCAAGAAATCAAACTTGACACAAAACTTGAGGCAGTTGCAGTTATTGTCATTACCTAGAAAACAATAACAGTATGTTCTCTATATCTTTCCCGGCACATCACATTAACAATCGAAGATTTAGAAGGCCTGATTGATCAACTGCCGGAGCCGTATCGTGTAGTTGGCGATTTTAACGCTCACTCCCCATTTTGGGGGTGCGAACGGTGTGACTCAAGGGGACAAATAATCGAAGATTTTATCCTCTCAAATAATATCTGTCTTTTAAATACGGGAAAAGCCACTCATTGTTTGCCCAAGCTCGGCAAAAGTGAGCTTCCTCGATTTAGCTTTCGCATCACCATCGCATTTTAACGATTTAAAATGGGATGTTTTAAATGACCCTCTGAGAAGTGACCACCTACCTACTATCATCAGCCTCTCATCGTCTACTCCAGTCATCCCCACAAGACCACGGCGCTGGAAACTTCACCTCGCCGACTGGTCACTTTTTACAGCAAGTGCAACACTAGAAAAAGAATTTTGTGAAGACCTCAGCATAGACGAATTTAATGAAAAATTTACTACATGCATAAGATCGGCTGCTACTCAAGCCATACCACAAACAACAGGACCCGTACACCAAAAACATAGAGTATGGTGGACACAAGAATGCACTTTGGCGAAAAAATGAAGCTTGGGGCTCTCTGCGTCGGAATCCCACAGCGGAGAACTTGATTGCCTTTAAGAGGGCCAAGGCCAGAGCGCGATTCGTTCGAAGAAATGCCGAGAAATTCTCGTGGCCGAAATTTGTGTTCTCAATAAACAGCTCAATGACCTCAAAAAATGTGGAAAAAGGTTCATAGATTAGGTAGTGACCATACCCCTTTCCCATTTC
This sequence comes from Amblyomma americanum, assembly GCF_052857255.1. Lineage (NCBI taxonomy): Eukaryota > Metazoa > Arthropoda > Arachnida > Ixodida > Ixodidae > Amblyomma > Amblyomma americanum. The sequence continues at coordinate 32,150,134 of NC_135505.1, forward strand.
CTCTATTGACTCCATCCGGGACACAAACATCATTGGAAGAACAGGCCAACATACTGGGTGAGCATTTTGCTCGTTTTCAGTTCGTCAAATTACAAAAACACGTTCAAGAAGTACAAAGCAATAGTAGAAAAACAAGAACTTCCATTTGCAGCAAGTATGCACGAGGACTACGATCTACCCATCACACTCCAGGAATTGAAAAGGGTATTATCTTCTAATAAAAAGTCAACACCAGGCCCAGATAATGTGCATTACAGAATGTTTGCCCATCTCTCTGAGGCTGCCGTGCCGGAATTGTTGAAATTCTTTAAGAAAATATGAACAACTGGGAATAACCTGAGGAGTGGAAGAAAGCAATAATAGCACCTTTTCTGAAACCCGGAAAACCACCAAGTCCTAGCAATTACAGATCGATAGCCCTCACCAGCTGCACTGCTAAATCTTTAGAAAGCATAATAAACATTAGACTGAACTTCACACTTGAATCTCGTCGACTCTTAGATATACATCATTGTGGATTTAAGAAAACGTGCTAGAACACTGATCACCTTGTCCGCGTAGAAAACACCATCTGGGAGGCGTTCATCCACAAACAGCACTGTATCGGGGTTTTCTTCGATTTGGACAAGACCTATTATATCACGTGGAAGTTCGGCATCCTCCATGACCTAGCAGAGCTAGTAATCCGCGGCTGAATGCTGAACTGCTTGAACGACTTCCTGACTAACCGCACATTCAGAGTCCGTCTAGGAGCAACTCTGTCAATGACATTCACCCAAGAGAATGGCGTACCCCAGGGATGCATTTTAAGTACGACACTCTTTATAGTAAAAATGAATTCTTTAGCCAAAGTCATACCCAAGTCCGTAATGTATTCAGTTTATGTTGATGACCTACAGATACCATACACTTCTTCCAGCATACTGACCTGCCAGAGACAAATACAAATCACACTAAGTAAACTGGCTGCTCGGGCAGAGAAAAATGGATTCAATTTCTCTCCTCAAAAAACAGTAGCTGTTCTGTTGTTACGACGAGGCCTACAGGTCGATCCCAACCTTTGCATGAATCAAACCACACTGCCAATCAAACAAGACCATAATTTTGTAGGCGTCACTTTTGACAAGAAACTTACATTTCTACCGCAAATTAACAACCTTAGAAAGAAAACATCCCAAGACCTCAATGTATTAAAGGTACTCTCGCGAAAACAGTGGGGGCCCCAGAGCATGCCTATTACAAATATATAGGTCTTTGGTGCGCTCCAAGCTGGACTACATGTGCATAGAATATGGTTCAGCCAGAGCATCCTACTTGAAACGACTGGACCTTGTTCATAATATTTGTCTGCGCCTATCAACTTCAGCATATAGAACATCCCCGGTAGATATTCTTTATGTTGAAGCTAAAGCGCCCCCAGTAGAGGATAGAAGAGTCACACTTACATGTACGCGCATCGCTAAAAACCCGTTCTGTTCCTAAACATCTCTGATCTCCCATTGTTACCAAGTGCCTATCTAGAAGACACTTCAATAATAAACCACATTTTATCAGTCCACTAATAACGCGCTTTGAAGACAAATGTGAAGGGTTAGTAGGGCTGGACGCCCTACCAAATATTGCACGAAGACATGAATATCTGCCAACATAGTACAGCCTCCCTTCGGTGTGTGACCACACACTGACAAACGTAAACAAAGAGGGAATACCATACGAGCACATACTGGAAGAGTGCTTTCCACTACAAGGAAAATATGACGCCTGCACTTAATTTTACACTGATGGCTCAAAAACAGAAAGTCATGTCGGAAGTGCAGTAATTCAAGGAAAAAACGAAAAAAATGATACGATTGCCACAGTATGCATCGGCATTTACTGCAGAGTGTCATGACATCTTTGTAGCCATAGAAGAAATAGTAAAACAAAAAATAAAAAGATAGCATTATTTACACCGATTCACTGAGTATGCTCAAAGCGCTGCACGCTACATATGCTGCTGAACCCAAACAGGAAAAATCATACGTTACATAGTTAAAATGACAAAGCGAAAACACGATATTACATTCTGCTAGGTCCCTAGCCATGTTGGAATTTTAGGTAATAAGAGAGCAGATGCTTGCGCAGCACAAGCTAGAATTGGTCATATAAAAGAAGCCAACAAACCACAGATGATTTTTCTAAATTACTGCACAGTAAACTCAGGAATAAGTGGCAGTTTGCACGGGACGAACAGACAAAAACAAAATACATTCTACAAAGCCCGTTTTGGGAGAATGGAGATCATGTAAACATCTGGAACGTTTTACAGAAGTTATTTTTTGTCGACTACGCATTGGACACGCACAACTTACAAACAACTTTTTACTGACAAAAAAAGACAAACCTATCTGCGAAATCTGTGGCAATGAACTCACGGTAAACCACATTTTAACTTTATGCACAAAACTGGAACAACTGAGGAAGAAATATTTCACAGCATTCTAAAATGAATACACCCCACTACACCCCATATTACTTTTGGGTGATCAAGCACTGGTTGATTTTTCAAGCATTTTTTTAGTTTCTCAGAGAAGTCAATGTTTTAAACAAAGTTTAGATATCAAAAGCGTAACCTTTAACAAAAGCTCTAATCGTGTGTTTGGCGCACCATATCCTCAGATGCTTCTGAGCCATTAAAATCAATATAACTAACTAACCAGTTGTCCTAACGTAGCCGGGGTAAGTAACGTCACCGCGTAACAGCAGTGACACCGTGTCTCAGCGGTCCGACAGATTCAAATCTGCGCCTGCGAAATGAAAGTAGTAACGTGATTGGACACAACTAATACCAACTTGTCAACAAATTCAATTCATACCGAAACAGAACATAAAAATGTGTTTATAAAATTCCTAAGCTTTGTATTGCAATCGTATCCAAAATTTTCCCCGCATGGGGGGCGTCTGCAGCTTGCAGGCGTTGGTGAGTGGCGACACCACGGGTTCCTGAGCATCCGCAGGGACAACTCTCCAGGGAGATGGTGGTGAACAGTCTATCACCACGGACCAGAGCGCCCGCGCCTAGCCGTGCATGACATCTCTGTGTCCGGGGAAAAGGGGTTCTCTGGTGGTCGAGCGGATGCCGAGCGTTTCGACCTTAAAGGCCCCTCGGTGGAGGCAATTCCCCATTTGGCCCCAGCTTCCTGTAGACGGCACCTCCGACCTGACCCGAACGAGGGAAGTCGGCAGTCGACTTTTCCTATCCTCCTCTCCATCTTTTACTTTCCTATCTTCTTTCTGACTACTGTCCTGTCTCGTCCTCGTTTCCAGTTTTTCTTCCTTTTTTCATGGGCGACTAGGGTTAACCTTGTGTGGCGAACTACCATGGGTTTCTTCATATTTGGTTGAGGTGCACAGCTGGCGTGGGCAGGACTTACGTGCAAGTTCCTGTCCCGTCCCCTTGTTGAGCTCCGTGGTGGGTATCTGGCACTGTGACTGAAAGATTAAATTTGTGGGGGACTCCCCTCTATTCCAAACCCGATCGCTCTCTAAAAAGAGGGAGGAAACGATGAAGATTTTTTCTAAAAAAAAAGTGTCATTCCCAAAATTTCATGTTATTGATAGCAAACCTGAAGAACAAGAAAGACTGATTTCCCCGTCCCTGGTGTCAATGTTCCTGACAGATACCTTGGGCTTTCGGTACAAGGTATCAAAAATGGCTAGTGGTGACTTACTGCTCAAACTACGTGACGCCGTCCAGCACTCGAAACTTGCAAACATTGAATCGATAGGGGAGTTTCCTGTCTCCATCCCGTCTCACCGATCTTTGAACACACTCCGAGGCGTCATATAAGAATTTGATTTTTTTCACCTCTCTGAAAAAAAAATCCTTCATGGCCTTGCCGACCAAGATGTCGTAAATGTTCAGCGGATAAAGATCCGGAAGGATAACAAGGAAATAGATACGCAACACCTGATCTTCACTTTCAACACCAGCACTCTACCTGAGAGCATTGAAGTCGGATACCGGAAAATAAATGTAAGGCCATATGTACCCAACCCACGCAGATGTTTCAAATGCCAGAGGTTCGGCCACGGCTCACAGAGTTGCCGAGGCCGCAAAACTTGCGCGAAATGCTCTTCGAAGCACCATCTGTCAGATGAATGTGTTACTGCTCCGCGGTGCACAAACTGTGAAGGAGACCTTGCTGCATACTCCAGGGTTTGTCCGTCCTGGAAGAAAGAAAAAGAAATAATTACTCTGAAAACCACTGAAAACATCTCCTTCAAGGAAGCAATAAAGCGATACGCCTAAACAAACAGATTCTCCTTCACTACAAAAACAAATTTCGCCGATGTGATTCGTGGGCGCGGTGCATCACACTAGGCTCTGGCACCTGTCCAGGCTGCACGCACTGGGCCTATGGCAGGGCCATCCGCGCCCCCTCATGGAGTAGCTGACAGTACTCCGCCAATCCCAATGAAGGCTGCGCATACTCCCGCCCTGCGCCGGGGGCCTGAAGACCTCTGACCTGAAGACCTCTTCCCACAGGTCTATGTCTAAATCAAAAGTCAGTGTTCGTACTGCACGGTCGTCCAGCACCTCAGCAGAGGCGATAGAGACGACCGAGACCAGCCCCGTGCCGTCCACATCGGACCGACGGCGGAGGTCCTTGGATCGATAAAATAATGTGAAGTTCCGAGGCACTTGGACAAATCAAAGTTAATCTAATTTTATCTGCACTCACGCACACAACATTAAGATGGCTTTCATAATGCCTCGTAAATAACTGTAACGGCATAAAGTACATCTTAAACACAATTCCCCCTTTTGCTTTATGTGTGGAGGAAATCAATCTAGGACCTCAGCACACAAAGGTGCTCTAGAAGTATACTGCCTTCCGCCGTGACCTAGATGGGGCGAGCAGACTCTCGGTACGCGTAGGCATCATAGTACAACCTGGAGTAGGAGCTGGCAAGATCAAACTGAAAACTAGATTCGAAGTCGTAGCAGCCACTGTGGTTGGTTACAAAGCCATTACACTTTGTATCGTATATCTGCAAACACATCTCGAAGTCACACAACATGAATTAGAGAACCTTCTAGAACAGTTACCGGAGCCATACTTGATAGTTGGCGATTTTAATGCACACTCTTGTTTCTGGGACAGTGAGAAAACGAATAGCAGAGGTCAGGTTATTGTGGATTTTATACTATCGAACGATATTTGTTAATTGAACACTGGTAAACCTACTTATTGCTCCCCTAGTTCAGGAAAAATGAGTGTCTTAGATTTGTCTTTTAACTCTTCATCAGTTTTTAGCAATTTTAAATGAGATGTTTTAGACAACCCATATGGAAGTGATCATCTACCTGTTGAAATCTGCCTGTCATCCCAACCATCAGTCACCCCGACAAAACCACGGCGTTGGAAGGTCAATTTAGCAGGCTGGCAGCGTTTTTGAACAGCATCCACGTTAGAAAATATTGCATTAGAAATTCTTAATATCAATGAAATAAATGAAAAGCTCACAAGTTGTATTGTTGCGGCCATACACTTTGCACGGTGGCTGTGCCACGATGTAGTCATCAAACCAGCTCGTTTTCGATACGCAGGTTTTTGCACCGCTCGTCACCCAGACGCTATTCCTATCCCTGGTTCCCGCCCCTTCGCATGCCACCCCTGCCAACGAATACCTTCGTTTAGAACCTCCCGCCGGCCTTTCTGCACAGCACCCTGCGGCTTCAGCCTGTCCGGCAGCGCCAACTCTGCTATTCCTCGACTACACCCGGACTCACCCATGGTCATCGACAGCGACAAACACGGAGACTATAAAAGCGCATCACCCGCGTTCGGCGCCCTGTTGGCCCGGAATTGCACTACCTCCGGGATCGGCCTTGCCTTTAGTGCGTCTTTACTATCCTGTCTTTCTATCTCATCTTTCAACTCTCCTATCTGCACGTGGTAGCGATTGTGGCTCGGCTTGAGCCAGTGAGCAGTCCTGTGCACTTTCTTTCTTCCTGGCAGCAACAGGCAGACGAAGAAACGGCGCCCTGTGGGCTCGGTGGCTGTACCAAGATGCAGCCATCAAACCCGCTCGTTTTCGATACGCAGGTATTTGCGTCACTCATCACCCAGATGCTATTCCTGTCCCTAGTTCCCGCCCCTTCGCATGCCACCTCTGCCATCGAATCCTTTCGTTTCAAACCTCCCGCCGGCTTTTCTGCACAGCACCCTGCGGCTTCAGCCTGTCCGGCAGCGCCACCTCTGCTATTCCTCGACTACCCCCGGACTCACCCATGATCATCGACAGCGACAAACACGGCGACTAAAAGGCGCATCACCCGCGTTCGGCGCCCTGTGGGCTCGGTGGCTGTACCACGATGGAGTCATCAAACCCACTCGTTTTCGATACGGAGGTTTTTGCATCACTCATCACTCAGATGCTATTCCTGTCCCTAGTTCCCGCCCCCTCGCATGCCACCTCTGCCATCGAATCCTTCCGTTTCAAACCTCCCGCCGGCCTTTCTACACAGCACCCTGCGGCTTCAACCTGTCCGGCAGCGCCACCTCTGCTATTCCACGACTACCCCCGGACTCACCCATGGTCATCGACAGCGACAAACACGGCGACTATAAAGGCGCATCACCCGCGTTCGGCGCCCTGTGGGCTCGGTGGCTGTACCACGATGCAGTCATCAAACCCGCTCGTTTTCGCTACGCAGGTCAGTAAGCAATACTCTCTTTTCACAAAGAAATCGAGCAACTACTGTCTCCTGCAGCTACCGAGCCCTCAGTGCTGCCTTTCCATTGCCCTTGAATGTGCGGTGTCATGCGTACCCTGTTTCTCTTGGCTGGCGACGTTGAATCAAACCCAGGTCCCGAAAAGGTACTAGACGAACTGAATAAACGGTCTGATGGTCACTCACAATTAATCGTCGAGGTCAAAGGTCTTAGAAATCAACTTACAACTACGGTACAAGCTATTTCTGATCTTAGTAACAGGTTATCCGCCCTGAAAAATTATTATCAAGATGTTGCAACCCTACTCACCGACATGGATACAATCTGCGCTAACACTACCCAACCAGCCAAAGAAATCCGAAGTATAGAATCCCGTTTAGATGACGCCGAAAATCGCTCGTGACGTAACAATTTAATTTTTTCAACATTTAAGATGAGAATGCATCCAAAACACCCCAAATCTGAAGAAACAGTCCTCCGTCTGCCTTGATCATTTAGACATATCCATAGACCACAAAAAAATTCATAGGGCTCACCGTGTCGTGCGCCGTTCTTCTGCCCGCATTTGACCCATAATCGTCAAATTTACTTTTTTTTTAAACCAAGGAGTTGATTGTTTCAAACGGCAGTAAGTTAAAAGGCACCGATTACAGCATAGGAGAGGACTTTTTACCCCTTGTCCGAGAAGCGCGAAAACACATTGTAACGTTTGCCAAAGCTACTACCAAAAAATCTTCCTTGCGCTACAAAACCTTGTGCATCGGTTCTAAACGCTATGCCTTCGATGAGCCATCACAATGAGTACATGAAATCTCATAACATACGACTTAACGTCACGCTACTAATCTTCCTTGTAAAAGCCTTCCCGGTAAACTGCCAAATCTTTCTTTTTCTATTATCTTTACCAACATACGTAGTTTCCTCCCAAAGCGTGAACACATTTGCAATATTGTTTCATTATCTGCCAGCAGTATACTCGTACTAATAAAAACGTAGCTAACAGACGACGTCACCGATACGGAAATTTTAGCTGATTTACCGAATTTTAACGTTTTTTGCAAGGACTGCAAGGGCTCACGAGGAGGAGGTGTTCTTATTGCCACTAACGAGCTGTTGCCTTGTTCTGTTATTAACATCCAATCGGATCATGAAATACTATCGGTAATCTGTCGTTCTGTACCACAAATCGTCATACTAGGCGTCTTCTGCTACAGACCCCCCTATACGCGCGAGCCGCATGGTCATCGCCTGGTGCACGCTCCTGGCTGGACTAGCTGACCTCGGACTGCTGTTGGTCCTGCTCCCGTTAAGAAGCTTACCATAATAAACCCCGCCTTACGTTTGGGGCAGGTGCCGGATAACGTCCTCTCACCCTGGAACTCCGCAACCGAACACTACCCCCCCCCGCAATGCCTATCCACCAAGCCGTCCAAGTGAGCCCGTCCGCCTTCGTCTGTGCTGGTTCTCTCCGCCAGCGAGACCCCGCTATCTTCATTGGCGCAGACGACCATGATGTTGAGGATTGGCTCGCATCGTATGAGCCGGTGAGAGCTTACAAGTGGGACGCGGAAACCAAGCTGAACATTGTGATTTTCTATCTGACGGGCGTTGCGAATCTCTGGTATCGGAACCACGAGGCGGACATTACATCATGGACTGTTTTCAAATCTAACTTCTCAGAGGTATTCGGCCGCCCGGCAGTCAGAAAACTCCATGCCGAACAGCGCTTGCGTGCGCGGTCGCAGCAGGTTGGCAAGAACTGCGCAGTCGTCGAAATTTGAAAGGCCTCGTCTGTCTGCCGCCAATTTAATTGAAGTTTTTGTAGAGGGCGTATCTGTGATGGCGCTTGTCAACACCAGTGCGGCGGTTTCTGTCATGGATGCAGCGCTTTGTCGATCTTTGAGGAATATGAAGACGCCCCTTTCTGCCCTGTCGTTACGAACTGCAATTGCGCTCCTCATCCAGCCGTTAGCAGCGTGTACAGCTCGACTAGTCATAGAAGACATTCTATACTTAATTGAGTTCATCGTTCTGCCGTGATGTTCGCATTTGATCATCTTGGGCTGGGACTTCCTATCGCTTCATTACGCGGTCATCGACTGTGCTCGAGCTCAAGTAGCGCTCTCCACGTTGCTGAATCCCGTGCCAGAGTATAAAATCTGTGGTGCCCCTCTTCCTGCCAAAGCTTTTGTCGCCGACAGTACCGATATTCCTGCGTGCTCTTCCTTGATTGTGCCTCTCTCCTGTGCTTGTGTTGGCGATGCCATTGTCCTTTTCACGCCGTCTCCTACTTTTCTGCGTCGCCATTGCCTGCCGCTACCTTATGCCCTGCTCACTTTCTGCGCCGGCCGCACCGCACGGTGGGTGTTCAACCCGTTTTCAAGCCCCTTAAGTTTGCGCCGTGGAAAATGCGTCGGCAGCGTGCACCTCTTTGACTCTCTTTTCAACCATCCCGACGCTGCCGCAGATGCACCGCAGGTCTCCATGGACGCCCTCAGCTCACCTGCTCCTGCGCCCGCCCCATTGTTGACCGACCTATTCCTTCGCTCTGTCGACGCCACATTACCTCCAACTCAGCGAACCTAGCTTCTTGCGCTTCTTGAGGAGTTTCGCTCCTCCTTCGATTGCCACCAACGCGGTTTGGGGAGCACGTCGACTGTCTAGCATCGCATTGACACCGGCGCCCATGCCCTTCTGCAACAGCGCCCATATCGTGTTTCCGCCACTGAACGACGAGATATTGAGGAACAGGTAGACAACATGCTTCAGAGCGGCGTTATTCAGCCTTCCACCAGCCCCTGGGCCTCCCCGGTTGTCCTCGTAAAGAAGGATGGTTCCGTTCAGTGTTGCGTCGATTACCGCCGCATTAATAAGATCACCCGCAAAGACGTCTACCCTCTGCCCCGTATTGATGACGCTCTGGACTGTCAGCAAGGTGCGGAGCTCTTTTCTTCCGTTGATTTGCGCTCTTGTTATTGGCAGGTCCCAATTACAGCTGCATATCGTGTCAAAACCGCGTTTGTGTCCCCTGACGGCCTCTACGAGTTTACTGACATGCCTTTCGGCCTCTGTAACACTCCTGCTACTTTCGAGCGAATGATGGATACCGTTTTGCGTGGCCTCAAGTTGAAGACGTGCCTGTGCTACCTGGACGATATCGTTATCTTTTCACCCGACTTCCAAAAGCATCTCTCTCGCCTGCGGGACGTCTTGACGTGCCTCACAAATGCAGGTCTGCAGCTCAACTAAAAAAATTGCACCTTTGCAGCCCGTGCACTGACAATTTTAGGTCACGTTGTGTCGAAAGACGGTGAACGCCCTGACCCAGCGAAACTTCGTGCCGTGACTGAATTTCTCAAACCTTCCACCACAAAGGAACTTCGCAGCTTTTTAGGGCTCTGCTCTTATTTTAGGCGTTTCATTCGCAGCTTTGCCTCAATTGCTGCCCCTTTGACTAACCTGCTCGGCGCCAATGTCGGTTTTTCAGCTTGGTCACCCGCCTGCAACGGCGCCTACAACACCTTACGTCGTCTCCTCACGGCACCTACCATCTTGCGCCATTTCGACCCGGCGGCCCCGACTGAAGTTCACACGGATGCCAGTGGTATTGGTCTCGGTGCAATGCTCACTCAGCGCAAATATGGATACGACGAATATGTCGTTGCCTATGCCAGCCGCACACTCACAAAGGCTGAGTCTTACTACTCTGTCACTGAAAAGGAGTGCCTCGCTATTGTGTGGGCCTTAGGCAAGTTTCGCCCTTACGTGTACGGCCGTCCTTTCAACGTCGTTACGTATCATCACGCGCTTTGTTGGCTTTCCTCTTTGAAAGATTCTTCTGGCCGCCTGGTGCGATGGGCGCTTCGTCTTCAAGAACACAACATCCGAGTCGTGTACCGGTTGGGCCGCAAACATCAGGACGCCGACGCCTTGTCTCGCTCCCCGCTCCCCGCTGAACTTGGCAGCCTCTGCGAAATCGGAACCCCTGAGCAATCTCCCACCGTCAGTGACATGCCTTCTGATCAGCGCAAGGATCCATGGATTCGTGCTCTTCTGGACTTTCTCTCCGACCCATCGGCGGTTAATCCATCCCGCTTTCTGCGCAGTCAAGCTTCCCACTTTGAGATCCGAGATAACCTGCTTTATCGCCGTAATTGTCATTCTGATGGACGAAAATGGCTCCTCCTCATTCTCCGCGACCTACGGTCCTATATCTTCTCATGTTTTTACACTGGCTTGAAATGCGGTCACACAGGCGTTTTCAAGACTTACACTGGCGTGGCATGTACAATTTCGTTTTGAAATACGTACGCTCGTGCCTAGACTTTCAACGCCGCAAGACACCCACTACCCGTGCTGCTGGCGAGTTGCAGCCGCTATCTTGTCCTCCTCGCCCTTTCGACCGCGTTATCATTGATTTATATGGGCCTCTACTGTATACTGCTTCTGCCAAACGATGGATCATTGTTGCTGTCGATCATCTCACGAGGTATGCTGAAACCGCCGCGCTGTCTGCTGCCACGGCACAGGATGTGGCATCCTTTCTTCTGCGTCGGTTCACCCCTCGACACGGTGCCCCTCGAGAACTCTTCAGCGACAGAGGCCGTGTCTTCCTATCTGATGTCATCAAATATCTGCTCCGTGAGTGCAACGTCATCCATCGGACTTCCACCGCTTACCACCCTCAGACCAACGGCCTCACTGAACGCTTTATTCGCACTCTGGGGGACATGCTCGCTATGTACGTGGGTTCAAACCGCACGACCTGGGACCTTATTATCCCGTATATTACGTTCGCGTACAATACTGCTACCCAGTCTACGACAGTCTACTACGCAGTCTTCCTCCTTTCTGGCCGCCATCCCTCCGTTTCCATTGATACTGTTCACCCCTACTACCCTGACGCATCTGAGTTCACTACCGTTTCCGAAGCCGCTAGGCACGCCGAAGACTGCCGCCAGATCGCCCAGTCGCTCACGACAGCTACGCAGTCCCATCAAAAAAGGTCCACGATGAAGATCAACGTCCCCAGCATTTCTCGCCCGGCTCTCTTGTCTGGCTATGGATACATCCCAGTACTCCGGACCTCTCCCGGAAACTGCTGGCTAAATATCAAGGGCCCTATCGCATCCTGCAGCAAACATCTCGATACAACTATATTGTTGAGCCCCAAACGCCGTCACCCGATCTCAGACGCCGCCGCCGTGAGACTGTACATATCTACCGCCTCAAGAGATACTACGACCCCTCTGTCTTGTCCGCCCCTTAAGTCGCCAGGATGGCTCCTCTGCTGTCCGGGGGCCATTGTAAGGAAGACGACGAGCATATGCGCGAGCCGCATGGTCATCGCCTGGTGCACGCTCCTGGCTGGACTAGCTGACCTCGGACTGCTCTTGGCGCTGCTCCCTTTAAGAAGCTTCCCAGAATAAACCCCTACCTTACAGCAGCAAAATAAATATTCATTTCACTAAGAATCTGGTGTCTGTTCTTGATTGTCACTCTTTGACGAAGGCTGTGGCGCAGCTGCGTTGATGGCCGGCCAAGAGCGCCTGGAATGTAATTTTTTATCTTTCGGGACCGAAAGTAAATAAATAACAGTAGCAGACCATGCTGAACAGAAATAACTCGCCACGAGTACGCGGTACGGGCCGCAGCGAATGCTATCATTCAAACTGCGTGCGCCTGGAACCGAATTTTCCCTCACCCAGCCGCTTGGCTCTCTACAGTCAGTTTGGCTGCTGGGCGCTATGGGAGTGTTCGCTCTTTAAGAATCCTTTTCTCTATGGCATAGGGGGTAAACCGGCCGCCGTGCCGGACCGACGACTGCCCGCGTGCGGTCCCGTGGTGCGGCTGCAATTTGATCACTTCACCGGCCGCCATCATGGAATCTCGGACCGATAAGAAACGTTAGAATGCGCGTAGTAAGGACTAACGCTCTTAAAAGGCGAATTGCAGGGGCATCACGCAATATTGGAGAGCGTGGCTCACTCGACTCCAGTACAATGCTAGCAGGACTGCCTAATCATCTCTTGGGCTGTCATACTGGATCTTTAGTGACGCTTTCCACAGCCTCAGAAACGGTCGAATTACGAGATGACTGCATCGAGATAATGTTTCGCCATCATGCAGTAAATAAGACAGGACGAACACACGCACCCAGACAGTGAAAGAGTGCAGGAATTTCGTCTTTCAAATCTTTATACTTCAAAGCATGTTTTGGAACCGCAATTGGGACTACCTGTCGTGGTGTTTCTGCCATCACTTGCGGCACGCAAGATTCAAATACACCGGGTCGGTTGTTCGTGGCGGACTGCATAGCCTTTTTATTTCACATGATACTATCGCTTCAAGGTCGCTCGCAGAAACCCCTCATATACAGCCATTGATTCGGTGCCCCTGTCCACGCTTATCATCATAGAATATCAATATATTTTCAGGTATTACTGCGAAAGGTGTGCCCATCGCACGTAATCATAGCGCGCAGCTGCACAAGGCAATCTAGTTGATCAAAACGTCTATTATGAGACCACAGGGCAACTACTCCATACAGAATTCTTGCGGCGACTCCTTGTGCTGAGCAGCGCGGTCGCATAGCAACTACCTGTCCTGCTTGAATCCGGTTGCGTGTTTTGCAATGAAGTATTCAGTTAGCCCTTATGTCACATCATTCAAAAAGTGCGGCATCTTCTTGGCGGCTTCTGATTCTGGCAAAGGGAAGACGTTCCTGTCCACCGCACTTCGCATTGGTTTGTGCTGTGTGCACCTCGCTTTGTGGACAGGGCTTCTCGCAGGGCCCAATGAATTTATCCACCTCCCACTAGCGCACACTGTCAAGCCTGTTCGCCGATCAGATGCGGAATCCTACCACGATATGGTTCGTTGGTCTCTCCTGGTCCGAGCGTGCGTTGCCCTCTTTTCAACCACCTTATATTCGCACTCGCTGGCGACATTTGTTGAGGATGGGAAGCAGTTTGAAGCAACAGTCGCCACTGTCAGCGGCAAGCTTGTACCCAGCAAACAGAGGTCACTGTTGGCCTTCATTCCACTTGCCGCTTCACTTGTCTTGTCTGTGTTTATTGCATATTCGTGCGTCCTCGATGTTTTGGCCTTGCCGCGTGCAGATCCCAACTTCACACTCTAATGCATGCTGCTGATAACTGAGACATTATCCACGCTCGTAGCTTGCCTCCTGATCTTCCGGCACGAGCAGATGCTTAGACCAGGCATGGTCGTCCTCATTCGCTACGCAGACGCGGAGCTTTGAACAGCAAGTAGCATCGTTGGCAGCTCGAGCTATGGTCGCTGGCAGTGCTGCGAAAGATTGCGTCGAGATCTCGTCACCGTCCGTAGGCTCCAGCAAGTACTCAACAGGGCATTTCAGTGGCCCGTGGTAACCCTCTGTGCGAGCACGTTGTTTCTGGTTTGCACCGGCAGCAAGCAGCTGGTGGAGCTCAGGGGCCAGGGTGCCCTCTCCGCGCAGCCGTGGGTGATCGCGTTCGTCTACCTACCTTACATCTGCAGCGGAGTTGTCGACCTCGCTGCAGTGAGTCACGCCCTGGCTTGAAAGGTAGGCCGCGCTGGCACGCACTATCTTACTGCAATGACTTTCCTGTCAAAAATTATGTATTGCTGGTGGTTTTCATGAGCAGGTGCGTTTTTGAAGTATGACGTTTGCATGGTGCTACAATGATTGGTTTGGTTTATGGGGGCTTAAAGTCCCAAAGCGACTCAGGCTATGAGGGAAGCCGTGGTGAAGGACTCCGAAAATTTCGACCACCTGGAGTTCTTTAACGTAAACTGACATCGCACAGTGCGCGGGCCTCTGTAGAATTTCGTCTCCATCGAAATTCGACCGCTGCGGCCTGGATCGAACCCGCGTCTTTCGCGTCAGCAGCCGAGCGCCATGACCACTTAGCCACCGCGGCGGTCGAGTGCTTGCAATTATTTGTGATTTAAAAGTGAGACGAAAATTAAGTGCGGCAAACAAATTGAGAACAGGAAATTTGCAGCCACGTAACAAAAAGAAAGGAATATAGAGCATACTTCAACCGATCTCAATAAATGTCGAGTAGCAAAGCCATTAATTCGCTCTACTCATGGACAGAAAACAAGCGTGCAGTCCTTTCGGTTCGCGTAAGCATCCGCATTGTATCAGTTTTCATGCGTTATCGCCTCCGAATATTGATCTAAAGCGCGCTAAAACGCCCACCGCCATCATGTCACCAGCAGCCGTGATGATTTGGCTTAGCAGAAAGCAGGGTTTGTCCCAGAAGCTGCTGTGCCACTACGATAGAGCTTTTGTCATCACTGCCAAATGAATTCAGCCAGCGCAATTGTCGCTTAGCGCGCTTCACGGCAAGGGGGCGTCGTTCTGCGGCACTCATGTTTCTCGCCCCACAGGGGAACCTTTTGTTGCGAGGTGTCGGTGCTTGGCGCCATCACGGACCCTAAGCCCCTATACCAAAGCTGTCATTCGTATCCTGTCGATAGGTTTAGAGGTGGAGGGAAGAAACCAAAAACGGTGGCGGTCGAGGCCGTGGTGAAGCCTCGGCCGATGGGCTCCTCGTCGATCTCCTGGCGGGGTGTCCCAGGAAATTCCTCGATGCATAAGGGTGAATCAGAGGCGACTGAATATTAGGAACCCTTAGTCTCTACATTCTGTATGGATAAATCTGCAAAAAAAACCTGATCGGCCTCTGAAAGTGGTCGCTTTGATGTTAAGAAATTGATACCACAAGCCAGAAACATTTACTAAGTTTTACATGATTCACTCGAGTACTGAAAAACCTGCAGCCAACTAGTCCGCATTTGTCATTACTCTAAAGAACTGCGTAGGCAAAAACTACAGAGCAAAAAAGCAGAGAACCGCAGATCTCCTGGTAGAAATCGACAGAAAAGAACAAAGCCACAAACAGCTGCCGTTGCAAAATCTAGGTGAAATAAGCGTACAAGTAACTACGCACCGCACTCTAAACCAATCAAAGGGCGTCATATCTGAATATGAACTACTATAGCCTACTAACGAGGGAATAGAAGAACTAGCCGGACAAAGAGTAAAGCAGCCCGACGAATCAACATCCAGAGCTTAAATAAAGACGAAACACAGTCGTAGCTTTCAGTTGCAGAACTCTGCCTGATTCCATTCACGCCGCATACCTCCATTGTAAACTCCGCCCACAGATACCAAATCCCAGACGATGTTTCAATTGCCAGCGCTTAAGACACAGCATGTTGGCTTGCCGTGGTAAACCCACTTGTGTCACATGTGGAGAAGGGACAGATACCGAGGAGAGATGCGAATTCACACCGAAATGCAACTGCAATGGCGCACATGCCGCGTACTCCAGGTCGTGCCCAGTCTTGAAAACAAAAAAAAAACAAATTATAAGACTACAGTAAACCTGCCCTACCTTGAGACACAAAAACGCCTCTCCAACAGAAAGGGACATACTCCAAAGCGGGGACCACCGCCGCCTTCGGACTCAATGTAGGCACACAGATTGATCCGACGGACCTCGTATCGACTTCCAAGCCCCCACCACAGAAGCCGGTGGAACACTCTACAGGGCTGAAAATTTCGCGAGACCACGCTACCCTCCGAGGAGGCCCTCAGGCCCCACTTTCAGCAGTGGCATCCTCGGTGACAGAAGACCAGAAAAGCTCCGCTGAACTAGACCTGTCGCCCCACGCTGCTAAGAAGGCAACTGCTGGTCCAAGAGACTGCCGCTGGAGCAGAGCCTGGTTCAGCGGCGGCAACGAAAAACACGAATGCGAAGGCCACGGGCCATCGCGAACGAGAAGAATCCTCTACGTTCACCGTGGAGGATGATGTGAGCGAGAGCCCGCCGACATCCAAAACTCACACGTCCGCGGCGTCACCGCGGAACTCCGGCGCCACGAAACTCGCGATGAATTTAAATCCTGGTTCGCCACCGCTCCTGCGGCGTCGAGACAGTGCTTGAGAATCCTCCTGAAAATCAGTAACTTTCCCCAATCCCCAGCTTATCACAAAGGCGTATCTAATACAATGTAACTGTAGGGGTATACACAGACAAAACTGATATTCTCAAAACAAACGCACCTACAGCGGTGTGCCTACAGGAAACGAACCTTCATACACAGCATACGAACATCTTAATAATAATAATAATTGGTTTTTGGGGAAAGGAAATGGCGCAGTATCTCTCTCATATATCTTTGGACACCTGAACCGCGCCGTAAGGGAAGGGATATAGGAGGGAGTGAAAGAAAGGAAGGAAAGAAACGAACATCTTATAAAAATATATTTTCTGGAAAGACCGAGTGAAGGCTAGCCGACTCTCAGGAGGCGTCGCTAGTATAACGCAAAGCGGCGCCCGTGAAAGATAGGTACCATTAAAGACAAACATAGAAGCGGTCGCAGTAAACATGATTAGCCACAAAACAATAACAATATGCTCTGTGTACATCATCATCATCATCATCAGCCTTACTGCACCCACTGCATAGCAAATGCCTCTCCCATGTCTCTCCAATTAACCCGCTCCTTTGCAAGCTGCTACCACCCTTTGCCTGCAAACTTCTTATTCTCATCCGCCCACCTAACCTTCTGCCGCCCGCTGCTGCGCTTAATTTCCCTTGAAATCCCCTCCGTTACCCTTAAGGACCAGCGGTTATCTTGCATTCGCATTAAATGCCAATCCCACTTATTCCTCTTGATTTCGACTAGGATGTCCTTAACCTGCTTTTGTTCCCTCACCAACTCTGCCCGCTTCCAGTCTCTTAACGTTACACCTATCATTTTTCTTTCCATGACTCGCTGCGTAGTCCTTAACTTAAGCTGAACTCTTTTCGTTCGCTTCCAGGTTTCTGCCCCGTAGATGAGTACCGGTAACATACAGCTGTTGTGCACTTTTCTCTTGAGGGAAATTGGTAAACTGCTACTCATGATCTGAGAGAACCTGCCATATGCGCTTAACCCCATTATTATCCTTCTAGTTATCTTTCTCTCATGATCCGGATCAGCTGTGGCTACGTGCCATAATTAGACGTATTCCTTTACAACATGTTGTGCTGTGTTGTTGTGTTCTGTGGTGTACGTACTACCACACAACACAATTACCAAACATGACTTAAAAGAACTTCTTAAACAATTGCCTCAGCCATATGTGACAATTGGGAATTTAACGCACTCTACTCATTCTTGGGAAGTGAGCATACTGATTCGAGGGGACAGCGCATAAAGGATTTTATTCTTTAAAATAACATGTTTAATAAATACGGGAAAAGGCACGTATGCCTGGCTTAGCGCTGGAAAAATGTCCTGCCTCAATTTAGCATCTGCATCTCCGTCCACTTTTAATGATCTTATTTGGGATGTTTTAGACGACCATCAGGGAAGTGACCACTTACCTACGATTTTAAAGCTAACATCAGCTACATCGATCAGCTCCACGAGCCCCGCAGTGGGGCGTCTGCAGCTTGCAGGCGTTGGTGAGCACCGACACCGCGCGTTCCCGAGCATCCGCAGGGACATTCCCGCAGGAGGATGATGGTGAACAGTGCATCACAACGGACCCGAGCACCCGCGACTAGCCGTGCGTGGCATCGCCGTGTCCAGGGAAAAGGGGATCCTAGTGGTTGAGCCGATGCCGAGCGTTTGGACCTAGAAAGCTTCTCGGCGGAGGCAACACACCACTTTGGCCCCAGCTTCCTGTAGACGGCACCACCGGCCTGACCCGACCGAGGGAAATCGGCAGCCGCTTTTATGCGAAGCATAATAGGGACACTACTCAGCTCAACCATAGTCCAGCCTGGCGCGGCCGCGACCACCAAGGCTAACTCCCGCTCCTCCCGCTAGGGGCGCTGCAGCCGAGCACGTGGTCTGACGTCACGACAGCTCAGGAGAGACGGGGCTCAGCTCGCGCGGTCGCCGCGCGGCCGCGATCACCAAGGCTAACTCCCCCTCCACCCGCTAGGGGCGTTGCAGCCGAGCACGTGGTCTGACGTCACACCAGCTAAGGAGAGACGGGGCACAACTCGCGCGGTCGCCGCGCGTCCGCGACCACCAAGGCTAACTCCCGCTCCTCCCGCTAGGGGCGCTGCCGCCGAGCACGTGGTCTGACGTCACGCCAGCTGTGGAGAAACGGGGCTCAACTCGCGCGGTCGCCGCGCGGCCGCGACCACCAAGGCTAAATCCCGCTCCTCCAGCTTAGATATTACCAAGTATATCCAAGCATTACCAAGCATTAACCAAGTGTATCCAAGCATTACCAAGTATAACCAAGTGTCACCAGGCTATACCCTTTCACAAATCTATTATGCTTCGCATCCTAGGCTTAATCTTAGCTAAGATAGGCCATTTTTCCTGTCCTCCCCTTCATCTTTCACTTTCCCAGCATCTTTCTCAATAATCTCCTGACTCCTCCTTTCTTAATTACTTTTTCGTTCTTCCTGGCGGCGAGGGCTAAATTTGTGTGACCAACTACCCTGAATTGTGTCATATTGGGTTATAGTTGGGGTGTACAGCTGGCGTGGACAGGACTTGCTTGCAAGTTTCTGTCCCGTTCCCAAGTTGGGCTCCATAGTGGGTGCCTGGCACCGTAGCCGGAAAACACACATACTGTCAGGACTCGGTAGAACCCCGAGGAGAGCTGAAGGTAAAACGGTTTACTGGTTAACCAGAAAAAGTCCCTGCGCGCTTCAGCTTCTTCTTCTTGCCTCGCGCTCGTAGACCAAGTCTTCATATTTGGCGTCTTCTTGCATGCGGCATTTGCCCCCCTCCTCAGGAAGCATCGTCTCGATGGTAACAAAAAGAAGTAGGAGGTCAAGATCGGTCCGAGTAGTACAGCTTCATACGTACAACATGGAAGACGTCGACTTGTTGCTGGCGTCGCTTGGATGTCGATAACCCGTCCGGCACCACCTCATACGTGACGTCGGTTAAACGTCGCAGCACAACATAGGGCCCGAAGTACCGCCGTAATAATTTTTCGGAGAGTCCACGACGGCGAATAGGCGTCCAGACCCACACTTTGTCGCCAGGTTCATACATGACATGTCTGTGGCGAAGATTGTAGCGTCGTGCGTCAGCCTCCTGCTGAGTTCTGATGCGCACACGCGCTAGTTGGCGAGCTTCCTCTGCGCGCTGTGCGAATTCCTCGGCGTCCTGATCGACATCGTCGCCGTCGACATTCGGCAGCAGCATGGCATCTAGCATAGGTGTCGTAGGCATCTAGCATAGGTCGGCCATGAAGAAGGCTGAAAGGCGTCATGCGAGTGGTGTCTTGTTGTGCCGTATTGTAGGCGAACGTAACGTAGGGAAGAATTTCGTCCCAAGTCTTGTGGTATACGTCCACGTACACAAAGCATGTCGGCGATTGTCTTATTGAGGCGTTCCGTCAATCCATTGGTTTGGGGGTGATAGGCCGTCGCTTTACGATGCCTGGTACCGCTGAGGCGGAGAACGGTTTCCAAAAGCTCGGCCGTAAAGGCAGTTCCTCGGTCAGTTATAATGAATGCCGGAGCGCTATGCCTAAGGACAATATTCTCAACGAAGAACCGAGCTGCTTCGGCGGCGGTACCCTTGGGCAGAGCCTTTGTCTCCGCGTAGCGAGTTAGATAATCGGTGGCGACAATTATCCATTTATTCCCGGCAGTAGACGTCGGAAATGGTCCCATGAGATTCATGCCAATTTGCTTGAAAGGTGTCTTTCGCACTTGAAGAGGGTGGAGTAGACAGGATGGTTTTTCAGGGGGTGATTTACGACGTTGGCAGTCTACGCACGTCAGTACATAGTGCTTCACTGTCGCCGGTAGTTTCGGCCAGTAGTATCCGCGCTGTACTCTAGCCAACGTGTGGGTTTAGCCTAGGTGGCCGGCGGTTGGCTCGTCGTGACACGCTTGCAAGACTTCCGTGCGAAGAGCTGTTGGGACGACGAGTAGATGACTGTTCCCCCCAGGACGGAAGTTCTCCTTGTAAATTACGTCGTTGCGAAGAAAGAATGATTAGAGGCTGCGGGCGAAAATCTTAGTCACATCCGTAGTTCGCTTCTCCAAGAAACCAATAAGAGGGAGCAATTCCTGGTCCTCTCTCTGCTGTTGGCCAAGGGTTGCGTCATCTATGACTCCTAAAAAAGCAGTGTCTTGATCGGTCATTGTGGAGGGTCCGACTGGTGCTCGCGAAAGGCAGTCAGCTTCCGCATGCTTCTTTCCGGATATGTAAATAACCGTCATGTCGAACTCTTGTAACCGAAGGCTCCAACGCACAAGTCTCCCTGAAGGGTCCTTTAAGTTCGTCAGCCAACAGAAAGTGATGGTCGCTAACGACTTGAAAGGGGCGAGCGTACAAGTAAGGCGGAATTTCATAAGCGCCCATACAACTGCAAGGCCTTCTTTTTCTGTTGCCGAGTAGTTCGCTTCAGCTTTAGACAGAGTCCTGCTGGCATAAGCAATCAATTTTTTCTACACCATCCTGGCGCTGCACCAATACAGCACCTAAACCCAAATTGCTTGCATCGGTATGAAGCAGGGTAGGGGCGTCGTCATCAAAGTGCGCCAGGACAGGTGGCGTCTGTAGGCGTCTCCGGAGTTCATTAAAAGCTTGGTGCTCTTCTTCACCCCAGCGAAAGACAGCGTTGTCGCGTGTCAGTGAAGTTAATGGCCAGGCAACTCGTGAGAAGCCAGCAGTATATCGACGGTAATAGGCGCAAAGCCCCAGGAAGCGCCTAAGCGTCTTTTTGTCCGTAGGTGTTGGGAACTTGGCGACTGCGGAGAGCTTTTCGGGGTCAGGCCGGACACCTTCTGGCTAACAACTTGTCCCAAGAATTGCAGCTCCTCGTAACCAAAGTGGCACTTCTCAGGTTTTAGTGTGAAACCCGCAGATCGTATGGCCTGAAAAACAGCTACCAAACGGCGCAGATGCTCCTCGAAGGTTGCCGAAAACACGATCACGTCGTCAAGATACACCAGGCATGTTTGCCACTTGATTCCTGAGAGCACAGTGTCCATCAGCCTCTGAAATGTTGCTGGTGCCGAGCATAAACCGAATCGAAGAACCTTAAACTCATACAATCCGTCAGGAGTGATGAATGCTGTCTTCTCCCGATCCCTCTCATCTACTTCAATTTGCCAATATCCACTTTTCAAATCCATTGAAGAGAAGTAACGTGCATTTCGTAGCCGATCAAGGGAATCATCGATGCGAGGGAGGGGGAACACGTTTTTTTGGTCACTTGATTGAGCTTGCGGTAGTAAATGCAAAATCGTAAGCCGCCGTCCTTTTTTTTTTAACAAGTACCACGGGGGAAGCCCAGGGACTCTGTGACGGCTGGATAACGTCGTCTCGAAGCATTTCGGCCACCTGACGCTGAATAGCCTCGCGCTCTTTCGGAGCCACACGGTAAGGATTTTGTCGAATCGGGTGAATCGCGTCATCCGTGATAATGCGATGTTTGGTCAAAGGTGTTTGGCCGACCCGCGATTCTGAAGCAAAACAGTCTCGAAAGTGATGTATGAGATCCAAAAGACGTTCCCGTTCTGAAGACGACAGATTTTGGCTCACATCGACTATGGGTGCGGGCGCCTTGCTCACTGATCCTTCCAGTTGCAGCACGAAATAGTCTTGGTCACTTGGGACGCTATCGAAGAAGGCCACAGTTGTGCCTTTCGGAATTTGCCGACGCTCGTCGCTGAAGTTTGTCTGCAGCACTTCGGCGTGCCCATTGGCCAAACTGACTAGTCCTCGAGCTATAAAAACACCTGCGCCAAGTCGCACTTCACTTCAACAAGAGAGCACGATCGCGGAGCTAATGTCACCCCCTCATTGGCAACTCGTAAGGGCATCAGTGGTACTTCGCATAACCAGGTCTCCAAGATCTCACGTTCATTAGTCCTGGAATTGGCGTAACGAATTGGTCGACAGTTGATAGCGGCACCTCAAGTGATCATATGCCTATTCATTTTGATATCATATGTCGTGTTACTCCGGCGTCTTCTCAGTTGCGGTCACATGTAAATTATGACAGATTTCAGACGGCGTTGCGCTCTGCCCTTGCTGCAGTGTCTAACATCGCCGAGGTCCACCAGTCAGCAAGCATATGTCTGGCTATTGAGGAAAGCCGTAAAAAGTCGGAGTTCCTGGTGAGGCCAACAAAAGGGAATTCTTCTAACGGGTGGAATGCGGACTGTACAAGAGATTACAGGCGGAGGAAGGCAGCATGGAAAAAGCTTCTTCATAACGAATGTCCGAATAACTGGAGTGATTATAAATTTATTGCAGCCACCTTTAAACGCACAGTTTCTCGCGCAAAGGAAAAATATGACTCAGAACACTTCGATTATCTTTCAAAGGCGGGCAACCGACGTGCACTATTCGGTTTTCTACGGTCTAGGAAACAGCTCATGTCCTCTCATAATTTTCACTCATTAGTTATGTCACCTGTAAAAGCTATTGAGGTGGTTGAAATAATAGCCACAGGCCTGCAAAAGCGGTTCTCGTCTTTACTACCTATGCGACCATTAATGTTTGCACCAGTCGTGCCAAATGATAATGTCTCACAAGTAAATCTATCAGAGCTTTCACAAGTTGTTCAGAGATTGCCAGCTGCTGCTCCTGGTCCTGATGGTGTTACCACAAAGATGCTCAAGATTCTATTTGAAGAGTCTCCCAAATCGTTATTGCACCGAATAAACTACTCTCTCAAACACGCTTGGATACCTTCTGAGTGGAAGCTGTCCAAGGTGATCCCTTTACTTAAAAATCAGGGTGGGGGCTATGAATTGGATAATATTAGGCCAATTTCTTTAACATCAAACGTGGTAAAGTTGATAGAAAGGGTGTTACTAATTCGGGTGTCAGCCATTGTGGAAGCAAAATTATACTCAGCCCGTGCCAACTCGGTTTCCGGCTACGGTGTTCGATATGGAATGTACATGCTGATCTTGAGAGCAGAATTCTCCTTGCTCGTCGTCAACGCCCTGTCGCGGCTTTGGTTACGTTAGATGTCGCCAAAGCTTACGACAGTGTAGAACACTCCATCCTGATACATAGGCTACAGTCTCTTCAATTTCCAGATTATATAGTTGCATGGATATCTGCATTTCTTCATAACAGGGAATTCTTTTGCGTCCATAATGGTGTTCATTCAGAGAGGTATAGACAAACGCGAGGTGTACCGCAAGGAGCTCTTCTTTCTCCTGTGCTCTTTAATATTCTGTTAAGCTCAATTCCTCTCCACCGCCATGTACGCACTTACGTCTATGCGGACGACATTGCGTTTTTTGCTGCTGCGCCGGATATACATTCTCTGTATGGTCTGTTGCAGTCATATTTGAATACACTTGAGCACTGGTTGAGCGCATTACGCCTGAAGTTAGATGTTGGCAAGTGCGCCACTCTTGTTTTCCCTCTATTCACTCCTGTTGTGGTCACTCTCACTTGCCGGCTAAAAATAATACCGCAGGTTCAATCCCTAAAATACCTAGTGGTCATTTATGACAACAAACTCACCTGGCGACGTCACATTGACCATGTCGCGGCGAAAGGGGCTCGTGCCGTGGGCATGTTACGGAGATTATGTCATCACCGGTACGGCATGCGCAGAGATGCGCTATTAATGATCTACATAATGTATGTCAGGCCAATTTTAGAATTTGGATCAGTGTTGTTTTCAGACTCGGCTACATATAAACTTCGCCCTCTCGTCCTTTTAGAGAGGGAAGCACTTCGCATGTGCCTCGGCCTTCCAAAATTTGTGGCTATCAATGTGTTGTACCTTGAAGCCCGCATTCCGTCTCTCTTATCACGACTTCAATTTTTAACAGTGCGAACTTACCTCAGGATCTATGAATCCCATTTCCACCGTTCCCAAAGCATTTTCTGTTCTCAGCCGACCTCCTTTCTTGGTGTCCCCTGGTCTCGTTTCAATTCCCCTCAGGTAGTTTTTGTGCAAAGGTTACTTCAGCCTTTAGATATAAACATTTTTGATATCCTTCCTGCTCTTCACAATGGGACCGCTATCCACATTGTTTTCGACGACATATTCCCAAAAAATGCAAAACTTTTGCCACCGAGTATTCTAAATGGTCTTCTAGAAGATCATCTGAGGACCCTACCTACAGATATAGCAATAACCACTGATGCATCGCAATGCAATGAAAAAGCAGGTGTGGGAATATTTTGCTCGCATTTAGACTGGTCCTTTTCTCTGCGCCTTCCAGATTTCACCCCTATTTTTCAAGTAGAGTTTCTAGCAGTTGTACTTGCTTTACGCAAGCTAGACCCCTCTATTACAGCAGTTGCAGTAATTACTGATTCTTTATCTTTGTGTTCGTCCCTCGCTCCACATGTTGACGGTCCCATTTTATCAACTTTCTTATCCCTACTTCCTCCGCACTTGAGCCTTGTTCATTTAGTATGGGTTCCCGGTCACAGCAGTGTGACAGTAAATGAGATTGCTGATAATCTCGCAAAGGCTTCCCTCAGCGGCCCCGTGTTGCCAATCATCCCGGCTACAGCCTATATTACAGCATCTAAATTTCGGCGGCGTGCGTTTTTAAGCACGCAAGACACATCACTTTTAACATCGGTGGATTATGAGCACCTTAAATATTATTGGAACAGGAAAATTTGTTGTTCTCGGCAGCTTGAAGTATCACTGACGAGGCTGCGCTGCCGCATCCCCCCTCTAAATTTCTATTTACACAAGTCGGGTTTGGCGCTCTCTCCCCTTTGTGCATTTTGCCGTGAGCCTGAATCTATTGAATATTTTTGGCTGTATTGTCGCCGATTCAACTCTCTGAGAAAAAGGTTGCTGGAGGAGCCATTGCAGCATCTTGGCCTTAGTTGAGCAGCCCGCTCTTGCTATCATTTGGCGCCACCACATTTGGGTTCAGCCACAGATCTGTTTGTACCGCTGTTCTAAATTTCCTGATAGAATTTCACCGACTGCCTTGCTAAGTGTTCCAACCTTTTCTTTTCTATCAATTATTACATTTTGACTTAATCATTAATATTTAATTCGTCTCTTTATTATTATTCTTAAAATTTTAAAATCAAAACACTCATCCCTTTTCTGTTCATGACGAAAAATTCACCGGTGTTGCGCTCCCACGTGCTTTTTCTTTTTGTTAACTGCGTTCAGGCGAATAGCCACCCGATTCTTGGCCGATCCCCCAGTGTGGGTATGTGCCATCTTTTGATAGGCTAACAACAATAACAACTATGCGGGCCGTGCACTTCCCAGTCGGTGACAGTAGCTGACCCCCAGCACTTCTTATTACTGGCCTAGTCCATTCGGTTTTACTTTGCGCAGCTTGCCAGCCAGTTTTTGACTAATGATTGAAAAATCCGCCCCGGTATCCACCAAAACGTGTACTTCCAGCCCATCAATGCAAACGGCGAGGTCAGCGCTAACAACGTCGTCTGGGTTGCTCATCTCTCTCGGCATTTGCGGCGGAAGTGCGGTAAAGTCGGCGCTGTTATTTTCGTTGTCTGGTTCGTTATCTTTCGTTTTTCGTTTTTATTTTCGTTATTTGGTTCGGCATGTTCGGCGCTAATGCAGGCGGAATTTTCGGTGGTAGTGCGGCAGCGTCAATGTGAACAGAGGCGTCACAGTAATGGGTTGCTGTCGGCAGTTGCGACGGTAGTGAGGGCTTTGAAACTTTTCGACTGGTTGCAACCTCCCCTCGCGAGGTTGCGGCAGTTAGTTTCCCCGGCGAGGGCTCGGGGTCCGCCGTCCGCTAACGTTTGCATCGCTACGACGCGTCGGTGAAGAATAACGCCGTGGAGACGGGGAGCGGCGGCGGAAGCCCAGTGAGTCGGCTTCCCTGCTGAGCGGCGGGTCGTCGAGTTGGGCACGGCCAGCGTCGAAATGGCGTCGAGCAGAACCAGACGGAAAGGCCTGCCCCTCTTGGTGGTAGCGGCAGTACCGATACATATGGCCAGGTTGTCCGCAGAAGAAGCAGAGTGGTCGGCTGTCATAAGAGCGCCACAGGTCAGTTCGGCGCGGCTGAGGGCGGCCGGGACGTGCCCACTGAGGCTGCTGGAAGAACCGCGTATGCTGACGGCTCGCTGAGCTCGGTGGGGCGTGGTCTGGCGGCGGACGACGAAGGACTTCCGCATAGCTCGCGGGTTGCGGCTCCAGCTCATAGTAAGGCGCCGTGTTGACGGCCGTGTTGCTGTTGGGTTCGGGCACGTGGTATGGTTCGCAAACGGCCGCCGCGCTGTCAACTGAATGAGACTCGTGGTATGGTGCAGACAGTGACAGAGCATGCCGGAGCTCTTTCCTAACGGCTGCCGCGATGGCCTCTGGTGACTGAACGCTCGTAGCAGTAATTCGCTGCAGCTCCTCAAGGACAATTTCTCGAATGAGGTCTCGAAGAGTGTTCCCATCGGTTGCAGTGAGTGCCGCCGCAGTGGATGGAACACCGGTGAAGGGTCGGTCGTACTGGCGGCACCGTTCTTGGAGGGCTCGTTCTATAGCTGTAGCGTCCTTGACGAACTCCCTGACGGTGTGAGGTGGGTTGCGCACCAAGCCGGCAAACACCTGCTCCTTGACGCCATACATCAGATGTCGTAGCTTCCTTTGCTCAGTCATATCGGGGTCGGCACGGTGAAAACGTCGAGCCATGTCTTCCGCAAACATAGCTACGCTTTCATTTGGCTTCTGGACGCGCACTTCAAGGAGGCGCAGCGCATTCTCTCGTCGATCAGTAGTGGCAAAAGTGTCCACCAGCAGGCGGCGGAAGTCATTCCATGTGGACAAGCTGGCCTCCTGGTTTTCATACCAAGCTCTAGCAGTATCCTGAAGTGCAAAAGAAACATTGCAAAGCTTCTGGTCCACGCTCCACTGGTTGAACTTGGCCACTCGTTCAAACTGGTCGAGCCAGTCTTCCACATCTTCAAACACGTTCCGCGGAAGCACTCCGGTACCTTGGTGTTGTGAAGAGTCACCGACGTAGGGGTGGGAGGTGCCGTGGCTTGGAAGACGCGGCGAACTTTGACGTTTGAAGAGTCGCCCGGTAGATGGTTGTACTCCGGCGAAAGGTCTAGACGTCAGCGGCTAGCGCGATGGATAGGCGTGTCGATGTCCGGGACTCGCTGTGGACTGCCGGAAGGAGTCCTGTGCATACCCAGCACGCTCCTCCAGTGTCAGGACTCGGTAGAACCCCGAGGAGAGCTGAAGGTTAAACGGTTTACTGGTTAACCAGAAAAAGCCCCTGCGCACTTCAGCTTCTTCTTCCTCTTGCCTCGCGCTCGTAGACCAAGTCTTCATCTTTGGCGTCTTCTTGCATGCGGCAATACTATATGGCCAATCTCTTAGCAAATGATCGCCCTCATAAATGAGGGTGGACCGAAGTCACTAAGGAATTTCTGCAAAAAAAAAGATCTCCCCCGATACTACGTCATACACAGTGAGGTGCCTGAAAAACAAGCCCTCCCCTTTTCTGGTTCCAAAGACTCTCACGGAATAAGTAGGCCATGGCTATAAGGTGACGAAGCTGGCCAGTGGCGATCTACTCCTTCAGATCAGAGACAAAACAAAGCATTCTAAGCTCTCAACCATAGCAACCTTTGCAGAAATACCGGTTTCTATCAGTGCACATAGATCCCTCCACACTGTCAAAGGGGTGATTTCAGAACAAGACTTCCTGACTCTGACAGGAGCAGAAATGCTAAATGGCCTCAAGCACCAGAATGTCACTGCAGTACAGCGCATAAAAATCAGGAAAGAAGGCAAGAAAATTTCAACAAAGCACTTAGTTCTGACTTTTGCTTCCAGCCAACTCCCTGATACGATTGAAGTAGGTTACATGAAAATAGCAGCTAGACCATACATCCCAAATTCTCGCCGGGGTTTCAAGTGCAAAAGGTTTGGTCGTGGATCTCAGAGTTGTCGTGGTCGCCAAACCTGTGCCAGTTGTGCCTCTAATGAGCACCAATCTGATGTCTACAATGCAGCACCAAAGTGCGCTAGCTGTGAAGGAGAGCACCCCGCATATTCTAGGTCTTCCTCATCCTGGAAGGAAGAAAAAGAAATTGTTACTATCAAAACCAAAGAAAACTTTTCATTCCAGGAGGCACGGAAAAGAATTAAACAAGCTCAGGGAATTTTCTTGTTCACGGCAAAAGAAATTTCGCCGATGTGGTGCGACGGTGCGGGGCACCACACCAGGCTTCGGCATCTGCACAGGCCACACGCAGTGAGCCGAAGGCAGGGCTATCCGCGCCCCAGGCAGACGCAACGAAGCCTGCGCTGCCAGCCTCTAAAAACTGCCCGGCGGCCTCTGGGTCAGCCGCCCGCAATGCTTCTCCCAGTCGGGAGAGGCCTCTAAACAGTACACCCGTGGGCTGTCCGCGGCGTGCCAGAACCTCTAGCGAAGTTATGGACGCACCACCGAGCTCACCGCCGCTGCAGCTGTGGCGGAGCTCTCTTGACAGAAAAAACCAAAAATCGTAATATTTGGCCCCAACGAAATAGGCACCTAATTTTTCAAATAAAACCCTCTAAAAATCGAAATGACATTCCTAATACACTGGAATTGTCGGGGATTCTTTAATAACTTGAACGATATGAAAGACATCTTAGCCACATTCGCCCCCCTTGGCCTTATGTATCCGAGAAACAACCTTAGGCGCCAAAAACACAAATGTACTCAAGAAACAAAGTATTTCGCCGCGACCGAGAGAACGCAAGCCGGCTGTCAGCTGGCGTTGCTATCATAGTGAGAAATGATGTCCCGTCTCGTGAGCTTAAACTAAAGACTAAATTTGAAGCTGATGCAGCTACTCTGCTCACAAACACTAACACTGTGTTGTATTTAACTATAGACAAATAATGCTGAAAAACAAAGACTCCCAACGAGTAGCGGTGCTAATGAACAATACAATACTTTAAATACCCTCCAGGAAATCAATAGAGTACTATCTTCCGGCAAAAAAGCAGCCCCAGGACCCGACCAAATACACTATGAAATGCAGGCCCATCTTTCCCAGTCTGCCGTAGAGGCAGTTTTCAGATTCTTGAACAAAATTTGGATATCAGGCAAACTACCCGCAGCCTTGAAAAAAGCTCATATTGCACCATTTCTTAAACCCGAGAAGGAACCAAACAATCCCAGCAGTTATAAACCCATAGCTCTTACCAGTTGCTTCGTCAAATCGTTTGGAAGTGTCCTGAACAATAGATTACCTTTTTTCCTTCAATATTGTGACCTTCTTGATATCAATCAATGTGCTCTTAAAAAGAGATGCTCCACTACAGATCACTTAGTCCGTCTGGAAAGTACTGTCAGAGAAGCTTTTATACAATAAGAACACTGTCTTGCAGTCTTTTCTGACTTAGAAAAGCTATATGACACAAATTGCTTATTGAAGTGCTTATGAAATGTATTTGTTTTTGTCCCCTCCCTGTAACGACCCTCATGAAGGGTTAACAGTATGACCAAATATGACACGACCTGGAGGTTCGGGGTGTTGAAGATCTTGCTGAGCTTAGAATCCGAGGCAGAATGTTGAATTGCCTAAAAGACATTTTATCCAACCGTTCATTCTGCGTGCGCCTAGGCTCTCAACCCTCTCAAAGAGTTTTATTCAGGAGAATAGAGTCCCTCAAGGATGTATTTTAAGTACAACACTCTCCGTAGTAAAAATGAATTCTATAAGGAAAATAATCCCGAGGTCTATTATGTATTCTATGTTAACGACCTACAGATAGCATGCGCTTCCTCCAACATGTCTATGTGCGAAAGAAAAATACAGCTTACAGTGAATAAACTGGAAACATGGGCAGACAAGAACGGTTTCCAGTTGTCTCCACAGAAAACAGTGGCCTTATTTTTTTCACTCAAACGGGGCGTACAGCCAGATCCCACTCTACACATAAACAAAACCCAGTTACCTTTTAAGAATGAACAGAAATTCCTAGGTATAAGTTCTGATAAAAAACATACTTTGCTTCCCCATATAAACGCTTTGAAAAAGAAAGCATTGCAGTCTTTGAACATACTGAAAGTCCTTTCACTTAAACACTAAGGTTCTGATCGAGTATGCCTTCTACAGATTTATCGCTCTGTATTAAGTTCCATTTTGACTATGGTTATATAGTGTATGGCTCAGCAAGGCCATCGTACATAAAACGACTCGATACAGTGCAAAACTTAGGTTTACGTCTTTCAACTGGTGCTTACAGAACGTCGCCTATAAATAGTCTTTATGTTGAAACTAACGAACCGTCACTCACAGACACGAACTATGCTCACATGCTCATACATTCTTAAAATTCGTTCCATACCAAAACACATATGCTACCCAATAGTTATAGTGTCCATCTCAAACACTGTTTATCAACAAACCTCTGACAATCAGACCACTTCTGCGCTTTGAAGAGAAATGCCAATAAATAGATGTAACGGACACATTGCCGAACAGTGCCCACAAACCTGACCCACTCCCGCCTTGGTACTGCCTGCCCCCTTTGTGCTACTTTAACACAGTTTCAGAAAAAACAAACACCACACCGGCATATATTACAAGAATACTTTACCCTAAACGAAAAATACAGAGAATACACAGCATTTTATACTGATTGATCAAAATCATGACACTATGTCGGAAGTGCTGTGTTTCAAAATAATTGGGAAAAAACAGTACGGCTGCCAGACTACGCATCCAGTCACGTGAGGTGCGCGGCAGGAATGACTGCGAGAAGCATTTCGTGTTGCATGACACAATTCCAAATTTGAGATTATGATCAATACGACGGGATACATAAATTGGCTGGGGGATGAGGTGATCACGTAAAGCAGGATGATGAAACAGCTGGTGGAACAGGGCGAGACGAAACACTTTTCTATGCGATGTTAGAGTTGGGAGGCAGAGATTAGATTTCATAGCAGTTATATTCGCTGTGCATTGTAGTTAGCAAGGATGAAACGTACAGAGTTATTTTGAACCATCTCAAGATCATTAATTAAGTTGCCATGGGCAGGGTCCCATACAGGTGTTGCATACTCAAGTTTAGATCGTATTAGTATTTTATAAAGCAATAGTTTCGAATTCGAAGGGACATTAAAAAAGTTACGACGTAAGTAGCCTAGCATGCGATTAGCATTTGTAATTATGTTCTCTGTGTGATGAGACCAATTAAGATTTGAAGAAATGTGAACGCCAAGGTATATATATATGACGAGACTGATTCCAATGAGACGTTATCAACGTAGTAGTGAGGCGGGGCGGAAGTTTTTCTAGATACACGCATGACTTTGCATTTGTTAATATTTAGCTGCATCAACCAATCTTTGCACCAGTGCGCTATTGTGTTCAGGTCTGACTGAAGTAATGTAACGTCGTTAGCGTTGGTTATTTCTCTAAAAATGACGCAATCATCAGCGAATAGGTGAATATGAGAGTTAACAAGAGAGGGAAGATCATTAATGTAAATTAGAAACAGTAGGGGTCCAAGAACAGAACCTTGTGGAACCCCGGAAGACACCTCGGTAAAACTGGAGTTGAAACCGTTAGCAAAAACAAATTGTGAGCGATTAAGTAGAAAACATTCAATCCATTTCAATAAGTTACAATCAATATTCAGTTGTTTTAGGTTGTGAAGTAAAAGTTTGTGACATACCTTGTCGAAAGCCTTTGAAAAGTCTAGAAATATACAGTCAGCTAATGATGATAGGCCTAGAATATGATGCAATGCGTGTGTAAACGATATTAACTGTGTTTCGCAAGAGTAAGATTTCCGAAAGCCGTGTTGCGCAGACGTAAAAAAGGAGTTAGATTCTAGGAAGTTAACAAGGTTGGTGAATATTATATGTTCAAGCATTTTGCAACAAGTACTGGTAAGGGATATGGGACGATAATTATAAGGGGAAGCTTTGCTGCCGGATTGGTAGACTGGAACCACCTTTCCGATTTTCCACACGGTAGGCAGCGGTGATTGGTCAAGTGATTGCTGGAAAAGTTTGGTTAGTATAATGGAAGAATAAGCTTTAGTGCTTTTTAAGAACTTTGGGTTAATGCAGTCGTAACCTGGAGCGGGATGAACATTGAGTGCATCAATAAGCTTATCGATACCAGGAATAGCAACAGCTATAGGTGGCATGGATACATAGTTGAAGTGGTGAGTTGGTGGCATATGTACATGAGACATGGCTGTAAAGTTGTCAGTGAATGCGTGGTTCAGAATCGTGGCACAAATATCGGAAGGAATAGGGTTGCCTAACGGGTCGGATAAAGCGATGCTATCATCGGTGGAAGGATTAATGACTCGCCAGAATTTTTTCACATTGGTCGTTAACATAGAGGGCAGAACATGTGAGTGGAAGTGCTTTTTAGCGTCTTTGAGCACCTGAACATGCGTGTTGGAAGCTGTCGTATACGAAGCCCAACGCTCACTAGTTGGGGAGAGCTTTGCGATGCGATACAGGCGTTTTTTTTTGTTAGATAAGCGCCTAATGGGATTATTGTACCAGGGAGCGTTTGAGTGGGTGGTAACAGTGCGCTGAAAGATGTATTGTTCAGTGAGTTGGGAGACTTTAGTTGTAAACATGCTTCAGTTAGTTTCAACACTACGGTTACCAAAGCTATCAAGAAAAACATCGATAAAAAGAGAGCTCATTATTTATCGCATGAAAATTTGCGTTGTTGTAGTCGCGTATAATTTTTTTCTTTCGGTTAGAAATTGGAGGGGCTAGGTTAATGTCAAATTGCATTATCAAGTGGTCGCTGATGCCCGGCAGGTATGTAATAGGTGAGGCTATGTCAGATCGATTTGTCAAGATTAAATCTAGTGTATTCGACGCGCTGTCAGTTATTCTATTTGCTTGTGTGCACAATTGCACTAGCGAGAATACTGAGCACACATCTAAAAATTCTCGACCTTGAGAAGAGAACGGGGACATTAAAGGGGAGTCGGTATTCCATGTTGTGTTCGAAAAATTGAAATCGCCGAATAAGAATAGTGGGGATGAAGGAAAGCGTGTTGCGACGATATTAATACCATCGTAAATTTCGTTACTAAACGTAGGCGACGAGTAAGGTGGACGGTAGCATACTCCTATTACTACCCTGAGGTGATTAGGAGTGAGCGCAGCCCATACTATTTCTAGATTAGTCTGGACATGTATGCACGATGACGGAATATCGTTTGAAATAGCGAGAAGCACCCCGCCGCCTCTCTGCGTGCCCCGATCACTTCGGAAGAACGAAAAGCGATGAGCATCGAAAAAGATATCAGTGTCGCGAACGTGCGCAGTGAGCCAAGTTTCTGTTAACGCGATGATTTTAGCGGAACAAGTGTGGATAGCTGATGATAGAGAGTTATACTTCTTAAGAACGCTTCTGATGTTAGTAAAAAGAACCGATACTGATGCTGTGGATGCCTGACCACCACCCCTCACGCATGCCTAGGACGTGCGATCCGAGCTAGCTGCAGAGGCTGAACTGGCACGTGCGCTGTGTGTATCAATGTTAATTACGGTGTTTGTGTTTGGGTCATACATGTAACATTTCTTGTTCATAAGTAACTTGTTGTAGCGCATGTTATGGGTGGGAGAATCAGGTTGGCTTTTCGCAAAATCGAAAAGCTTTTTACGTGCGAGGCGTGTTGCGACTGAATAATCTTCAGTAAGTATGACCTTGCTTTCTTTTAGGCTGTTGCGCTTAGAGAGGATCAAATCTTTCGTTTTAAAATTCACAAATTTCGCAATTACCGGACAACATTTATCAGTACTGAAGGTACCTAAACGGTGCGCGCGTTCAATAGCATGGGGGGAAAGGGAGTCGGATAGGCAGTCGGTAAGAATAGAAGTCAGTTTTTCTTCAGTGTCCTGCCAGTTTTCGTCGGCATCTGGAATGCCGTAGAAAATTAAGTTATTACTCCGCAATCTGTCATCCAGCTCATCCTGTCGTGATTGTAATGACCTGACCTTTGTGGAAAGTTTATCTGTTTGAGTTCGAATGGTTGAAATTTCGTCGGTGAGCTCTTCAATTTTTTTAGTTTTCCTCCAAGAGTTCTAAACGGTTCTGAATATCATTGATTTTTTTTTCAATGGCTTTCTGTCCGTTTTTATTATCTTTAACGTTAATATTGAAGGTCACGACACAAAATCTCGTTAAAAATTCTGCTGGGTTCACAGTCACGTTGGCATTAGGGGCAATGAGAGAGCAGACGTGTGTTGCACGGGCCAGAACCATGGAAATAAAACATGCGAACGTGCCACCTGGGATTACATGAAGTTAGTACGCAGCAAACTAAGAGCCAAATGGCAAGCTTCTTGGGAAAATGAAGGAAACAACAACCAGCATTCTATGAAGACCACTTTAGAAGAATGTAAATCATGCCGCCATAAAGATCGTTTTATTGAAATAATTTTGATGTTGCTTACGCATAGGCCACACACACATCACCCATAGCTTGTTATTAGCAAAAAAGACAAATCTGTGTGTGACATGCGTGGTGATGAGCTCACACTTAATCACATTTAAATCTCTTGTTCGCATCTCGAAGAACTTAGAAAAAAAAACTTTTACTGTATTTTACAATGAACACATTCCATTTTATCCCGCATTGGTTTTAGGCGAGCAAGCACTCGTCGATTTTTGTCTTGTTTGTAAGTTTCTGAAAAAAGTCAGTTTTAAGTTTAATATTATATCATAACATCTATACACTTAATAGAAGAGATCATCAAAACCTTGTGTTAGATAGCCACAGTTGTTTTTGCACCATAAACCCTCATATAACTAACTGCCATATTTCTCTTTGCAAGTCCTACCATTCGCGCGACGCTTTTCAACTCGCCCTGTGGTATTCGGCTCCGTATGGGGGAGTGCAACGCCACTGAAGAGGCGATGCTGACGGGACACAAGATAGCGAATGAGGTAGAGGCATATCGTGCCACACTCGGCAAGCGGACCCAGCTGTCCTCAGACGCATTCGAGTCCAATTTATGAATTCACGTTTGCCCTTTTTTACAAATAATCTTACAAAATTGCTGCTCGGAAGTGATAAAAGCCCCTCCATGACGTTTTCTGTCGACCACGTCAAATAGCGCCAACCTCATCTCCTCTACGCCTCTTCCTGCTCACATAGATTTCCGACTTCCGGTCTTGAACGGAAGCGCTGCCATTTTTTACCTCGGTTCTCGGGGGGAGTCTGTGGCTGCGTTACATCGCCGCTGTTTCCACCGATCGAGGTACAGAAGTGTGGGTGCTATTTTTTCAAACATTGTCCGAAAAAGAAGCATATCGCGCTATGGGCGGATACAGCTTAAGTCTGCAGTGAAGCTCCGCCCACATTTAGGATCAACGCACAAAATTCCACCACAACAAAAACGTAGTCCGTTGTTGAAACTTCTCTTGTCACCTAAACAATAAACTAATTACGAGAGAAATGGTATAAGCTGTAAAATTTTCTTACCTACATTGTTTAATAGTCAAACATTAAAATGAAGATTTCGTTTACTTTTGGGACGGCCTGGCGGAGTAATACAGTACGCCGCGGACCGGAGCCCAGTGTTAACTGTTGTTTTTTAAAGTCGTATCCTACTATAGTGGTTACTGTCCGCATGCGAAGATTACAGCGTGTGAAAAGCATCGAAATTTCTGAGCGCTCAAGCCAGGAAGTTGACCGACTCCGAGGAACAGGGGTCGGAGCTGTTGCTTGCCGATGCTATGGTGCGCCTTCGCATCTCGTTGTTGATAACGCCGGCGCTCTCGAATTATGTGTTTGCATCAGAGACTTGTATTCGGTAGATCAACTTCGTGGCCAAGCGATGTGTGCGACCGTGATTAACCTGACGTGGTCCGATGTTCATGCGAGCACATACAAAATGGGCGCCGACTTCCGGCGCAAAACAGAAATCGGAACCGGAAAAGTCATATGCGGATACGGAAAGAAGGCAGCGGCGCACATCAAAGTTTGGCGTTACTTAAAAAAGTGCCAGCGACAATAGAGGGGATTTACAAGTGATTAGAGCAGGACCTCGGCCGCGCCTTCTTAGCCGCCCCTGTCTCTTTGGCGTAAACAGGGGAAACTAGGTGATACATTTTATTGGGCGCACCTAAGTGACGTGGGTGCGCTGGGGCAAAGCGGGCTGCAGTTTCACCCTACTATCTTATTTTTTTTTTGGCATGTCGGTGCATACGAGCATGCGGGAGGGGACCGTTATTTTTAATCGCCGATATCTTCGGTGCTAATACAGGTAGCTTAAAAAATGCGCTGCATTCGCGAGTGAAGGAAGAGCAATCTCTCGTATGCTTTTCCTAGCTTTAGTAAATATCGTTTCAGTCTTTTTCGGAGCTAAATAAATTAGAAACGTAATGCATGAAATCCCCATGATCGGCTCTGTAATTGAGAACGCCACCGTGTCGGACCCGAGGCTTCAGTTGCCGCAAAACATACGCTGGCAATTACACTCCCGCCTCGAAATTCTCGAAGCGTTCCTCATTAGTATGCAAGGGGATGATCGCATCAGCAATCCTTCTATCTACCTTATGCAGAAGGAACTAAGCTTCCTTTCTTAACTGCGCAAGATAACAGCTTATCTACATGTAGATAAGCTGTTGCAAAGGGATGATGCAATCATCCCTTTGCATACTAATGAGGAACGCTTCGAGAATTTCGCGGTCAACGTTCCTCTTCTCTCTGCCAACAATACTAAAATTTGAAAACAGCGGGTAGCAGCCGCATTCCCGGCAATGTCGAGGCAAGTTAGCGCCGTCAGTAGGGGACAGAGAGTTGTGGGTCTCTCTCAATCTTTCATTAATGCACCGGCCTGTTTGGCCAGTGTACACTTTTTCGCAGGTCAGCGGAATTCTGTATACCACACCTGTGGCACAGGTGACGTCGCAGTTTTCATGCTGCGTAGAACAGACAGGACGATAAGCACTGCCACGTGCAACACATTTGCACAGGCATGAGAGCTGGCAGGGTGCAGAAAACACAACACTGACGCCGTGCTTTCCAACGACCTTTTTGATGGCGTGGGATATTTGATGCACATAAGGCATGACTTCAATATTTTTGTTTCAACTGAATTTGGGTCAGCTCTTTTACGTCTCGAACCTTGAGATTTTGCAACAGCGTTTCTGCTACTGCCCTTAAAAGCTCTTTCGGAAAACCGGCCGCCTCCAAGCGTTCAAACTGGTTATCGAAGCTTGCCTTCATGCTGTGGTGGCAACTCTTTTGCAGTGCATTACGAAAGCAGTTCGTAGCAATCCCCCTCCTTAAAATCGTGGAGTGATCTGATGAGTACGGTTACAAGGAATTTTTAGTTCTAGGAATGAAGCACCAGCAAAGATGGCTACCAGCAAGAAATGTTATTTGAAGTTCTAAATATATAATTGAGTGGTTAGTGGGTAGTTCATAGTGTTACAAGTGGACGAATCATGAACGAAGAAGTGGCGGTGCGCTGAACGACGACGACGTTGACAGTTGGTAGCTGGGCGCTCGGTTCTGAGCTCAGTGCTGGCCATCTCAGAGCAGCCGCCAATATAGACTTACCGCCGTAACATCCCCGTAACATCTTTTGGTGGAGGTCGCGGGTTCGAGCCGACATGCCGACGACCCGACGAGCCGACGAGACGACGGGCCGAACCGGCGAGATGACTACCGACCCGGCCCATCCGTCTGCGCCTGCCACGCCAACTGTCGTCGTAGCCCACCCTCGCGACCCGGGCACATTCTGCGGTACAGATGGCGTGGACGTCGAGGACTGGCTCTCGCTTTATGAGCGTGTTAGCCAGCACAACAGGTGGGACGCCACGCTGATGCTGGCCAATGTAATATTTTATCTCGCCGGCACCACACGCGTCTGGTTCGAAACCCACGAAGAAGAGATTGCCACGTGGGATGCCTGCAAGCAAAAGCTCCGCGGCCTGTTTGGGAAACCAGTTGGCCGTCAGCTTGCTGCCAAAAAAGAACTTGCAGCTCGCGCCCAAACGGCCACTGAATCATATATTACATACATTCGAGACGTCTTGGCACTGTGCCGAAAGGTCGATCCCAACATGACCGAAGACGATAAGGTAGGCCACATTCTTAAAGGCATTGCCGACGATGCCTTCCACCTTCTTCTATGCCGGGACTGCTCTACGGTTGACTCCGTTCTGCAGGTGTGTCGACGCTTCGAGCAGGCCAAGCACCGGCGCATTGCACACCGCTTCGACCGCCTGCCTAACACAGCTGCCAGTTTCACGTGCGAGGATCTGCCGACACTAAGGCAGCCGCCTTCCAACCCCGACAACGTGACTCGCATCGTGCGCCGTGAACTGGAGGCGCTGGCTCCTGTTACGCCCAACGCGCCCTTGTCGGACAACACCCTGGCCACAATATCCCTTATTCAAGCTGTCGTCCGCCAGGAGGTCGCCAACTTGGGCATGCCCTCCAGCCATCGTCCCGTCGAACCTCGGAGTGCGAGCCCCATCTCTCTTGTGGTCGCTACTGCTACGGCCCGCAACACCTTCGTCCCAAGTTACACAAGGTATCGCAATCCGGATGAGTGGCGTACCCCCGACGACCGGCCGATCTGCTTTACGTGCTCGCGCGTAGGCCACATCTCCCGCCACTGCCGCAGCCGTTGGTCCGCACCTCCCCGACCTTTGCCCTACGTCGACCGCCGTTATGACTATGGACCCCGTCGCTTCACGCCTCGGAATGACCCACCCAGCGCCGAGTCCACACCGCCTCCTCGTAGAACCAGCCGCTCTCCCTCCCCGACAGCCCACCGTTCCCGCTCACCTCTTCCGCACCGCAGTTACTCACCGTCCTCTGCAGGCCGCTTCGCGGGAAACTAGCCAGTGCAGCTCCCGGAGGTGATGCTGCATTGGTGCCCCGACCTGAAAATCCTCTACTGACCCAGCCTTCGCCCTGTAATCTGCTCGACGTTTTTGTGGACGGTGTTCCTGTTTCTTCCCTCATTGACACTGGTGCCCAAGTCTCAGTTCTTAGCTCATCCTTTTGCCGTCGCCTCAAAAAAGTTCAGACCCCTGCCGCTTCACCCACTGTTCGCGTTGCCGATGGCAGCATTGCTGCCGTCACTGGTCTGTGCACTGCCCGCGTCACTCTTGCCGATCGTCACATCCCAGTTTTGTTCACCGTCCTCGAACACTGCCCTCACAATGTGATCCTTGGTCTAGACTTTCTAACCGCTCACTCTGCCCTTATCGACTGCTCCAGCGGCCTTCTACGATTGGACCTGCCTCTCAGCTCAGCCGACACACCCTCAAGCTCCACCCCCCGCCTTCGCTCCACCGAGTACGTTCGCCTGCCCCCCGACTCTGCTGTTTATCTGCCTATGTCCCCATTTCCTGCGGTTCCTGATGGGGATTATCTTGCCTGTCCACTCGCCGATGTCGTTCTCTCCCGCAATGTTGTTCTTCCGCAACTCATCGTGACCGTCACCAAGAATAGCGCCTCCCTTCCTGTCCTCAACTTCAGCTTGTCACCACAAGTTCTTCCTGCAGGCATATCGCTTGCTACTTTGTCTTATCTCACCGACTGTACCGTCACTGCTCTCTCACCTGGACCGCCTTCTACTGTCTCTCAAGCGGCCGACATCCCGGCCAACGTTCCGCAATCCATTTCTGCGATGATTGCTTCTGACCTGAGCCCCGAGCATGCACAGGATCTTCACAACCTTTTGGTGTCCTACTCCGACATTTTTGACTTCGCTTCTGCTCCTCTGGGTCAAACATCGGTAGTGACTCACCGCATTGACACCGGCGATGCCAGACCTATACACCGGAGGCCTTATCGTGTGTCGCTACCAGAGCGCCAGATCAGCCAGCGGGAGGGGGACAAGATGTTGGCCAACGATATCATCGAGCCTTCAAACAGCCCTTGGGCATCTCCTGTCGTGCTCGTGAAAAAGAAAGACCAAACTTGGCGGTTTTGCGTCGACTATCGTCATCTCAACAAGGTCACGAAGAAAGACGTCTATCCCCTTCCCCGCATAGATGATGCCCTGGACTGTTTACATGGCGCTTGCTACTTTTCTTCCATCGACCTTCGTAGCGGGTATTGGCAAATCTCTGTTGACGCAAGAGACCGCGAGAAAACAGCTTTCGTCACCCCTGATGGCCTTTACCATTTTAAGGTCATGCCCTTCGGCCTTTGTAACGCCCCTGCCACATTTGAACGGATGATGGACTCGTTACTCCGGGGCTTCAAGTGGACGACCTGCCTTTGTTACTTAGATGATGTAATTGTTTTCTCGCCCTCTTTTGAAACCCACCTGCTTCGCCTTTCGTCCATCTTGGCACTTTTCCGCCGCGCAGGTCTTCAACTCAACTAAAAAAAATGTACTTTCGGCCGCACCAACCCTCCTGTATTGGCCCATTTCAACCCGTCTGCCCCGACTGAACTTCGCACCGATGCCAGTGGTCACGGAATTGGCGCCATCCTTGCTCAGCGACAACGCGGCCAGCACTGCGTGATTGCGTACGCCAGCCGTCTTCTTTCTTCCGCCGAGAAGAATTACTCCATAACAGAACTCGAGTGCCTGGCTCTTGTTTCGGCCATTGGAAAATTCCGCACATACTTGTTCGGCCGCCCATTCACTGTTATAACCGACTACCACGCCCTGTGTTGGCTCTCATCTCTCAAGGACCATACTGGCCGTCTTGGCCGGTGGGCATTGCGATTGCAAGAATACACCTTTTCCGTGGTTCACAAGTCCGGTCGCCTCCATAAAGATGCAGACTGCCTGTCCCGCTATCCCGTCGATCCTCCTTCTACAGACTGTGAGTCGGATGCCTGTGTCCTTTCCATCTCCGACCTCTCCCACATGGCCGACGAACAGCGCTTGGATCCCACCCTCACCTCTCTCATCAACCGCCTCAGCACCGACCGCCGCGACACTTCTCTGGCCCGGTTTTTGCTGGACGGGAACACGCTGTACCGCCGCAACATGCGACCTGATGGCGCTGAGCACTTGCTCGTTGTTCCCCGCCACCTACGGTCCACTATCCTCGAACAACTGCATGACGCACCTACGGCTGGTTATCTTGGTGTCTCCCGTACGTACGACCGCGTGCGCCGGCGTTTCTTCTGACCTGGTCTGTACCGCTCCGTCCAACGCTACGTCGCCGCTTGCGACGTCTGTCAGCGCCGAAAGAAGCCCGCTGTCCTGCCGTCTGGACACCTGCAGCCGATCCCCATCCCGACCGACCCGTTTTCTCGTGTTGGGCTGAATTTACTTGGGCCCTTCCCAGAGTCCTCCACGGGGAACAAGTGGATTGCCGTCGCCACCGATTATGCCACGCGGTACGTGATCACTCGCGCCATTCCAACCAGCTGCGCCACTGACGTCGCTGACTTCCTTCTGCACGACGTCATATTACACCATGGCGCTCCCCGTCAACTCCTTACCGACCGTGGCCGCTGCTTTTTTTCCCGAGTTGTTGACGAAATCCTTCGTTCGTGCTCCGTTCGTCACAACTTCGCCACTGCTTATCATCCTCAGACGAACGGCCTTACGGAGCGTCTCAACCGCACGCTGACAGACATGCTCGCCATGTACGTATCCGACGACCACCGGGACTGGGACATAAGCTTGCCTTTTGTCACCTTCGCCTACAACTCTTCGCGCCATGATACCGCTGGTTACTCGCCCTTCTATCTTCTCTTTGGACGAGACCCCTTTTAAAGCCCTTCGACACTCGGCTGCCCACAGCTGGCCCTGTCACTACATATGCGCGTGCCGCTATCGCCCGAGCAGACGCCGCCCGCCAGGTTGCTCGACACAAGCTCTCCGCCTCCCAAGAGGCTCAAAAACACCGCTACGATGGCCTGCACCGTGATGTGCGATACCCTGCCGGATCTCTCGTCTTGCTGTGGCTCCCATCCCGTCGTGTGGGGTTATGTGAAAAACTTCTGCCGCGCTACACAGGTCCTTATCGTGTATTACGGGCAGTGACCGACGTAACGTATGAAATCACGCCGCTGCACCCAAAGTCGACGTCCGCTCCACTGAAGTCCGAAGTCGTTCATGTAGCTGGCCTCAAGCCCTATCACCCACCATCGACATCGCACGCCTAACACGCACCGGGACGTTGCCTTCAGCCGAGGGGGATAGTGTTACAAGTGGACGAATCATGAACGAAGAAGTGGCGGCGCGCTGAACGACGACGACGTTGACAGTTGGTAGCTGGGTGCTCGGTTGTGAGCTGAGTGCTGGCCATCTCAGAGCAGCCGCCAATATAGACTTACCGCCGTAACATCCCCGTAACAATATGTAAAACTAAGGGCGCTCGAGCAAGCTTCAAAAGCTGTCAAAATCTGGTTTACAACCACATGCAAAAGGCACTGTCTGAAAGATTCAAACGAATCAGGAAATCATCAACATGTCTAAAAATTCTTCACACACGTTTGTCAAAAAGAACTCTTTGCAATGTGTTGTCAAACTTTGCTAAAGATATCTGGCACAAAATTGGTGCTACGCTTCCCCAATACAGATTCATTTTTTTCTGAACGTAAATAACATCCTTAAAATCAACAACAGTGGAAGAAAGATAAATTGTTAACTGCTGAAGGAACGTATCCACTGGAAGGCCACATGCATTTTGAAAGGCAACTTGGCCCTGGTGTTCAATCAGCTCACGCAGCGCAACAAATAGATCGCTATGGGGGATGCTGTAAAACAAGTCCTCATATCAAAGGAAAACGCACTGTTGGCTCCAGGAATGCCTGTGGCGAGAACTTCAATCACTGCAGCCGCTCTCGCAAAACAGTAAGTGTCCTGAACATTAATGAACTGTAGATGTTGGTGCAAATACTGGCCCACTAACTTCTGCCAAGTGCCTTCCTCTGTCACAATGGCTCTCAAAGGGCAGTCAGCCTTGTGTGTTTTTGCAGAGAACAACACCTGGTGGCGATTACTTTTGCTATATTTCACCCTGTGAGAAAGGTTATCCAGGTTGTTGGGCAACCGTATACTCACAGGGGTTGCGCTTCGCAGGCTGGAAGTTCTTGTCAATATCTGCTAAGCCATTCTCACCAAACGCTCTCAAGGGAAGAACCACAAACCCGCCTTCTTTATCCGTTTGAAGAAGTGTCAACTCGTCTTCTGTGAAGTAGTCCACAACTCGGTGAAGAATGTGGTTTCTGTGCCATTGCTACTGGCCATCTGCATTGCAAACGGCGTCTATACCATAAGAAAGGCACCTCCGCTTCTCATCTTTGTCGGCTTTCTCTGCTCCACGATGTACAGTAGGGAGAAGTTCATGGCTGCTGTCACTTTGTTCCAAACTGCACTTTGGCCCTTTCTGTAGAAGGTGATCATTTTCTTCGGGCACTGATGGTTCATTGAGATAAGTGACAGAACCTCTGTGTCCCTTAGGCCTTTCCTTTATAGACTA
Organism: Amblyomma americanum; assembly: GCF_052857255.1. NCBI lineage: Eukaryota > Metazoa > Arthropoda > Arachnida > Ixodida > Ixodidae > Amblyomma > Amblyomma americanum. Next base: position 32,194,198 of record NC_135505.1, read on the forward strand.
GTGCCACCGCACCAGATTCCAGTAAGCCTCAGTCACCTGGGCTGCCAAGCGACGGTGTTCCTGAAGGCAGCGAACACCGTTGAGTTCACCACGTCCAGTGAAGCACAAAACTCGAAGCCAATCATGCAGTAGTCTCACCTGCCTCCAACACTCGGATTTTAATATCTTGGCTATCCGCTTCCAATGCCCAGAAGATGGCTTCAGGAAGCCGAAGAATGCGATGAGCTCTTTGGGCGCCTCTTGCGTGCGTGCGCGCGCGCGCCTGTCTGTGTGTGCGTGCGTGTGTTTGTGTGTGCGTGTGTGTGTATGTGTGTGTGTGGCGAAAATTACATCATTTCTGCAACGCGTGCCCGCACTGAAAGCGCAGGTGGCACTAGCTTGCCCACATATGCGCAGAATACTATTTTTGGGGTAAAGGGGCATTCCTGGCTCAATTTGCAGTACCAGAAATTAAAGCACAACTATACCGTTTTGTACTGCTTTGCTTAAGCTACTTTTAATGAGCTATCGTTGGCTTAAACTCTATGAAAGTTTGAGATAAACCTTTTAAAAATCTGATTTCAAGCGAAGTTGCCATGAATTACTTTTTAAGCAGGGCAAAATTCTGAATCCCATTGCCCAGACGTATAGAAGCCGCATGAAGACGCAAATTTATTCTCGTTTTACTTATTAAAAACGCTTAAATGCAAAAACATGCTTCTAAGGTATTTTTCGAAGTTTTGCCAATGTGCTAACTAAAACGCAACCACATGCAATCATTTCGAAGTCAAATTTAAAACCGCTGTGTTTTTTAGCAGACAATGACCAGTAATCATAACTCTGAAAAATATGGTCTCTTAGGCCTTTATTTTATAGCTTAAAACTGTAGAATGCAACACTTCTTTTCAATAGAGTTACCAGGTACTGTAGGTCTCTCAGGGAAATAATAAAGAAAACTGAATAGTTTGTTTGCCTTCGAAATCTCTTTCAATGTTCACCTTTTTAGAATTTTCGAGTTCTTGGTGATTTCAACGCCCCAGGTGAAAAGCATCTGTCCGTTCTAGAAACGCTAGTTTCTTCCGGCGACAGTAAAAGGAACAGGTGAATACAGAGAAAAAAAATTCAGCTTCATGTTCTTGATCCTGTTAGCCCCAATATGACCCTAAATATTGCCTTTATTGGAATGCTTTAGTTTTTGAGCAGTGTGTTTTTTCAAAGTTTTCAGTGAGTGTTGTATTCAGCACGGGAAGCACCTACGAAAGTCTCGAACACCATAGAAGTCGTTGCTCGTGCTTACTGCTTTGAGACAGAAATCTAGTCGCTTCTGGCAAGAAGCAAAAACAAGAGACGGCCGCGAGCCCTTGGCTTCGAGCACTAAAATTCGCGCGATTATTCCCCCAAAGTGTACAGATTATAGTTCCAGCTATTTGTAGACAAGAATTTTGGAACCTTGCTACACGAGCGCTTGAACGGCCCCGCAGAATGGTTTTATTTGCTTTTTTGGCATGTCGTAAGATACCACTTTAAGTGAAAGACCACACGACATGGTACATATAAACTCCCACTTGTTCCCAGGCCGTGCCTGTCGTGGCCTAGTTCGTAGCTTGTCTGGTTGGCAACCGAAGGGCCGTGGCCCGTGGGTTAGAATTCCGCCTACAATTTTTTTTCTTTTAAAAAAATGAACTACTTTAATACGTTAAATCATTTGGGACATACGGGTACCTTTAATTCACATTACATGTCATGTTTCAATCACTGTCATTCCACGCGCGTTGTGATGTTCCACGCGAACATTGTGGGTTTGAAATTCCTGCGCGAGGTCATGTAGTTCGGGCGCCATAGTCATATGGAGCAATCAGGATTTTCTTGCCCCAACGCCGCCGTCGCCGCCTTTATTGCAACACAAGCTCTTACGCTGTCACGTTAAAACCACAACTCAGCTGAATTGTTTTCAAAACCACATAAGACTGAAACAAGGATGAGTTAAGCATATAACTATAACCCTGAAAGCAGAGTGCGCTCGCGGTACAGGCGTACGAGGCCCAAAATGATTTGCTTGGTCGCTCATGTTGGATGGTGGAATTTATTTGATTTTGCACTCTAGGTGTACTCCTTACAAAAATATCAAAATTTTTAAAAATATTCCTTTCCCTAGGTAAACAGTGGTGACAGAAGGAGATATCTAACACTCCCAAACCTAACCTGCATATTGCCTCTGGATCATGTTCAGCGAACAACAGCGAAAAGTAACTGTTATCTTTCATGATAACTCATCTAGTTCTCTAGCCTCTTTGCTATGCAGAGGAACATCAGCTTTAAAGAATCTCAATTTTAAATGTGCATCGTAAGATATATGAAAGGCACGTACCTCACGTGTGTATTTCTTTGAAATAGGCGAGCTTTGCGATGTCCTAAACTTGTGTTCTTATAAACCAGCGCAACGGCTCGAAGCCAAACAGAAAGGGACCAAACACAGCGCTGTTTGGCTTCGAGCGGTTGCGCTGGTTTACAAGAACTATGTCTGACCAACTCGCCCACCAGTTCGTGTTGTAAACTTGTGTGTTTTCGCACATCTAGACTTTCTAAGCAGTAGACTGGCGGCCATATGCCGAAATATGTCATTCTGTTTACAGTTCCTGGCCATAAGAAAGGTTCTCCGGTCGGCAGGACTCAGCGATATGTCCGCTCCTCTGGCCACCCAAGTAAGGAAATTTGCTTATGTACTCAAGGTTTGCTGGTTTAGTTCTCGCCTGAATAAAGAAGGATTTGTCATCGTTCAATAAAAATCATGAGGGTCGTCGTAGCCATAGAGTTTTCTTGTGTTCTCAACATTGACAACGATTGCAGCGCAGAATTTCTTATGCAGGAAAAGATGTGGATGGCCCGTATTATCACAGGTGGCGCTCACGCCGGCAGCTAAAGCGAGTCACGGGACGAACAAAATTGATTGCAAGAGTATGAATGAAATTCCGGCACAAAATCCGGAGATATACCTATCGGCGAATCAACGCCAGATCTGGATGACAAGACTCGCGAAGCTTTTCACTGCGACATATAGGCTACTCTTCAGGCCCAAAGCCGCGGCGGGAGCCCTACCCGCCGACTCAAACTTGATTTACGCTGGCCAGATAATATACGGGACTGACATTTGTACCAGAGAAAATAAGCAGAGAGATCGTATTGATAAACCTAACTGTCTGAAGCCACAGAAAAGCCTATTCATACACTACTGCTACGAGTAGAAGCTGGAACTAAAAACTTATTCTTAGTCGTTACATGTGAAAATCCTGCCTACGCTTTGATGTTTCATTTTTTTTTATCTTGATTACCCTTCCTTCTCCTTCCGTTGTTTTAGTGTGAAAGTGCTACTTTATGGGCTGAAGCCCAACCAGGAATCTTGTTTTAAGCCTCATCGTAACTCCGATAAGTTCCAGTTAGTTCGGAAGAGCGTCGCGCAAGCTGCAGGCAATGGTAGGTGTGATATCTGATATCAGTTCAGGGGCATGAGCAAAACCTAGCGCACTCTTGATAAGCGCTATATAAATGGAGCTTTCGTGAATAAGGGCCACTTTCGTTCCTGCCCTGGCTGCCTGCGTTCGTGTCTTTCCTCGGCCACGACAGAACTGGCGACTAGGATGGGATGATGATACGATTTCGAATAAAGGTCCGGCACAGCATCTGAAGCGGAACGGACGACCGGACCACAAAGAAAAGGCAGAAATTTCAGTATTGCAATACAAGTGGCTTCGAATGGCTTTGAAACCATCCCAGGGAGCGACCATATTAAGTCGTACTTCGAGAGGTTTGAGAATTTTGTGGCACTTGACGAGATCACGGAGGCAAAGTATTTGAGGTTGTTCTTAGGCAGCAGAATGTACGAGGAGCTCAAAAAAATTTTAGTTCCCGACACTCCTACTGACAAGACCTTCGCAGAAATACAGAAGGTACTAGAAGAGCACTTCAGTCCCGAGTGTTCAATAATCGCCGAGCGTTTCAAGTTCAACAAGCGCACGCAGCAGGAAGGGGAAAGCGTCAAGTAGTTCATGACGAAACTTAAACATCTGGCGCGTAACTGAGTTCAAAGAATTCCTTAATGGTGCCTTGAGGAATCGACTTGTGGCAGGATCGCGCGGCCAGGAGGCTCAAAGGACTTTGTTCGCAACGGAGGGCATAACCATTGAAAAATCGTGCAAGATTGAGCTGAAAGAGAGCTTGCTCCGAGGAAAACTAAAGAGCTAAATTTCCAAGCATAGCACTTGACCGACGTAAATGTGGTTCGAGGGAAGGCGGTAACAAAAGCCAGGCCGTCGGCAAGTAAAAAGGAAAGAGCACAAAAGAGAACCGCTTGTTACTGCTGCGGAAAAGGGTTTGATTCAGACAAGTGCTGGTATCGCAGTGCAAAATCCCCCCATATACGAAGACAGACCATCTGCAATCTATGTGCCAGAGAAAGAAAACCAGTCCGGAGAGCTACGCGGAAGCGACCGATGAAGAATCGACGAGCCGCGGAACTGTCATGTCCTGCTATCCGCGGGGGACAAAAAGCGATGCTACAATGTTTTCGTGCACATTGAAGGGGAAACCCATTTCTATGCATGCTAGCAGCGCACTAAGAACGAGGCACAAGAACAAGAAATACGACGGGACGAGGCGCTTGACTATCAACTTTTGTGTGCTTGGTTGACCTTCTTGTGGTATAAGTTTGGGCTGCGAAAATGTTTTACCTGAATTCGTTTCCTTTGTAGTAAGATATCTTATTTTTTGCCTTGTTTTGATTGTTTTTTTCCTTGGGAAAATTGATTGTTTTTGGCCTTGCGTCTTCGCACCTGAAATTTTTGTCATCTTTCGTTTGTTTTTCAGGTTCTCTTCTTCGTGGTCACGTCGCCTGACAGGGCACTGCTTAAAACTAGTACGCCTCTTCTTTCAATATAAATGTTCATAGTTCAGCACATCGTCCCGTCGTATTTCTTGTTCTTGTGCCTCGTTCTTAGTGCGCTGTTATCATGGATCCTAATCAACTAGCCCAACAAGTATTGCACATATCCGTGCATTTGAATGCGGGTGCAGTTAGTAATGACGGAGAGTGCGTTCAAGCAACCGTTTCGCACATTAAATACAAGCCAACAAATACAGTTTCGAAAACGTATACAGGAGAGCCTGTAAAACTGAGAGGAAAGACAACCGTAACCGTGGAGCATAAGGCATGGTTAGTGAACTTCTCCGCATGACTCATTACAAGAGCTTGTTTTCTTTCAAAGCGCAGTTGCTGGAGTGAATGAGAGCTGATTGGAGCTTTCCATATCTGCAAAATTTGTGTGAGTGCGCAGACTATTACGTTTAAACTGAGCTTTCAAATTTACCTAGCAGTAAATATCCAGTACTCGTGTTTGATAGAAGATAACACGCTGGGTATGACGCCTCAACGAACACCCTAGACCGCCATTTGTTTTTTGCTTATGCGCCACCTGTTCCTTAGAGAGTTCGCTCTCATCAGCTATTCCTTCCATTTTGCGTTGTCGTCTTCATCGCCGGCGTCCGCATTCACAGCGCCACCTGCTTTTAGTGGCAGGTGACCCGCCATACTCTTCTTTTAGAATAACTACCGGCCTAGTAAAATTAAATATCGGTTCTTTTCCTTTTCCTTTAGACCTCTTCGAACGTGGCGATTCGGCGGTGATGAAAGAGGAGGCGGTTGAAGACGCAGATGATGAAACGAAGAAATGTATTTGCAGAAATATACGGAGGCAAACTGTAAGATGCACAAGTAAAGAGATAAAATACATAGTGCCCCTCAACGGCCCCTTAAGCCTCAAGGTGATGGTGCATGGTGCCACGACGGACCCTTAGTCCCCATACCGAAGCTGTCATCCGCACCGTGGCGATAGGTTGTAAGGTGAAGGGTAGAAACCATAAATGGCGGCTGTCGGGGCCGTTTACAAGCCGCGGTCGACGGACTCCCCGTCTGTTTACCAGTAGGGGGATCCAGTACCTTCCTGTGAATAAGGCGGTGAACCACAGGCGACATTTAGGAATCGTCAGTATATCCATATCGCATGAGTACCTCTTCTTCTAGAAAACCTGATCACTCCCTGAAATGAAACCGCACCGATGAAACATCCACCAGTACCCGACCTGACGTTGACCGCTTTCCTCACTTCCTAGTGATGCACTCCCTGGTAGACGACGACCCCATTGCAGCGATGTCTGTTTTCGTTATCTCAGGAGCCCTTGAGAAAATGACTGGGAAAAAGTACAAAGTTCAGAAACTCTCATCTAGTTAGTGACCTTCTTCTTGAAGTGTCTCAGAAAGACCACTCTGTCATCTTTTTGAGGCAAAAGCAGTTTGCTCATCTCATGATGACCATCACTCCCCCCCGGAATGTAAACACAGTGCATGGTGTCATATCAGAACGTGATCTGTTCCAAGAAACAGAAACTGACCTCCTAGAAGGATTCCGAGATCAAGGTTTCATTGCCCTTTGCCGCATCACCATAAGGTGGAACGATGAAGAGGTGGTGACACCCCATATTGTCCTAAAGTTATAACGGTCCCGTCTTCTAGATGCTGTAAATGCAGAGTTCATCCACTGCAAAGTCCGTCCATATATACCCAACCCGAGAAGATGTTTCAGTTACCAAAAGTACGGACACAGATAAAAAACATGCCGGGAAAAACTCACATGCGCGAAGTGCGGTGCCCATGAGCACCCAACCAATAACTGCAGTGCCACTCAAGTAGTGTCCAAACTGCCACGGGCTGCATGCCACCTACTCGCCAACATATCAGAAATTTCAAAACGAGAAAAAACTAATTCAGCTGAAAGTCACAAAAACATCGTATTCTCGCAAGCCAGGAAAAATTTTTATAAAATGAACTGTTTATGTTAAGCACCAATATCACTCCTTTCTGTAATACCTTCGGACCTGGAATGTATTCGAATGAAATAAATAAATAAAAGAAGCTCTCGCTTTCCGCCGAGAGATCCTACGCTGAAGCAGCACGCTGGGGGGCCGAGCGGCGTCTCGTCACAGTGGGCACGCAATTCAGCATCGCTGATGCACGTCCACTACGGCCCCTCACCAAGCAGCTTCCGGCTGCACCAAACTTTCGTATCCCAGAGGTACACTTTTCGCAAACCTCTGGAAAAACACAGACAAATGAGAGGAGTCTCTCCCTCTTGAAAAATCCACGTCCGCTTCCGCGTCTCCACCGGAAGCATATGATATTACAAACGGACCCTCAGTGTTGGAGGCGCTGAGGAAGTCCCCCAAAGAGAAGCGGAGACTTCTAGACCGCCTCAAACTAAAAAGACATCTTCCAGTCAAGCCGCCTGGTAAAGGCGGCGACATCTAAATAATCTCCAATAGTCTTCGCTTTCTCAATAAGAAATATGGCGGTCGAGAGCATTACTCGGTGCAACTGCAGAGGTCTGCTAAGAACCTGGATGACATATGAAATACTTGCGCAATATCATCCAGACATACTTAGCCTACAGAGACACACTTAAACCCAAGAGATACAAACTTTCTAATAAATATTGTCACGCTGTGGTGCAGACGTTCGTCGGATCCTGCGTTCCTGTGTTCAGTGATCACCGCATTCACGCGTGACATTTTGGTGGAGGTGCTGGGTAGTGCACCCCATGCTCAGGACCCCTCCAAGAAGCCGGGACTCCAGCCCGCTTGACACCTTGAGAGTCGAACTTACGCCCACCCATCAAAGTAGCCGGCGGCTGCAAGGACTGCAACCAGAGTTCAGGCCTCTGCAGTCTCGTCCGACCGCCAAAAAACTGACTTGAGCGCGACCATCATGCCTTGTGTTGGCTTGCGACCCTCAAAGATCCATCAGCCCGCCTTGTCAGATGGAGTCTGCGCCTCCAAGAATACGACATGACAGTGGCGTACAAGTCCGGCCGGAAACACTCGGATGCCGATTGCCTCTCGCGTGCTCCCATCGAATCCCCAACGGAGGACGGACACTACGACGACGACATCACCTTAAATGCGATCAGTGCAACGAGCCTTGCTGACAAACAATACGCCGACCCAGAACTTCGGGACCTCATTGAGTTTCTTAACGGGACCCGCCCTACTGTCCCGAAGGCTTTCAAGCGCTCGGTAGCGTCTCTCTGCGTTCGCCATGGTGTCCTCGTAAAGAAAAATTTCGCCGCAAACAATCAGCAATACCTTATTGTTATACCGACGAGCCTAAGGGACGAAATCCTTCAAACTTCACACGATGAACCGACTTCTGGACATTTGGGTGTAGCCCGCACGCTTGCAAGAATCAAAGAGAAGTATTACTGGCCCCGCCTTCAGTCGGACGTTGCACACTACGTCAGAACGTGCCGAGGCTGTCAGCGTCGCAAAGTGCCCTCAACAAAACCTGCTGGATTCTTGAAGCCTATAGCACCACCATCGCGGCCTTTCCAGCAGATCGGGATGGACATGCTGAACCCATTCCCTCTTTCTCCTTCGGGAAACAAGTGGGTCATCGTGGCAACTGACTATCTGAGCCGATACGTAGAAACATCAGCTCTGCAAGTGCCACAGCCCCTGACGTAGCAAAATTTTTCATCCATCAGATCGTTTTGAGTCACTGTGCCCCGGAGACCCTAACACCGACAGGGGTACAGCTTTCATGGCTGACCTCCTACAGCAGATTTTACTCCACAGTCACACAGACCACCGAAGGACGACATCCTACCACCCTCAGACGAACGGTTTAACGGAACGCTTAAACAAAACGCTAGGTGACATGCTCTCTATGTATGTCGACGTTCAGCACAAAACTTGAGACGAAGTGCTCCCATGGGTCACCTTTGCATACAATACGGCCGTTCAGGAAACGACAAACGTGCCACCGTTCCGTCTCGTTTACGGCCGCGACGTGACCACGATGCTAGACGCCATGTTACCGCATGTGGACGACATTTACCCGAATGCGGATCTTCACACCTTCCTGCATCTCGCTGAAGAGGCTCGTCAGCTGGCCAGGGTGAGGATTCTCGACCAACAATGCCGAGATGCCCAACACTATAACCTCTGAGGCCGTGATGCTCGGTACTCATCAGGAGACCGTGTGTGGGTCTGGTTTCCCAATCGCCGACGCGGACTTAGCGAAAAGCTCCTCTCCGGTATTTTGGACCTTACAAAGGCATCAGGCCACTTGGAGACCTGAACTATGAGGTCATTCATGACGGCTTTCAGAAGACTCGGCACTCCCAGCACCCTTAGGTGGTACACGTTGTCCGCCTCAAGCCTTACTACGAGCGGTAGCGCAAGAGCTGGACTTACGGACGCACAACACGTGAACTTCCCTTGGTAAACTTTTTTTTTAAACACACCGGCTACGCATCGGGACGATGCTCTTTTTTTTCCGGGGGCCAGTGACACAGTGCATTCCGCATTTTCGCTTAGCGCTGACCTGGAGCACGCGCCGTCTCGAAGAAGAGGAAGCGGAGGTGTCAGCGATCTTGAGCTGTGGTGCAGACGTTTGTCGGATCCTGCGTTCCTGTGTTCAGTGATCACCGCATTCACGCGTGACAATATGTAGTATACAGGAAGGGCAGGCAAGACAGTGCCCACTCTTCAGGTGGTGTTGCTATAGTGGCTCAGAATTCAACTCCCTCTCAATGTCTTCCACTGGCTACTGATTTAGAGGCAGTCGCAATACGAGCGCTAAGTTTTGGCAGAGTAATAACTACATGTTCTCTATATATCCCCCCAGATATACGCCTGACCATTGATGAACTCGAAAAACTCATTGACCAGCCACCCGAGCCGTTCCTGTTGGTTGGCTTCTTTCAATGGTTTCTTTCAATCGTTCTGCTCCGGAGACAACTCCAAGTTGGCGAAAAATATGGTTTCGGTTCGGTTCCCGTTGCAACCGAGATAGGAGTCAATAATAATAATTGGCTTTGGGGGAAAGGAAATGGCGCAGTATCTGTCTCATATATCGTTGGACACCTGAACTGCGTCGTAAGGGAAATGATAAAGGAGGGAGTGAAAGAAGAAAGGAAGAATGAGGTGCCGTAGTGGAGGGCTCCGGAATAATTTCGCCCACCTGGGGATCCTTAACGTGCACTGACATAGCACCATATTTCAGCTGGTTTCCTAGCTACCTACAATGTAGACAAAGCCGTGTAAGCTCGATGAACAATAGTCTCGTCCCTTTAGTGTGACATCTGGGGTTTCCCATGGATGCACCTTGAGGCCTCTGCTATTCAATGACTTCATCAATGACCTTTACGAAGTTGTTGCTCACTCTCACGTGTCCCAATATGCTTGCGACTTAATCATAGTTTACATAATCCGTTCCCCTTATCAGCTTGCTCAAAGAGGATTTGAAGTCTATGCACAGTGATGTTTGCGAAATAAGTGCAGCTTGAATGGAAAAAAAGACTTCATGGTATCGTTTACATGCAAGGCCTATCCGTCTGAGCTTTAGTACGCACTCAACAATTAGGTCATTAAGAGGGTATATGTTATTGGAGACGTAGATGTGCAACTAGACGCTAAGTTGCATTTCTCACATAGCATTCTCGACGTCAAGAGCAGAAGTGTGTGCGTTCTTGGTGTTCGCGAAGCTTTGGTGGAGCGAAGCTGTGCGTGTTTGAAGGGTATATGCAGAGTCCTACGCAGTCCTGCACGCAATGTTGCCCTGTACCGTAGTCTTGCCTCTGTTTTATGCAATTCGATCTGCCGTATCTCTTCTCAAAAACTCGAAAATTTGCAGAAATGATTTGTGAAGAACACCATGGGTGGTGAGGTCTGATTATCTAGTATCCGAGACAGTTATATGAATGCCCTGCGCGATCTAGGACAAATCGACTCAGAGACTAGACAGCAGTCTCGGAACCTTCTCTTCCTCTTGAAGTGTTCACATGGATATATTGACAGCATGCGCCTGGCATTTTTCATCAAGCCTCAGGTGCCGGAACCGTCCATGCGAGGAATCCGTGTTTGACGTGTCGCTCTATCAAAATAAGCCCCATTCCAGTAATATTGTGAATGTGTTACGCCATCTTTATGCGAAATGTGTCGTTCTCCTTTTTAACTGTTAACTGTTTCTATCATTTGTTGTCAAGGCCATTGTCTTCACCGTAGTAATTGCTCGTTTGTTGCTCATTCTATCATATTGTTACGTGACGGCAAGCAGGTGAAAGCACGACTACATGACAGATGGTGATGGAATGGTTTAATGGTGGTGGGCCTAGAGCGCGCGCTCCGTGCCGCGCCACTTCCCACTTTGTCATTTTCTAGTCCGTGACACTACCCGGGGCTTCCGAGCGATCGTCCCGATCACGCGAACTAGAAGAACGGCAGTGAAGACGAAACATAGGACGTGACGATGGGCGTGACAGGAGGGGTGAACACAGAACAGAAGATGATGCAGCGCTTGCCGTTATGATGAAAGAGGTGAGCAGATCATGATCAGGAGAGCGCTGGTCCAGGAAGCTGCAGGGCCGTGCGCAGGTCACCTTCAGCCGACGGCCGAGGCCCATGGACACACAGAACGGAATGGGCAGGGCCTGTGTTCGAACCTGTGGGCGGCTTCTAGGGTCCGTGGGTTTATAGGTTCGAGTTGCGGCGGCGTGGTCATGTCGTCGTGTCTTCTGGTCGTAGCGGGGGACGAGGCTGGGGTAAACGGCGCGGTCGGTTCTGGTCTGGGGGGTTGGGGCACAGCCGGGCGGTGCGGACAGGAACACACGACCGACGACCTCGGCACACGCAGAACACCGAATCACCAGGACTAGGATGGGGATGAACTCCGCACCTCACACCAAATGTTACGTGATGGCAAGCAGGTGAAAGCACGACTACATGACAGATGGTGATGGAATGGTTTAATGGTGGTGGGCCTAGCGCGAGCGCTCCGTGCCGCGCCGCTGCCCACTTTGTCGTTTTCTAGTCCGTGACAATATTCATTGTTCTTTTCCCTCTCAGTGCTGTGTGTGCCCCACTAGAACCGTCCTATGGCTGTTAGTTGGCACACCACAATAATTAAATAATTATCTACATAATATCTCGACTCGAGTATTGTGTGTTTGCCTGAGGCAACACATCAAAGAAAAATCTTACCCCATAGTTCTTGGTCAACAAATAGGTGATTTGTTCCATTTATTGATTACAAAATGAGGGTTATAAATGCCTTACTTCTTTAATTCGAATTATTTCGTTCAGAGGAAAGATCTTACTGCGAGCTGCTGTATTCTTTACAAAGGAAATAAATACCGACCTGAATTTTCTCAACATAAGGTTCGTAAAACACGATGCACACTGCGTAGGCCACGCACGATGTTGTCACTTCTCACTTTAAAACTTGATTATAGTATATAAATTAGCTTTTCTGCTGTTTCGATTTTCAAATGTAAACTCTATTTACTCTTCGTTTTAAAGCCAATTATGATGTGCAGATTACCTCTTATGTTGCTTTGCTTTTCATAAGTAAACTCTATTTCATCTGCATCTTATCTGAGGATTTCAAAACTGTAAGCTCGTTTAATAGTGTGTTACGTTTTGGGTTTTTCCGACTGTTTGAAATGGTGATTATTGGAATGATCCCCATTTTATATATGTTATGTTTCATGTCCTTGGTGCTTTATTTCATGCGGTATTCAAGAAAGGTATTTTTAATTACATAAGATGCATCACTTCCCTTTTGTAGCGATGCATCTTTGTTTTTTTTTAATCCACTCCCCCCGCCCCAGTCTTGTTGCAAATGCACCACTGTATTTTTTTCATTTTTACTTCGTTCCGAGAGCCTCGTCAGTTAGGCTTACCTGCATTTAGCTCTGGGCTCCAGGGTTCTAGATGATGCAAATACATCATTAAGCAGCGCGAAACACAGGACAAGAGGAAGAAACACGAGATGACAACTGCTCTTGTCCTGTGTTTCGCGCTGCTTAAAGATGAATACATTCCAACTCGCCCAGTTTTCTGTTCTATGCAAATACAAAATTTCATTCTCATCCGAAATAAATTTCAAAAAAAAATTTATAGTTCATAAATAAAAAAAGTTTGAGAGCTGCCGACTATTGACTGCGTAAGCAAATTGACGGCTGAGTCCGCTACATAACAGAGCTGGTTCGGCTTGACGCTGGGACAGAGAAAAGCGCGACTGTGTTCACTAAGTCACTGTAACTCTGTCTTTGGCCAAGCTGTGCAGCGCTTGCCCCTCCCTACTTTTAATCAGCCGCAGAAACTACTACCTCTGACCACCCTGGACACTGTCGGCTCTAAAGGTGAAGAAGCTTGTTCCAGGTGGACATGCAAAAACCCGCATTCCTCAGGCAGCGCTTTTACAGGCTACTTTCGCCTACGTAACCGAAGAATATACGCAGCATGCCCATATCTTCACCTGCACTTAAACTAGTCAAGAAACTTCTTCCTGTGCGTTTATGTGCCCTTAACCAGGAATATCATTTTTACGGACTGCAGCGGAAGACATCATCTACGAAAGCTGACCCTCACGGCATTAAAGAAGCTGTTTAGTATATCCCGCACCGAACCCTCGGCCGATGGATTATCTTAACTGACTCCAAAGAATCTCTGCATATCCTGTCCGACCTGCTGAAGAAAAGCAATCATCCGCTCGTTTCCCATGACATCGGTTATCTACATCACTTGGCTATTGCGGCAGGCCGCTGCATAGCAATTCAGTTGATACCAGCACTATGTGGCATTTTGGCCAATGAAAACGCAGATCAAGTGGTCCGTAAAGGCCACCAACATTCGACGATATATTCGGACCTTCTTCACAAAATCTGCTGCGTCACAAATCGCTAAAAGATTTGCTTCAGAAGAAATGCATCAGATTTGGAGCTTGCCAACACATCATTACCAGTTTCTTTATTCAGTCGACCCTCATCTCAGATCGTGACTTCAACTCAGAATTCCTCGCCACATGGAAACACTTTATTAGCACTTCGCCTGAACGCTGCATCTACAAACGGCTTGCGATAGGGTTTAAGTCAAATGAACAGCCCCCTTTGTGACAACTGCGGCTCGATCGAATCTGTGGAATATATCTTGCTTGAGTGCCCTGCATATGCTGACGATCGTGCGTACTACGAACAGTGGATTGAAAAGCGCTCCCCTGTGCCTCTAACCATTGCCAGGGATTTCGGTCCCTTAGCCTGCCCTGGGCCACAGAGACATGCAATGAACTTTTTGTTTGGGTATTTAAAGGAAATTGGACATCTCGACATACTCTAATTCCATCTAGCATGTTGCCCTTATGCATTTTTCTTGCAGTGAACTTTGTTAGCCCATTTATCAGACTATGAACTTCATCATATATTAAGTTACATCATTTTTCGCCGATGCACCTTAGTAGGCATATAAATGGGCGCATTTTGTGTTCTCTCAGTTTCTTCCCTGTTCAGTTTAACTGTTCCCGCACTGCTCTCCATCCGTCTTTATCTCCCACATTCCCATCCCCACGCAGAGTAGAATGCCACAGATTTTTACACGTAGGCTAAATTCTCTGCCTTTTCATTAAATTGCTTCTCTCTCTCTCTCTTGGTCAAATGATCAAAACAACTGTTAAAGGTGAACATGGAACGCAAGTGAGTGCCACCAGTGTCACGTATTTAACATCAACACATATTTATTGATAGTGCATCTGCGTAATTTTCTCTCTGCTTGCCTCAATACATTGCAAGAGGACAGAGATCTTGGGTGACAACATAAACAGCATGTTTGGCGCATTAACAGAGCACCCTTCTTTCTCGTCTCGTTAGAGCTATGCACCAGTATTTAATGAAGAGTTCTAGCTACAGCCATGTCCAACCATTTTCATTTCTAATATTTTCATTTCTAATTGCATCGAAAGACAAGCTAAATAGCTTTCATCAGGGCAACAGAGGAAGCTTGGCTGCACAGTACGCATGGGCCAGACGACTGGTATTTAGGCAACTGCTCGTTATAACCAAAAAACATGGTGTATTGTCAAACACATAATGTTCTTTACGTTCAAACACACTACGTTTTTTGGTAGGGCCATCCACAGTTTCTATCTTTATCAGTAATGTGCCTTGTCTCGATCACTGAAGATGTTCCGATGGCAAAATCTCTCAGTGGCGCTGCGATCCGTTATACTGTCAACTCCAAATATCATGAAAAAAATAGCTTAAACCAGCGCACAGAACTCAGTGAGAGAAGTACAGCACACTTCCGACAGGGTTTCTCTTCAAAAACGCATGCGTACGTTTACGTCTGAACATCGAGACATGGCGGCAAATGCGCAAAAAATAACCTGAAAACTTAAAAAACAGCTCCCTTTTTGAACGGAGGTCTATAGTGTTGTTTGTATTTATACGCCCTAGCACATACATATTTTCAGCCTCATTTTTTTAGCCCGTTTCACAGCTTCGCTGCTACTTATCCCAATGCACCCACCATTAAGACAGCCACACAAACGAGAACCATATGCCTTGCAATATTCCAGAAGGCAGTCCTTCTGACCCGTTTATGGTACGCACGCGTGGAAGTATGCGACTTAATAAATAATTGTATTCTTTCTCGAGTGTTCCTCGAAATACTCGTGCCTCATGTATGTCACTTTTAGAGCTCTGTAAAAACTTGCTACGATATGTTTACATTAGTTTGCATTGTGACTACTTATACAGCGGACGTGTTGTGAACATATTTGCTTATTATTTCATTACTTTAAACCTGTCGGAGCCGAAGGCATTGACAAAGGTCTTAATTACACCCAATATATTGTAATGCTGTAATGATAGGAAGGACAATGTTGTTTATCCACCTGTCATACAATGCTAGATAATGCATTGCAAAAATGGTCATCATTACATTACGACAATTTCCGCAGGAAGGCGGCTCCGTAAAGGAGATGCAAAATGTAATAATGATTCAAATGCTAATAGAGTCACGCTAATTATAACAAATCTAATGGTCATGGAGATCATGTTTGTTGTATCCGTGGTTGGCAATAATTAAATTGTTCTTAATAAAGGATAAACGCAAGGTAATGCAAATGCAACATTTCTTTCTTCCTAAGGTAAGTTGTGCAAGTTTGTTTGTTGATGCGGGCCCTATAGAAGCTCGGCCTATTGTCGCCTCACGTGCTCCTCGCCGAAATCATTTCTCCCAATGAGCTGCTATAGAGACATGATATCATTAAGAAATGGGCATTCATTCGAGATGCTAGTAGGCCGGCTTCTGCGTACGTTATTCTCGACGCAGTTGTACGGACGCAGCGAAGGGGCTAGTGCTACTCACTTGCACGCACAACGCATCGATTGCAGTGTTTCTTGCATGCGTGCTGCTTCCGCCCGGCATGAGTGCTGAAGTTAGAGAACCGATTGGAAAATATACGGAATATATGCGACCCATATAGGTTGTGCCAGCAAGGCATACCATGCGGCTGGTACTAAAGTTCTCATAGGTGGTATGCACTGGCGCACAGCCGCTTCGGCGCGAAGCTGCGGTGCACCTCTGCCGGCCACCACGATTGAGGTGCTAGTAGCAGACGAACTCCTGCTGCTCCGCAAGCATGTTTTCTTCGCGTGTCGCATGCTGACTGCCGACTGGAATCCGCTTCCATCGGAGATTCAGCCCGCAGTTGCCGGGCACGCTAGCCGCTCGAAAGTACGTCGTAATCGAGCGCCACTTCGATTGGGAAGCTGCGCTTGTTACGTCTGCGCGAGGCGGCTGTGAATACAGGCGCCGCGACTAAGGTTGGTCGCTGATTTGTCTCCCTTCGATTCTGTGGTAGAAGCTCGGATAGCGGTCATTGATAACAACGCTTCCATGCAACGGAAGAGAGCATGTTGTTCAGGCACATTCTTGAAGAAGCGATCGGTGACCTGGCCTCTCGATACGGCGTCTGCGGTGCACGAGCAGGCCGGGTAAATGTCTGACAAAAGGCACCGATTATGTCTTGTGTGGGAGTCCTCTGCCGACAAAGCACACTCATGAGCGGACATCTTAAGCATTGTTGTTACCACTCTGGAGCAGTCGCTGTTTTCCACAAAGGCGGTCGTAGATTGTCACAACGGCCGCTAATAAGATAGCAAACTGGCCTATAGGTACTTACCCGCCGCTGTAGCTCTGTGATCAAGGCGCTAGTCTACTGAGTCGGAGTACCAGGTTTTGAACTCGACCGCGGTAGCCCCGTTTCTCTAGAGGCGAAACACAAAATGCGCCCGTGTACTGTGCAATGTCAGTGAAGGTTAAAGATCCCCAGGTGGTCGAAATTATTCCGAAGACCTCCACTGAGGCACCTCTTTCTTCCTCTCTTCTATCACTCCCTCCTTTATCAATTTCCTTACGGCGCGGTTTGGGTGTCCACCGAGATATGTGAGACAGTTACTGCGTTATTTTCTTTCCTCGAAACCAATCTTCATGTTTTACAGGTAGATGTTTACTTTTTCACTGTGCGCGCTGTGTTAACAAAATTCAACACGAGAGTACCTGCTAGCCTACACTTGATAGTCTGCGCTTCGTCAGTGTCGTGTCGCTTTTTCGTGCCGGCATCTGACCACACAGCGCACGGTGCAAAAATTAGAGAGCTGTTTTGGTAGGGATCGAAGTTGTTGCGCCAGCTAGCTCGCTAGCTATCAGTATCACCCTGACGCAAGAACAGAGTTCACATCGTCGAAGAGATACAGACGCCGCCTGGGTGGTAATGGCTCCAGACAAAAACAAAACGCATGCCCCAAGAATTCATTTCAAGATCAAGGAAAGCACGAGATCACATCCTTCATTTAATTCAACATTTAAGCAAACATTGGTGGCCGTACTGAGCTTGTTTAGGATGCACTTCGTCCAAAAATTTCGGAGGTCAACCAACGATTGAAATCGGACGCATCATATAACGGTCAGATATGCAGTACAGCTCTGAAATCATCGGCGCTGCGCAGGTATACTCAATCCACCGTTATGCATGGAGCACCGCAGACGCACCGCAGGTATCGAGTGCCGTAGGGTACCGACCTCTTCCTCGCGAATGTGCCTGAACTACACGCAGCTCTCTGGTTCCACGGAAGCGTTGTTGTCAATTCCCATTATCCCAGATTCTGCCCCAGAAATGGGTGGAACCGAATCCGCGACCACCTTTCGCCACTGCGCCCGTTTCCTGGAAAGGCTCGAGTAACGCTAACAAGCGCAGCAACTTGATCTAAATGGCGCTTGTTTACGACGTAGTTACTTGCGGCTATCACGCCCAGTGACTGCCGGCCGAGTCTCCGATGCAAACGAATTCCAAACGGCAGTCTGAAAGCGGAGTTCGTCTGCTACGTGCACCTCATTCATGGCTGCCGATAACAGGTGCTGCCACTGTTGGAGCTTGTGAGACCCAGGTTATTCTTCTCGCGCAGCCTCTCGCGACCAGCCTGTCGTTTACTTGCCAACTGCCAAAGTGAGCAGTTTGCTCACAATCCGGTGGGCAGGCTGTGATGAAGTCACAAGGTCATACGAACTCGGTGGGCCACATTGGTTGCTTCTCCGGTGATTTCTCGATCAAGCTGGCGCCGCCGCCGAAGGCGACGAACGCGGAAAGGGACCCTTCATTATCTCGAATTAATAATGGCCTGATTTAAAAGCTCACACGATAACCCTTAACATGATTTGGCAATGAGCCTTGCACTTATGAAACCTTTAATTTCCTCTAATACCAACACAAAGCGCTTCCGTTACCCTTAAGGCGCAGTCCATTAAGAATTGATGAGAAGATAAACGACATATTTTAAACGTTTGGCTAAGTGCACAGTCTGTCCCAACTCGAGGTTCGAAATACATCTGGGCTGTGCGTTCTAGCTGAGCGTTGTTTAGCTTTCTCTAGTAGAACTCGCACTAGTTGAGGAGAAAAAAAACAGTTTTATCTACTTGATACGATATGCTACGAGCACCTCAACGAAGACAGACTTGAAAGAATGAGATTGCACTTGTGAGGAATTCTATGAGAAGCTTCCGAAAATATTGACATTTTCTGTACACGCCAAAGAATTTCGTACCCATGTCAGGAACTAGAGGAAACCCAAATTATGAAACCTTCATTACCTCAGTATGGAAACGTCCACTGCGGGGAGGGCGCCTTATGTCAGCTGATTGCTTCTTTAATGAGGAAACCTTAGTAGAGACTTCCTGTTGCTTCGACCGTGCAGGAACGATCGAAACTACTTTCAATTGTCTTTTCATTTCGTACACCTCTTCACGTTGCTAAGGCCCCAGGTGATCATTTGCGCATGCATGTTGTCACCTGTTGCTGGCGGGTGCCGAGGCGCCAGCGTTGCCTGAACAAGGTCGGTAGTTCAAATCACCTAAGGCGGACTCAGACAGCGCCAGTGCTACTATACAAAACGTGCGTCATCCATTCCCTACTTGAGCCTGGGTGAGCGTAGTTTTCAAAATACGCTGTCTTTTTTCAGTGGTTTTTCCGTTCTATGGTGTCCTCACGTATGGTACGGGAGTGGCCGGAGGGAAGGAAGCTTTCAGAGTCTTATCGCCGTAAATTTCCTTCGCGGAAAGTGTAGGGCTTTCATGCAATAATTTTTTTTTTGGGGGGGGGGGGGGGGGTGGGGGGGGGGGCGACAACTGTATGCAAGCAAGGACAAAAAGGTAAAAAAAAATTGCGTCATGGTGCTTGGCGGCTGATCATAAAAACGCTGGTTCGATCCCAGCCGCGGCATTCGCATTTCAATGGAGGCGTAATGTTAGAAGCCAGAGTAGTGTGCGATGTGAGTGCACATTGAAGAACCCCAGGTAGCCCAAATTATTAGGAGCCCTTCACTGCTGCATCCCTCATAACCTGAGTCGCTTTGAGGCGTTAAACCCCAGCAGCTAATTCAAACCTACGCTTTAGCATTCAGTCGTAAGGCAACACATATGCACGGTTCAGGTTTGTTCGCAGAGATAATATTAATTGGTTTTTGGGGAAGGGAATGGCGCAGTATCTGTCTTATATATCGTTGGACACCTGAGCCGTGCCGTAAGGGAAGAAAAAAAGGAGAGAGTGAAAGAAGAAAGGAAGAAAGAGGGGCCGTAGTGGAAGGCTCCGGAATAATTGCGACCACCTGGGGATCTTTAACGTGCACTGACATCGCACAGCACACGGGCGCCTTAGCTTTTTGCCATGGAACACAGTTTTGCGACCTATGGGCTACGTGCTCGCCTCGCCATCTGAAAGTCTTGAGCTCAGCTACAAAACGAAGACAAGAAATTTTACTTTTATTTTATACTACGGTAAGGCAATTCGGAATTTTTGAAACCCTTATGTTATTCAACGCCGAGGCATGGTTGCGTTGCTGATGAGCCATGAAATGCTTTCTGATTAAAAGAGTTCTGTCGATCACCACAATTTAAGCGGCAGAGTATAAGTGTGCATGTGACACACGTAATTTACACGTGTTTGCTATGCTCCATGAATCCTTCGGATGCATGATCGGGAGAAGGTGTGGCGTGCGGGAATAAGGTGGGCACGGCTGTCCCCAGGGAGATATAATTGGAGAAATATGCGAGAGGCCTTTGTATGACAGTGGGTATAGTCAGGCTAAAGATAATGATACATCATTCGCGAATCCTACGCACTGGCGTTGGGGCTAAGGCCGTCCTCTTCAGTTACTGCACCCTCTCATATTGCCTTCTCTCCATAGGTCTACTCTCTCGCCCCACTTTCCTTATTACAATAGTGATTTCCTCCTTTCCTTTACTCCCCATCTCCACTACTTCGGTTAGTTGCCGTCGCTCCAGTGCAAACGCCCCCCCCCCCCCCCTCCCTTTCCTTCCCCGTTTCTCTCACCCCTCATTGCCGCACTATTCTTTTCTGCTTAGTCCACTAACACATCACGCAACAAGAGACGAACAGATTTTGCTAAGGTGGCAGTAAAAATTACAACACTAGGGAACAAAAACAATGCCTTTCGTCGAGAGCAAACCAAGTTTCCATGGTGGGTGAAAAGAGGAGACGCGCTGAATAGCAACTGAGTTTATTAAAGAATCTAGTCAGCGCTTGTCTTGCCTTTGTTCCGACTTTGTTGCGGTATTCACCCACCACGAATGCTTACCAACTCGCCCAAATCTCAGCTTTACCCAAACCAAGTTTCGCCGAACGCCTTTCTTCGAAGCTGGAAAGTGAAACAGACAGTCCAATATTTAATGGCATCAAGAAGTCTTGAAAGAGTACTTCCGTTAACTATTTTCTTACCACGCATACTCATATCGTTTAATTGGCTTCCATGGTGGCGCGAAATGTCTAGTCTACTCGATCCGAGCGGCTTCTCGACAAGGAACGCGAGTCAGTATGTTGGAAAATCAGGTCATTATGTTTCAGATTCAGTGCTCTCGTCAGGTCTATGAGAAAGCATTTTTAAACTTCCAGCAAAACTTGTCACCAGCAAGCGGTCACGGCAGCATAGCGTACAACATGACGTCCTGGTCTCGCACCCACCCTGCCCAGAAAGTTTGTGTGTCTCACGATCGCGCAGCACCGCATTTGGCTTTGTAGATGTAAACGACAGCTGTTTTAGAAAAAAAAACGTCCTTTCACCTCCTTTTAGTTGCGAGAGAGATTGCCGCAAGACGCAAGGCCAGGAAAAGAGATATCGCGCCCGCCGAAACGCAGGGGCTCGGGGAGTAATGCGTATACATTGCAGATGGGTGGCCACGTACTATGCTTTTGTGGATTGTTTAAATATAGGGTTGGGGTATGTCACAGATTATGATACAGACAGCAACGTAGAGGAATTGTGCAGGATTAACGAGAACGTGGTAGTTATCATAATAGGCATAATAAGAGGTACGCACTGAAGGTGGTGCATGCTTAGGCCCCTGCATGCATTCATGGTGACCAAATCATCTAAAGCTTCTATGAAGGTGTTGGATCGGCAAGTACCAAACAAAACCACAATACACTATTTTGATGTGTGACTCCGATGCCAAGGTAGCAAAGAAGCAGGATGGAGGCCAGTCAGTAGGCGACCATTGCATAGATTCTAAGAAATAGCAAGGTGGAGTTAATTTTATTGTTCGCCGAAATAAATAGTTTATGGATCATGAATACCTTCTTTCGCAAACGAGAGAACTGGAAGCGGACGTGGAAGAGCCCCAATAGAGAGCTTAAAAACAAAATAGGGTTCATACAAACTACGGGTTCCAAAAATAACGCACGTAATTCATCTAGCATTAAACACCTACCCTTACTTAACTAAATCGTCAGTACAAAATATATCCGAGGCCAGGTATAGGAAGACTGTTGACGATTATTTCTGCTGTAGATAATTGTAGCCTATTGTCGACCTAACCAGTTTAGTTGTGTTGTGATTATGCGTGACTGATCTTAACCTTTCCTTGTCTATATGTCCGCTGCATTCTACTTCGTGTTACTTATGAAAATTTTGTGCCATCGCCAAGTGCCACTTTGATTTTACATGGGGAGGGTAGGCCTCGGTGAAACGTTTCTCGACGCCTTTAGCTTGCTGTCCCTCGGTTTGCAGTCAATGTACTGTAAAAACGAAAACACTAGTCAAATAACATACTATGCGCTCACCCTGGCGTCCTGCAATGTTTGAAGGTCCTTGGAAAGGTGCGTGTAGCGACAACAGGATGTTGAGGCGTGAAATTAGCCTAGGTTTTAAAGAGAACGGAAGAAACTAGTGAACCGGAGGCCCATTAAACAGGTAGTGGTAAGAGGGAAGGTATAGTAAGGAGGATCTTATAGCTATTATTACAGAGTGCACATGAGAAGTAGGTGGTTGGATAGCTGGACCGGATAATGGAAAGCGCTCTCAGGAGAGGAAAGATCTTACTAAGAAACGCCAAAGCATGATAGCATAAAACCCCACAGGCAGAAGAGAACTGGCAGAGATACCAAAATTAATCAGTAGGCACTAATTAAACGGCTTAAAGAAGTTAATTATATATAGAATAGAGCATGCTTTATAGAACACAGGTAGAATAAAAGCAGTGCAGAGGAAACTAGGCATAGGCGAAAATCAGGTGTTTGCATGAAGAGACACAGGGCGGTCTCAATAAATTATGCTTAAGATAGCTAAAGCAGCCGAAGAGTTCTTCACAAATCTATACAATAGCCAGTGTGATGAGGATCTCAATAAGATATTATTGCAGAGCAATGAGGCATCCCACCAGTGATGAAAGATCACGTAAAGAAAGCCTTAAAAGCAATGCGAACTGAAAAAGCAGCTGGTGAGGATCCGGTAATAGCAGATCTGTTGAAGCATGGAGGAGAGATTGCGCTAGAAAAACCAGCAACCCTGTATACGTAATGCCTTATGATATCGACCGTACCAGAAGCCTGGAAGTACCCTAACGTTATCTTAATTCATAACAAAGCAGACGGCAAGGACTTGAAAAATTATATACCGCTCAGCGTACTGTTTGCTGCCACCAAGGTATCAACTAATGTACTGTAATTCATTCAATCACTCATTCATTCATTCATTCATTCATTCATTCATTCATTCATTCATTCATTCATTCATTCATTCATTCATTCATTCATTCATTCATTCATTCAGCCATTCACTCGTTTGTTCGTTCGTTCGTTCGTCTCTTTCTTTGTTCTCACTATACAATGAAAAGAGAGTCAAGAAAAAAGCCGTTCAAACACTGCTTGAGGTGTCCTTGGCCCCCTTTGCAGGCTCTGACAGCAGCGAAAAACACGCGAAAAAGCAACACAACGCTTAAAGATGCAACTAGCTTCGTCACGTATGAAGCAAATTATACAGTAGAAATGAAAACGTTTTAGAAAATACAAACAAACGGCATTAAATACATTACATCGCAAAGCGTAAATCTAGCGCATAGAACACTGTACATGAAATTAGTCGAGTCAGCTGATAACCATTCCAAGGAAATCTAAAAAAATATAGCTTAGCAATTTCAATTCCACGATTTATATAGCTATTTAACAAACACGGTAACACATCGCGAAGCATTTGTCGACCATAACTAGTGCGAAAGGTTCATATTTTCGAAGGCTGTGTTGACCTTGTGATGTAGACTGAATGAGCGGAGCATAACATGCCAATGTCGGTAAGTGTACTGTTTCCCCACTTCTTACAAATATGGTTTTCCCCTGGCCACCTATACTTGTATATATCAGTAACCCTGAGTATACTGAACTGTTTAAAAAGCTATGAGGTAGAGTCCAAATATGGTACGTTAGCAATAATTACTATAACATTTTTGTGTTACTGGTAGCGTCTTTAGGTTAGCTTTTGTGGTTGTGCCTCACAAAAGAAATCAATAATTGTGATACTATGCGAACAGGAATCAATATATATGATTATCTGTATTCTTTCAGTTAAAAGATAGTCGTTTCGATTTGATATTCCTGACACACTGCTCAGTTTGTTCAGCACAAAATTTACACGAATATTCTATTGTAAATTATTCAAAAATTGTGCGAGAAGAACCTTAACGCACTGCATAATATCAATATTAGAAGATCGAAATAAGTTGTCATCAATTTTGGCAGCCACCTAGCCCTGGGTTGAAAAACTACTGCTTTTGTTTTCGTAGTATTTACTTTCAAGTAGTTATTTGCCGTCCACCAATCTGACGCTCGTAAGACATTTTTTGCCTTTATATTAGCATCATTTACAGGACAATGGGTTGTAAATAGGCTACTATCGTCACCATACAGAATAAATTTGGCTTCTGTCGAGATATTAACTAAATTATTTATATATAGGATGAGGAACAACAAGCCCACCGAAATACTACCTTGTGGGACACTGGATAGTGTTTGTTTTTTGGTTGATGTTGTAAGGCGGGGGTTTATGCAAAGGAGCTGGGAGGGCGGGAGAAACAGTGAAAACAGTCCTAGGGCAACCAGGTCGGGCACAAACATTCGTGGCGACGGCAATACGGCTGAGGCTCAGGGCAATCTTCTTTGTCATGAGTTGTCTGCTTTGTCTGCCATCTTCTTTAAATCACCCCCGGGGAGAAGAGGAGCCATCCTGGCGACTTACGGTGACTGCAACATGGCGTGGTTGTAGTAAGGCTTGAGACGCTGGATGTGAACTGTCTCGCGGCCGTGGCGGCGGATATCGGGCGACGGCATGAGGGGTTCGACGACGTAATTAACAGGAGATGTGCGCTCTAGGACGCGGTAGGGGACGTGATACTTGGCGACAACTTTCGAGGACAGTCGAGGTGTACTTATCGATATCCAGAGCCACACAAGCGTGCCAGGAGAGAAGTGCGACGTGCTGTGAGCGTTGTCGCGGTGGAATTTCTGGCGATAGTGGGTGTCGGTCGTGAGCGACTGGGCGATTTGGCGGCAATCTTCTGCGTGGTGCGCGGCTTCGGAAACGGGGGTATATTCGGAGGCGTCAGGTTGGCAAGGCAGAATGGTGTCTGTTGTAGCAGACGGATGACGGCCTTAAGGAAGAAAGAAGGAAGAGAAGCCAGTAGTGGACTGCTGAGCGGTGTTGTAGGCAAAAGTCACATAAGGAAGGACGAGATCTCAGTTCGAGTGGCTGGATGCGACATACATAGAGA
The DNA here is from genome assembly GCF_052857255.1 of Amblyomma americanum. Lineage (NCBI taxonomy): Eukaryota > Metazoa > Arthropoda > Arachnida > Ixodida > Ixodidae > Amblyomma > Amblyomma americanum. Next base: position 32,219,668 of record NC_135505.1, read on the forward strand.
GCATGTCCCTGAGGGTGCGGTTAAATCTCTCGGCGTAATATAAGAGTTATGCTTTGCGCTTATTTTTAATTTTTGTTAAAATTGGTGCAATGTAAGTCCACATGTGAAGTGCTTTACGTATAGACTTAACATCCCACTTTTCTCTTAGATGTGATAGACCGGAAGGTTCGATAGAACAATTAAATATCGCGTTCGGCAGAACACGCTAGATCAAAGATAAATGCATTTCGGTACCTTTGTCTGAAAGATGACCGTTGACCAAGGCTGGTTGCTTGCGGCCTTCAAGGTAATTTTAAGTCCATCGAAAGTCTTCGCTTGTTATACACAGAAGTGACAGCTAATTAACAGGACGCGGGGAACTGTGTCATAGGCCTTTCGAATTTACACTGCATTTCTAAACCACAGAGCTTTATGAATATATAAAATAGTGGGAATAAACCCCAACTGGTAGCTTCGTTGGGATAACCATTTTAATGCTGCCGCCGGTTAGCTTTTTCGATAAGTAGGTATTATTAGCATTCATTTGCACATGCTAATGTGTAATGGTAAGCTTGCGCTCTACAGCTCGCTTGATGTGTGGGAATTATTTTGTGCCCACTTTGTCTAGGGCAGAACTAATAGCAACAATGACAACAATAATAGACGGTGCAAAAGGGGAATCTGCATGCAATATTTTATGATGAATAATAGTGAACCAAAGCAGTTATACTGCTAATGCAGTTTCAAATAATTTTTTTTTACTGCACGTTTGTATACTAACCAAAATACCTGCAACAAAAACAGGAGGAAACGCCCACAACCTACAGCGCATGTTTCTCTTATGAAGCCCATAACCAAAAGCCTTCAGTACACTAGGTTTGATTTCGAGCCGTGTAGTGGAAAGCTTGTTTCACTTCAGGAACTAAAATTAGCTGCGGACTGAGGACGACCCTCGCTCTCACTTTTAAGATGTTGAAATCTTTTGATAAACAGTACGGGCTGCACTACACGTCTCGAGTGCAAACGTTCTGGCTTAAAGAATTTTGATGAAGGCGTAAAAACTTCCGATCATTCAGTTGGCATAGGTACAGGATCATCATTATAGGAAATGCCGTGCCTCTAATGAGTCGTAAACCAAATTACTGTTGGGCCAAACAACATGTGAGGCTCATGTGCTTATGTGAGGGTAATAAAGTTCATGGAAGGCGGTCTTTAAACAATACAGCGGAGTATTCGCAAGATATTATGTTAACAGAAATAACAATCAGGAATGCAACTAAGCAAGATCGCGGCAAAAGACAATTGAGTAACAAGGCAGGATAATGTCATATAAACAATTCATCATCATCATCGTCATCAGCCTTACCTACGCCCACTGCAGGACAAAGGCCTCTACCACGTCTCTCCAATTAACTCTGTCCGTTGCCAGCCGCGGCCACCGTATCCCCGCAGAATTTCTAAACTCATCTGCCGAGGTTCCTATCTGCAGCCCCCTGCTACGCTTTCGTTTTCTTAGAATCCAACCTGTTGCTCTTAAAGAGCAGCGGTTATCTTGCCTTCCAATTTTATGCCCTGTCCAAGCCCATTTCTTCCTCTTGATTTCGACTAGGATGTCAATACCCCGCCTTTGTTGCCTCATCCATCTGCCCGCTTCCGGTCACTTAATGTTACAGCTATTGGTTCCGTTTCCATAGCTCGCAGCGTTGTCTTTAACTTAAGCTGAACGCTTTCCTTTAGCCTCCAAGTTTCTGTCTCGTACGTGAGTACCGGTAAGATACAGCTTTTGTACACTTTCTGTTCATGGGTATTGGCGAACACCTCTTCATGATTTGAGAGAACCAGCGATATGCACTCCATCTCATTCTTATTCTTCTAGTTATTTCCCTTTCATTACCCGGATAACGTTCATTACCTGCCCTGAGTGGATGTATTTTTTTACCACTTCCAGCACCTCGCTATCAATTGCGAAATGCTGCTCCCTTGCGAGACTGATGAACATTACTTTGGTTTTCAGCGTGTTAATTTTTAGACCCATCGTTCTGCTTTGAGTGTTTAACTAATTGATCATCCTTTGCAGTTCATCTCCAGATTTCATTACAAAGGCAATGTCATCAACGAATCTGAGATATACTGCCTATAATACTCAACTCTTCCCAATACAGGCGTCGGAAAACCTCCTGTAAACCAGCGGTGAATAGCATTGGCGAGATCGTGTCTCCTTGCCTGACGCCCTTTCTTATTGGAATTTTATTGCTGACTTTATGCAGGACTATGGCAGCCGTGCAATCGCCGTAGATACCTTCCAGTATTTTCTTTAGTACTCTTCCACATCTTGATTCCGCAGTGTCTGCATGAGTACTGAGGTTTACACTGAGCCAAATGCTGTCTCACAATCAAAGAAGGCTATATATCGGTGTTGATTAAATTCTGGCCGTTTTTCTACCTTCTGACCTAATTTTCTATGGAATCTCAGATATTTTAACAGAGACGTGGCGACAATCAGAAGCCCAGATACATCATTTTCTTTACAAGTGTCTCAACATGAATTCCTCGGAAGTCTCAATTCATAGAGCTCATAGATTAGGAACATTTAATGCCGGCAAGACACGGCCTGTTATTGCCAAGTTTGCCTCTTCTAAAATGAGAGGTTACATTCTTTCCCAAAAAGCAAAGTTTAAAGGGGAGGGTGTTTCAATCGGCGAAGATTTTTGAAAAGCTGCCCGTCGATCGAGGAAAGCACTAAATGACTTTGCAAAGGCTAGCGGTCAGTCTTATTCTTTGCGATATAACAAACTAATCATCGGTAATAAATGCTACGTGTATAGCGCAACCACAGACGAAGTATGCGAGATCGGACCAGCTAGGAGCTCGATTGAGCCCAAAACAGTCAACGCATCACCGGTTTCACCCTCTCCACATTCAGGTTCAGCATAACTATCTCATGCTCGAAGAAAAACAAACTGCATATCTCTTCTTTTCACGAATGTTCGAAGTATCGTCAACAAATGCACATCACTGTCATCCCATATCGACGCATGCTCAGCTGATAAAGTTGTCCTTACTGAAACGTGGCTCTCAGCAAAAATAAAAAATAGTGAAATATTAGACTGTGAAAAAACATATAACTTTTACAGATTCGATCGCAATTTCCGTGCTGACGGAGGTGTACTCATTACCGTGAACTCTCTTACCAATTCCTTCGCAATCCCCATTTGATTCACCGCTAGAAATAGTTTGCACTCATGTAGCTTTTCCAACAGGCGACCTTATCTTTTGTGCTTGTTACAGGTCCCCATCCTCACCAGCTACATTCTGCACTGATCTTTATGATGTTCTTTACAAATTAATTTTCCGATACCCAAAATCACATTTATTCTTGCTAGGTGATTTCAATTTTCCTAATATAGTGCGGAAATCTGGCGTTCCCTCTCTTAAGCAGCCATCCTCCGAATGCATCCATTTTGTAGACATCTGCGCCGATTTCAATCTAACACAGCTGATTCATGAACCTACACGCACTACCAGTAGCTCCTCAAATACTTTAGACCTTTTTTTTTACCACAGCCCCTGATTTGGTCTCTACTCCGACGTACATGAAAGGAATCAGTGACCACTCTCTTCTCCACTTGACAATTAAGAAGAAAGTTCGTTCTACTAAATTCGTTAAAACTATATGTGACCACAATGCCGCCGCGATACCACATTCACCACAGCTGAACTAGAATCATTCCTTACTGAGTACACACTAAACGTTTCCAAACGTACCGTTGAAGAGAACTGGTTATTGTACAAGCACAAACTGCTTGCACTAATTGATCGCCATGTGCCTAAAAGAAAGATCGTTTCTAATTCTGCTTCACCGTGGTTTACTGGAACCCTGCGCTGCCTACGCAACAAAAAGAAACGTATTTTTCGTCGTGCTAAACCAACTCACCTTCCTGAACGCTGGGCTGCATATCATCACATTCACGCGGAATACGCTATCGCAGTCAAAAATGCAAACAAGAATTTTTTCGATAACACCCTTCCATCACTTCTCAATTCTAATCCACGCAAATTCTGTAATATTGTTGGTGGCAAAGAAAGCATAGTAATCAAACTAGCCCGTTCTGACAATGTCCCCATTCCTACGAACCAGTGCTGCTCCGTTTTAAATGATGTATTTTGTTCTGTTTTCCTCAAAAGTGCTCCACTGCTCTTCCCTCTGTGCCTAATTACTCTTACTTGCCAATGAATTCTATTTCTATAGATTGGGTCGGCATTGCAAAGTTGATTGAAAGCTTGAAAATGTCTTCTTCATCGGGTGAAGATTCAATCAATTGTAAAATTCTCAAAACTACTCAACCCTATTCTGCAATTATGCTTTCGATGCTTTTTTCACAGTCTCTAGGTTCCTCAGTACTCCCAAGCGATTGGAGGGTTCGCAAGGTTGTTCCGGTCCCTAAATCAGGTAACACTCATTCACCCGAAAACTATCGCCCTATATCACTCACAAGTATTACATGTATACTTTTGGAGCATGTTATATATTCTCATCTCGTCAATTTCCTTGAGTCTAATTCTTTCTTTGCGGCTGAACAACACAGTTTTAGAAAGACGTTCTCATGCGAAACACAACTTAAATGACCTGTTTACCTATGCTGACATGAGCTTCGATGTAGATTGAGTGTTTTTGGACTTTGCAAAAGCTTTCGTTACTGTTTCACATGATCTCCTAATTCTTAAACTTAGCATGCTTAACATTGATCCAAATGTTCTAAACTGTATTAAAAGATTTCTGTCAAATCGAACTCAGTACGTTTCTGCTAACGACTGTTCATCTTCTCACAATTCCGTAACATCGGGCGTACCCCAGGGATCGGTACTGGGACCTCTTCTCTTCCTTATCTACATTAACGACCTTCCTTAATGCATTTCTCATTCATCTATCAGGCTTTTCGCCGATGACTGCGTCGTTTATCGCAAAATAACTGATCACACTTATTCTATTAAGCTTCAAGAAGATCTTTACAGCATATCTAACTGGTGCGATAAATCGTTCATGCGACTAAATGCAAAGAAATGTAAATCAATGCATGTATCGTGTCTCACCAACATCCCTGACAACACGCGAACTTACTTTCTTCGCGACACTTCCCTTAAATCCGTCAACTCATACCGATACCTAGGTGTTCATATTTCACGTAACCTGTCATGGCATATGCGCGTCGAACACGTCACTAATAACGCTAACCGGGTTCTTGGGTACCTACGTCGAAATTTCTTTGCTGCGCCTCTGCCGATAAAACTAACATTGTACAAAACATTAGTGCGGCCAAAAGTAGAATATGCATGCGCAGTATGGTATCCCTTTCAAGTCACACTAATAAACACACTTGAATTCATTCAAAATCGCGCAGCACGTTTTATCTTATCCAACTATTCCGGTCAGTCCAGCATTACTTCCATGAAAAGCACCCTTGCCCTCCGGACCTCTCTTCGCGCCGTAAATGCTTTCGACTTTGTCTTTTTCATAGAATGTATCATCCTAACCCTGTGTTAAAGGATCATCTTTTTGTTCGCCCATCATACATATCCTCCCGTTCTGACCACATGTTTAAAGTTGCTGTCCCATTTTTCAGAACAAAAGCGTGTCATAATTCATTTATTCCCAAAACCAGCGCAAACTGGAACGACCTTCCTCTCTACATAGCTTCCATTTCTGCCATTAACAACTTCAAGACCAGTGTATTTTCAGCCGCTTTGTAAAATAATATTCTGTAATATGCACTGTTTATGTTAAGTACCAATACCACTCCTTTCTATAATGCCTTCAGGCCTGGAAAGTATTCGAACTAAATAAAATAAATGAATAGTGTGAGTATGGCCTATTGACGAGTATTTTTTTACGAAAGCATGCCTTACCACTTGGTTCACCGAAGTCTAAGGTTGTACTGATTCTATTAGCGACTACTTTAGTAAACACCTTGTATTCAACCGACAGTAAGGAGATTTGCATGTAATTTTTCAAGTCCATGACGTCACCTTTCTTAAGAATTATGAGAATGTTAGCATTTTTCCAAGCCTCTGGTATGCTCGAGACTATAAGGTATTGTGTATACAGTGTGGCTAGTTTTTCTAGCGAAATCCGGCCGTCCTTGAACGGATCTGCTCTTACCTGATCATCACTAGCTATTTTCGCCGTTTTCAATGCTCCTAATGTTGTCTTTCACAACAACTAGATGCCGGTTGTTGTGCCCCGCTGCCTCTCATTAGCTGCCTGATAACATTCCCTGGTTTATAGATTTGTTTAGAACTCTTCGGCTACTTTAACTATCTTATACATATTGCTAATTAAATTGTTCTCCTTGTCTTGTAAGGTACACATCATCGTTACCTATGTCTAGTTTCCTCTTCATTTCTCTTAGGCTACCCCCGTTCTTTAGAGCATGCTCTATTCTCTTCATATTAAACTTCCTTATGTCGGCTACCTTGTGCTTATTTATTAACTTCGATAGCTCTGCTTGTTATATTCTTCTCTAGGTCCAGACGCCCTCATGGTTTGGAGTTTCTCAATCAGATCTTTCGCTGCTTGAGACAGCTTTCCGGTATATTGTCGAACCATCCTTCCACCTACCTCCACGGCGCACTCCATAACGATAGCACTGAGATTATCATTCATTGTTGGAACATTAAGATCTTCATCCTCAGTTAAAGCCGAATATCTGTTCTGCAGCGAAATTCTGAATTCTTCTACTTTCCCTCTTACCGCTAACTCGTTAATGGGCTTCCGCTTCACTAGTTTCTTCTGTTCCCTCAAGATATCTAGGCTATTTAGAAATCTTACTATTATGTAGTCGCTACGCAGCACCTTTCAATGGCCTCAACATCCTGCATAATGCGAGGGTGACCGCATAGTATGAAGTCTATTTCATTTTTAGTCTCGCCGTTGGGTCCTGCCAGGTCCATTTCCTGTTCTTTCGTTTACGTGAGAAGGTGTTTATTATCCGTAAATTATTTCTATCTGCGACCTCTCCTAATAACCCTTCCATGCTTTTCCTAGAGAATATCCCATAGTCGCCTACCGCCTTTTTTACAGTCTGCTTCTTGCCCACCTCCGCATTGAACTCGCCTGTCAGTAGAGTGTACTGTGCTTTACTTTGTCCATTGCCGATTCCGTATCTTCAGAGAAGCTTTCAACGATCTGGTCAATATGTTTGTATGTAGGCGCGTAGGCCTGCACCACTTCCTATTGAGCTTAATTACGGTAGCTGCCACCCTTTCGTTAATACTATAGAACTCCTTTATGTGGCCAGGTATATCCTGATCGATGAGTAATCCCACACCTACTTCTCGTCTATCCGCTAATCTGCGATACCAAAGTTTAGGCCCGTCTTGTACTGTATACGCCTCACCTGTACTCCTAACTTCACTAAGCACTATAACATCCCATTTGATGCCCGCTAGTTCTTGGAACAGCATTGCTAGGCTAGCCCGACTGGATAAGGTTCTAGTGTTAAAACGTTGCCAGGCTCACTTTGCAATGGCGGCCTGTCCGGAGCCAGAAATTCTTGGTACCCTCCTCTGCGTCATAGGTCTGACCGCTGCCTGGGTGCGTTTATTCGTAGCTGCTGCGACTAATGGCGGAGAGTTGTCTAGTTTGCTTACAGAGGGCTGTGGCCCAGTACTACACCAGAGTGGCCAAATCCTGCTCTGGTGAGGAAGTGCGTTCTCGGTTCTTGCCAGCGAAATCAGGTCGCACGCCAAGCCCGGTTACATAATTCCATTAACACGCGAACTATTTTTTTTTCAGGAACCCGGTTGAGAATTGCGCGGCACAATGATTCAAACCCCGTTCCTCTTGCACGTGCGGAGGATGGCCTACCTCTACGCGACTGCTACTACATATCAACAATTATATTTTTTTTGCAAGAACTTAGTGATTCCGAATCAAGCAATTTCAAGAATGAAGTTACAACAGAATATTCATGTCTGTTTACAAATAAACAAGGCAGGGGAAGTGTATAGAAAGGCCGAAAACTTCTCTGAAGTGCCACCTCCAAGGGAGCTTCCTGGGCGTAAACGCCCAGTGTCGGCGCTCTTGACGCACGCCAGAACCGGTCTGCGCATGCGCGCTGCAGGAAACGCCAGCGGACTTCGGCGAGGCGCCGGTATCTGTCCATGCTAGATATCGGCGCCAGCACGCGGGCGCTCGTGTACACGTCAGAAGAGCAGTCCGGTTTACAACAATCAGACGAACACGGGCCTCTCGGTAAATATTCATGGCTTGAAGCTTTTCGGGTTCCCCTCACGTTTCCTCGCGGTTTAAGTTGTCCTTTAAGCGCCCCTGAACTCCTTCTTTTCACGGCTTGAAATTCTCTCCATCGGCTGGAGAAGGGAAAAGAGCCAGGACCAGGAACATGGAGATGCATATCCTTTTGAACGCCCGTTCCGGCGTACGCCAAGAACGCCGACGCTGGGCGCGTACGCCCCAAGAAGGGCCCTTGCAGTTGGCACTTTAAGGATTCTATGTGCTAGCGAGGCTCCGTGGTCAGTGAAAAAACGATCGGCAATAGCGAGATTACTCGAGGACGGGTTCGAAAAGGTCGGCTACTCCTGGAGCCACTCGAAATAATGCGTGTGTGTCGAAAGCCCATTTAGCACGCCGTGGTGGTGGTTTCCATTTTCACCATTCTCCTAGTAGTGATAAGTCATTAGTGACGCTGTAGCGCAATTGCAAAGCCTGGGAGGCGATAGTGGCGAGACCAGGCCGGCCGTTATCCATGGTCTGCGATCAAACTTTCGGGGAAAGCTCGGTGCAGATCCGTAGTTGCGCCTTAACGCGCTACGGCTGTGTATGTGTACTGGACCCAATGTATCGAAAGCTGCGATGTTTGAGCTTATCATACAATGCATCGCACACATAACAAAACAAAAAAATATTACTTAGCCTTCCACATTGGCTAACGCCCAGATGCAGACATGCCACGAAGCAATCACTGCTCCATCCTCTGCTATTACGACTCTCCTCGCTTTTAAGCCATTTTATTTATTCCTCTTTTAGTGAGCCCTGATGGGATGTGCAAAAAGTTGAAACAAGTTTAGCGTCTTGCGTTTTGCCATCCCATAATTCACCGATTTTTTCTTCAGCATTGCTTATATATTTAATTTTCTTGGAGTGTTTTGTATGTTTTGACAGCTCTTCGGCTACATTCGTATCCTTTGTCCACGTACAGGAGTGCATCAGATATACCTCGTTATTCACTTATCCTTATCCTTCTTGCCATATTGCAATATGCTGTCTAATGGGTTGATCAGGGTGCACTTTCCGGCTTTAACTATCAGAATTCTCAACGCCAGTGTCATTTGGTTTCTTTTTGTGAGTCTTAACGTACCGAAGCGACTCGGGCTAAGACGGACGCTATAGTTGAGGGGTCCGGACATTTTGGATCACCTGGGGGGCCTTTAGTTTGCACTACATTACATAGTACACAGGCCCCTAGCATTTTGCCTTTATCGAAATCCCATCCCCGCGGCTTGGATTGAAACGCGTTTTTTTTTTTTTTCAATCAGCCGCCGAGCACTAAACTGATCAACCCCAGCGGCGGCTCTAGATCGGTATTAGAAATAAAGTTTTATTGAGTAGGAATATAATACTCATGTAAATTAATGGCAACTAGAATTGAACATGGGGAGGCTACTTCTTTCAGAAAACAAGCGCTGGCTACAAAACCTTCGCATCCTTTCCGGGATCGTGTCTCCATGGGGTAAACTTACGCCAACCATGAGGCAAGCCTAGCCGTCTAGGCTTTAAATTACGCTGGCTCTCTGATTTGCGGTGTGCATCTGTTTGCAAGGGTTATTGGGGCTCACTTGCGGTTACAAAGTAAAAGTAATTGAGACTATAGCATCTGTAGAAATATTCCACAGGACGCCTACTCCTTTAAGCACACTAGGCAAAACGTTACACTACCCGCGACTAGCCGTGAGGTACACATATATCATGACAAGTAAATAGAGTTGAGCTCATGCTCAACATTAATACTTACGTTGTGTCTGCTCCTTTGTGTCCAGTGCTTCATGCTGTTTTTTGTGCATTAGCAATGCTGTTGTAAATAAAGAAGCGGGTCTAGTTTCCCTATACGACACTTCATCCAATTGGGAATAAATCCACTAGTTTTTAGCGCGAAAGAATATATTTTATGGAGTCGAACCCAACCAAGAATCTTGTGGCTTGCATGATTTTGAGGGCGATTATTGATTTTTATGGCGCAGGGGCATCTATGCAGAAATTGCGCTATGGCACAAGGTATTTTCGACTTCTCAAGGTGGGCTCAAAGCCCATTGTTTAAGCATTTCACCCCTGATAAGCCGAGCACCAGGCCAGGGGAAAGCTTGTGCCCATTATATTCACCGGTGGATTCCCGGCGGCACGGGGGATCGAACCCCGCACCTACAGCATGCGAGGCGGATGCTCAATTCACTAGGCCACTGCTGCGCTGCATGACTTTAAGGGTACTGAGATAAAATAAACACTGCTGCTCCCCACGGTGACAAGAACAGAGCCGCTTCGCTAGCCAGTGCACGAGCACCTTGACATCGCCGGATCCGTCTGCGCCTCACGTTAAACTGCAACGCACTCTCGCGCGGTGCGTTATGTCGTGGTATCAGTGAAGTTCCATCTGCAGCTCGAACAGATCATATCAGCTTAACCTCGATTAGAGCTTCACTCTAATATCGTCGCCAAACGTGCCGGCGTCCCACCAAAACCATGAGCCAGCCAGGTTGAAAACAAGCTTTCGCGCGTCTACTCGGTTTGATAAGGTTAAACATCTACTGTTTCTTAAATTAAATAACAGGAATGTTAGAGGAACGCTCAGACATCATCTTGAGTGAACATAACAATCGACGCTATGGGCTATAGAGATTGAGTGTAGTTGTTATTGCGAAGGTGCTATGCAAAGAAGAGGTGGCCGCCGCGGTGGCTGAGCGGTTATGGCCCTTGGCTCCTGTCCCAAAAGACGCGGGTTCGATCCCGGCCACGGCGGTCGAAATTCGACGGAGGCGAAATTCTAGAGAACCTTTGTGTGCAATGTCAGTACATGTTAAAGAAACTCAGCGTTTCAAGATTCCTTGACCCCTCCACTACGGCTTCCCCCATAGCCTGAGTCGCAGACGTTAAACCCCTTAAACCTATTAAAAGAAGAAAAGTTTAAGTACACATACAAGTTTAAAACCTGTCCACCTAAATAGAGTGGACGATTGGGTTCAGAGGCATTTTCTCTTGTTTCTTCGCCAGATAAGTAGCACCCGTGTTGGCATATTTCTTAGATGCATCCCTTGCGCACCGCCTAAAAGCAGGCCAACTGGCGGCGCAATTTGTACACTTCCACGCAGTCCCCTACGACCACATGCTCAATGTCATCCTCTCTATTTTCAACCTCAAAGCGAAGGATCTCCTCAAGGGAGCACTGGACACGTTCTGGCAAGCTGCAAATTCTTCTCTCTATCTAGATCACATTGGTAAGAATGAATTTGGTTAGAGTTCTTATGCCCAGGTGAGTGATGTTGTGCAGGCTGCCTTCTCATGTTGTACACAGAGGCATCTCCTGTTTTCTGGTATATCATGACGCGACTGGTTTTCATATCATTGTGTCATGGTTCGCTGGTATATATCTACCCAACTGTTAATTATTTTCTATGCGAAGACGCTGTCCTATACATTTTCAAAGAGAGGCATGCGCTAACAAACGCAATAGATTGTAAAGCCCTTCGTTCATTGTGGATACAGTTCTGAAAAAGAAAATACAGTCGGGTAAATAAAGTGACCAAGTCAGTGGAGCTAGTTTGAATGTCAAACTGAATGCATTTCAGAAGCCGAAAGAGAACAATAATCAGGAAAAATTCTTCAGTAAAAGCCCAAGCGTTCTCCGGCTTCTTTCGTTTCAATCTTTGTGCATGTCCTTTCATGGTTCCCACAAAGTTTTCAAAGTAAATTTCGCAGCAAATTACTCCTGCAACAAAACTGCCTAGAAATGGTTCCCTTCCCCGTATATTTTACATATATGCGCGGGTAATTTTCTTGCAAAGAAGATATGAGCATGCTGTCAGAGTGTAGAAGAAAAATAACTAAACAATTTGAAGGCATTGTTCCAACGAGCGTTACACTTTGGTGCTGAGTTCATAAGCAAATATTTTTGACATTATCCGGTACGTCGAGACGATTTCATTTCTTGGTACTTTTCGGACAGCGCATTTTCATACGATGCAAACAGCCACCGACATTAACACGTTCCTTGGATAAAGAGCAAACGAGAGGTCCGCTTGAACGCGAACCTGAGTGCCGTTCAAAATTCTTCTTTCTTTTTAAAAGTGGCACTGCCACCAAGATGTCTGCAGTGCATCTTTGGAAATTTGATGCCAAAATATATCTTGCAGAAAGTTAAATATATCAAAATTTAGCTAATGTTTCATAACTTACAGCCATTGTGCAATACATCGGCGGTGTGTGAGAAACAGCATGGAGAATCAAGAGAAAGACCGTAGTCCAAAATGCAAACACGGACGTAGTGAAGGAACAGGACGACCGCTTTACTCGCAACAGGCTTTATTTGACTATTATCGCTTGTAAAGCTTCATTTCCACTCATGTACGAAGACACTGGCTCAACAGTTACGTCTCAACAAATATGAATCAAGAAGAGGGACCATCACACATGTTTACAGATGTTAACAAGGCGACAACTGGGGCTAGTTGGTATTACAAAACTGTGTTTAACAATCATAACACGACACACGACTTGACGAAGCGCAACAATCAACTGAAATTTATTATAGAATTTGAGACATATAAAAGAAACGAAATTCATCAAGGAGCATGCTTGAGATCCTTATCCTGTGTAAACGGCATGAGCTATTTTCGAAGAAAAGCCATCTCCCTAGGTGATAGCGGTATTGCAAATGCTCTGACGCAACCATCGATGAACTTAGCTATTTGAAAGCCTCAACGATTACTCTGCTGACTCCGAGCGCGTGGCCACCACAGTTTTTTTCAGACGTGGTTTTCTTTTTTTTTTTGCAAGGATGGCAAATTTTGCAGTGATCTGCCAGGGTGTCTTGACCGCTGATGCTGCCCATGTTTCTCGAGTGTGCCTGCAATGTAATGTTCAAACAGCGGCCAGTCTGGCCAATATAGCTGGCTCCGCATGAGAGAGAAATGCTTTAGATAAAAACCGTTTCTACCAGCCAGTGCCTTGCTGGGCTCGTTGTTGACATTGATGGCCAAATGACTGTGGCTGCCGTCCTCCGCCTGCATATCCAACTTAGAACTTGTGGCTGCTTGTAGAATACCGTGCCTGCAGTCCGGATTGCAGTCGCCGCTATCGATGTCGTCCAATTTGTCAATTGATGGAGGTTGTTCAGCGAGTACCGCGTGGCCATTGCGCTGTGAATCCGCAGCCGGGGTAGAGTAATCATCGGCCAAGCATTCAACGTTGTTCATGATATCGTCTAAAACCTCGGAGTGCTTCTGCAAATGGGACGCAGTAAAGAGACAATTGGTTTAGAGGAAGACCTGGGCCTACGCTCCACGCTGTGCCAGCGCTTGCCTGTTCTACTCACGCCAAGCTTCCGCGGAGAAACGTCCAACTGCAGCTGAAGCTTGAACTGCAACAGGCGCAGTTGTTCCTGCGGCGTACAAATAACGAGCTCTGAAAATAACTCCATTAACACGCATGATGCATAGGAGAACGACATTCACTCCTTTATTGGCCTGGCGAAATCTTTCGCCTGTATCTAGTCAACCTGGTTTTGCTTAATTTGGCTCTAGCTCTCCCGCCCTGTGTTTGAGGGTTTGTGGGCAGCCTCTGAAAATAAATGCCCAGAGAAATCAACGAGGTGGCTCACCTGCCGAGAGCAGAGTGAAGCAGCGGTCTTCGAGGTAAGGACTTCTGCCGCCGCTGATTCACCTCAGTCCACGAAAATCGCCCTTGGTGTTGCGGGCTCTGCTCATCATCCTCAGAGATGCAGCACCAGGAATCCACCTTCAAATGACGGGAAAAGGAATGATTTAAACAACGGTTGGTGCGACGTTGTACCAGCCTCAATGCTGCAGCGCAAGCCTCATTACTGTCTTCGTTTTTTTTTGTTTGCGGCATGGCAGCAGCAAATATCTTTATTGTCAAAATTAGTGGGTGAAAGTCTTCTTCCCATCAATTAGTGTATAACTGTGAATGAAGAAATAGTCGTCATGCTGCTGCACCTACTTTGTTTTCCACCGAACTTTTATTTTCCTTAAATATAGAGAGGCGACCCTCCAAAAAATAAAAAAGACCGCATCGATCATCGCGCTGCCCTCACTGAGGGTGTACGCCATCTTCAGTGTGAGGCAAGCAAAAAGAACTGACGCGCCGCCGCCAGAAATTGCTGCTAGAGTCTTCCTAAAACGTGTAACTCCTCGAAGGCCACCAGAAAATATTACCCTCATCAGCACGACAAGCATTTGATGTTTTTTGCTGAGTGCTTGGCTAACTGGACAAGGACGGGATGGCTACGATCCTTGTGAAGTGATGGCGGAAGTGGACCTGCATGTGAGTGCTGTGCTAGATTTTACCGTTTTCGCCTGCTGTGCGCAGGTGAGGCACCGCTACGCTTTGCTCAATTGTGCCTGTTCGAAGATGTTGCTTGGAAACTGAGGACTTGATAATTCTCATTTAGCCATGTTTTAACGCGATAGCATTAAATGCCCCGTCATCCTGAAAATCCGGTCCTGACGTTGGCGCTGTGTGCGAAAGAACGTTAAGGATCACTTCGGCAACCCGCACTGAAGGAATGCGAAAGCATTGACGCCTTCTCGACACTCTGTGCCCCTCTTTGCGTTATCGACATTCTGATTTGTTATCGATTGGTTGATTGCCTCAATACTGCGAGGGTCGATACTAATTCATCAATTTCCTCAATTCCTGTAATAACTTGCCTTATTCACTTTTACTCTGATTATGCCCTCTTTTCATTTTAATCGCTCATTTCGAGTTTTCAATGATGTCACACGATTCATTTTGGAATTTGGCGCCGTGGTTCGTTAGAGCCCACCTGCTTGTTTTCACAATCATTCGGTATGTTCACAACCATTCTTTACATTTTTTACATTTTTTGCTCTATATAATAAATTTTACTAATTATCCGATTGACATCAAAAATTTTGCGGACCAGTCTCACATAGTCCTCTATAGTTTTAACCATTTATTTGATGTGTGCTCTTCTGAGAACACCAGAAATGCAGCGCACACATTTTTGGTGACACGCTTGGGTGACACGACACCATCGACATATAATAGCCCTTAAGTGCTGTCGCATTAAAATAACGCGCATGACTCTGGCAGGTGGTGCCCAGTGACAACCTTAAGAAGCAGGTGGTACACCTTGGCCACGTGACCTTGTGGCGTTATCACCACCGGCCCACCGTTGCAAGTGACAGTTAAATTAAGCGCTCACGAAGAGCAACTTGGGCCCCACAAGGCCCACCACCTCGAGCACTTTCCGTCGCAGTGTAGTGGCGCACCGCTTAACCCGCCTTTTAAAACTTTTCTGTACAGTAGCCCTATTAGGTCTATTTTCCGAATTCTCGCATACGTACACTACGTGCCTGAAGCCTGCTTTGAGAGAAGCGGCCCACCTGTCAATCGGGTTGCGGGCAACCTACCGGGTGTGTACACCGGGCAGGAGTTCACCTGAATGAAGGCATAGTGAAAGCCTTCAAGTAAATGCCTTCTGGGTGAAGGCAATTCGGTCAAATGCCTTCAGGGCAAAGGCTTTATGGTAAATGCCCTTGCGGTGAAGGCCTTCATGGTCCCTGCTTCTGGAACGCACGGTTTCGAGGCATGCAAATTTCAACGCTCTATTTCAACGTTTAAGCTGCCATATTGTTACTGGAAGGTCTCGACAAACAATTCTACAAAGCAGAGAGCTACTCTGCGACCTGAGGCTTTTCGAACGCTGATGCGCATACTCAGCGTCGTCGTCTCCAAGAGCGCCGATAGACACTTCCTTGTCAGCGGGTAACACAACCCCCGCGGCGAAATCACCGTCGAGGTGAGCGCGAGGCGCAGTGGGAATCGTATGGCTTAAACGTGGACTAAACAGGATTCGCAGCTCATCTTTGTGGCCTATTTCTCTATTAAACGAATTAAGCATCTCGGCTCCCGCCATTTTTGTAACTCACTTGCAAAAGTATGGAGTCGACTGACGCGTGGAATGCCTTTCAGCCAGTCCTTTGGCGGCTGGCCGCTTCGCCATCGGCGGAGTGATACAAAAAGCAAACAGTCCAAGCGTATATTTATTTCCGTGGGCCTAATTGGCGGCTGCGTTGTCTGCGACTGAAACTTTTTATTCTCAAATACTTAAAAAAAACAAAGAAATCGACCCCTGAAAGGCACTCCATGCGTTTGTTGACTCCTCCTGCTTTTGTAGATGAGTAGAAAAAAGGCGAGAACCGGGACGTTTAATTCGATTTAATAAGGAAATCAGTTGCAGAAGAGAAATATTCCAGGTTTCTAAGAATGTGTGCAGATTCTGTCCCCGTGGTAAAAATACGAGCTCAGAATCCTCTTTAGTGCAGCTTTAAGGCGTGCAACGTGCACTACGTTGGAAGCAGGCGTGGCGGACGTGACCTTGGGACGGCGCGGTGCAATCTCCTAGCTCACATCGGTCACTTGGCGTAGGGCAGAAGACACACGATGGGACCGGAGCCAGAGGAGGACGAGGGAGCCGGGACGATAGCGCGCATCACGGTGGATACTATCGTAGCGGAGTTTTTGTGCCCCTTGAGAGGCAGACAGCCGGTCACGAGGAAGCTGGCGGGCGGCGTCTGCTCGGGCGATGGCATCACGAGCACAAGTAGGGACCGAGTCGGCGGCGGCAGAAATAGTGCAGTCGTCCAGAGACGTCAAATCAGCGAACGAAATGCTTTCGGGAAGAAGTTAGGACGACAGACTGAAATTAAGCACAGGAAGGCAGGTGCTCTTCGGGATGTGCACGACTAGTTGCGGGGGCATGACTTTACGGTGTAGAACAGCGTTGGTAATGGGGAATGTGACGTAGTCGCCATCGGAAAAGATGAAAAAGGGGACATAGGGAGGTAGACAGCTGACTCAGGGGGCAGGCGAGAGAAGCGAGAACGGGTAGGGCTGGATGAGGCGTCAGAGCATACGGCAAGCACAGTCGAAGAAGGCCGCTTGCTCAATCAATAAGGGCAGTGTAGGCTGTTATGAATTGCAGACAGAGGATTAATTTACGAGGGCCTTGGTGACGGACGGAACACACAACCGGGATGTTATGACCGGAAACGGTTACTCGGGCAGTACACATTCCAGCAACGGCTGCAGTACAGCCACCGGCGACACGATCTCTTGACGAGGCGACAGGGGCCATCACTTTGTTGAGGCGGTGCTGGTGGTGGTGAAAGACTTTATTTTCCTTGGAAAAAGGCGCAGACAGGTATAACTGGACCGATTTTAAGGGGCCGGCTCACACAAACACTTGGTAAAGGTTCCCAGTACGGGACCCCAGTGGCGTCAGCCGCTGCCCGGGCAAGCTCAACCAGGGCCTTTTGGGCCTGTAGATCAGAGCAGCCGAGCAGGGTCACTTCCCAGACCTCCCATGTGGGGTTGGGGTGAGGAGGGATAGCAGGGTTGAAGAGGCAGGCTCACACCATATGGTAGATGTCCGAAGACTTCTCCGCACCCGAGAAAGAATGATCGGAGTGTTTGAGAGCTGCCGGGCACAGCAAAGTATTAGTATACAGCCGGAGCCGCTCCTCCGCCTTTGAGAGTCCTTTACACGGGCGGCGGCGAAAGGATGAGCTAAGTACGGATACCTGGGCACGCATGTCCAGCATTCTGGGGAAAAAATTTGAAAATTGAAAAATTGTAAGACTGTTGTGGATGTTTTGAAGGCAATGGTTCATTATTCTGATTTGTAGCAAAAAATCTTTTTTACAGTGTTTCCATTGATCGCATCCAACCGTTAAGACTGCCGTAGCAAACCAATGAGGAACGCTTTTTATGATATAAACAACATTAAAAACAAAATACACAACTGCCGTGGGATGACCTACGGCTATCCTTTCGAACTGTCCTACCGCCTACTTCTACTGCGCACTCCGTAATTATTGATGTCAGATTTTCGTGCATTGAATGAACATCAAGATCATCTTCCTCAGTTAAAGCCGAATATCTGTTTTGCAGTGCTATCCTAAACTCGTGTGCTTTCCCTCTTATGGCTAACTCGTTAATGGTCTTCTTCTTCGCTAGCTTCTTCCGTTCCCTCTTCAAGTCTAAGCTAAGTCTAGACCTTACCATTCTGTGGTCGCTGCAACGCACCTTTCCGAGGACGGCCACATCCTGAATGATGCCAGGTTTAGCGCATAGTATGAATTCGATTTAATTTTTAATCTCACCATTGGGGAACTTCCAGGTTTACTTCCTGTTTTCTCGTTTGCGGAAGAAGGTATTCATGATGCGTAAATTATTTCTATCCGCGAATTCGACTAATAACTCTCCCCTGCTATTTCTAGAGCCTTTCCCAAAGTCACCTACCGCGTGGTCGTCAGCCTGCTTCTTGCCCACCTTCGCATTGAAGTCACCCATCAGTACAGTGTACTGCGATTTTACTTTACTCATTGCTGATTCTACGTCCTCATAGAAACTTTCAACGATCTGGTCATCATGGCTGCATGTGGGTGCGTAGGCCTGCACCACTTTCAGCTTGTACCTCCTTCTCAGCCTAATTATTATAGCTGCTACCCTCGCGTTAATACTGTAGAACTCCTCTACGTTGCCAGCTATATCCTTATTAATGAGGAATCCCACACCCAGTTCTCGTCTATCCTCTAACCCGCGATAGCACAGTATGTGTCCTTCCTTTAGTACTGTATACGCCTCACCTGTCCTCCTAACTTCGCTAAGCCCTATCACATCCCATCACCGGGATGCTATCTGAGGTGACGAAAGATCTGATTAAGAAGCGCCAAAACATGAGGGCATCTAATCCTACCGATAGAATAGAACTAACGGAGCTATCAAAGTTAATAAATAAGCGCAAGGTAGCCGACATAAGGAAGTTTAATATGGAGAGAATCGAGCATTGTATAAAAAACGGAGGTAGCCTAAAAAGAGTAAAGAGGAAACTAGGCATAGGTAAAAACAAGATGTATGCATTAAGAGCCAAGCAGGGCAATGTAATTAGCAATATGGATAAGATAGTTAACGTAGCCGAAGAGTTCTACACAGACCTGTACAGTAGCCAATGTAATCAGAGCGTTAATGAGAAAGACAACAGTGCACAGCAATGCGTCATCCCGCCAGTAACGAAAGATGAAGTAAAGAAACCCTTAGAAGCAATGAAAAGGGGAAAAGCAGCTGGGGAGGATCAGGTAGCAGCACATCTGTTGAAGGATGGAGGGGACATCGTGCTAGAAAAACTAGCCACCCTGTATACGCAATGCCTTATGGCCTCGACTGTACCAGAAGCTTGGAAGAATGCAAACATTATCTTATTTCATAAGTAGGGAGACGTCAAGGACTTGAAAAATTACAGGCCGATCAGCTTACTATCCGTTGCCTACAAAGTATTTACTAAGGTAATCGCTAATAGAGTCCGGGCAACGTTAGACTTTAATCAACCAAATGATCAGGCAGGCTTTCGTAAAGGATCTTCCACAATAGATCATATTCACACTATCAATCAGGTGATAGAGAAATGCGCAGAATATAACCAACCTCTATATATAGCTTTCATTGATTACGAGAAAGCATTCGACTCAGTGGAAACCTCAGCAGTGATACAGGCATTGCATATTCAGGGGGTAGAAGAGCCTTATGTCAAAATACTGGAAGATATATACAGCTACTGCACAGCTACTATAGTCCTCCATAAAGTCAGCAATAAAATTCCAATAAGGAAGGGCGTCAGGCAAGGAAACACGTTTTCGCCAATGCTGTTCACCGCGTGTTTACAGGAGGTATTTCGAGGCCTGAATCGGGAACAGTTGGGAATAAGAATAAATAGAGTGCACCTAAATAATCTGCGATTTGCTGATGACATTGCCTTGCTGAGTCACTCAGGAGGTGAACTGCAAATCATGATCAATGAGTTAGACAGGCAGAGCAGATCGATGGGTCTAAAAATTAACATGCAGAAAACCAAGGTAATGTTCAACAGCCTAGCAAGGGAACAACAGTTCACAATTGGCAGCGAGAGCCTAGAAATTGTGACGGAATATGTCTACTTAGGGCAGGTAGTGACAGCTGATCCAGATCATGAGAGGGAGATAACTAGAAGGATAAGAATGGGGTGGAGCGCATATGGCAAATTCTCGCAGATCATGAGTGGCAGTTTACCAATTTCCCTCAAGAGGAATCTGTACAACAGCATAATCTTACCGGTACTCACCTACGGGGCAGAAACGTGGAGGCTAACGAAAAGAGTTCAGCTTAAGTTAAGGACAACGCAGAGAGCCATGGAAAGAAAAATGATAGGTGTAACGTTAAGAGATCGGAAGCGGGCAGAGTGGGTGAGAGAACAAACACGGGTTAATGACATCCTAGTCGAAATCAAGAGAAAGAAATGGGCTTGGGCAGGGCATGTAATGCGAAGGCAAGATAACCGCTGGTCCTTAAGGGTAACGGAGTGGATTGCAAGAGAAAGTAAGCGTAGCAGGGGGAGGCAGAAGGTTAGGTGGGCGGATGAGATTAAGAAGTTGGCAGGCAAAGGGTGGATGCAGCTGGCAAAGGATAGGGTTAATTGGAGAGACATGGGAGAGGCCTTTGCCCTGCAGTGCGTGTAGTATGGCTGATGATGATGATGATGATGACCTACGGCTATATCAATTGTTATAGTGAAATCTTACACTTTATGAAAAAATTCTGTTTATAAAAGGTTTCCCGATCAAAAATGATTTTGTCCAGAATTACTGGATATGCAGTGTCGATGATGGAAGGGACTGGACCATCATTCACAATCACTTCAAAGCGATTACAGGGACGAGCAGCGGTCAGCAGAGGATTTGCAGTCCGGGGCATCAATGCCGCGTCACCTCCGGAAGCTGCATCGGCTGGTTTCCCGACAAGCGTTCAGTAGAAGATGGCCAAGAGCTGCGGCGAGGAAGAGGGGAATGAGGACGGCAGGTCTGCGGAGAAGGTGAGCGGCTCGACCTATGAACAGCCGGAGTGGTATAGGAGCTGGGTGACTCAGGTGGACGGCAAATGGCGGGATCCGTAGATTGCACGACGATTAAAAGAGAACTGGCTTGGGGGAGAGTACCAACGGCTGCGGCAGTGGTGAGAGATGCGACAGACCCTCGAGCATGTGGAACAGTCAGGGGCGTGCTAGTCCGCAGGATTGCGGTAGTGGTTACGGGTCATGAATGTGTTGGTGGGCGCAGCCGTGGCGACCACAGGAGGGACGGGGCTTGAACTCATGCTTTTCAGTGTGTGGCTAGAGGGAATGCGGAAGTTTGCAGCCTCCTGTTGAACAACGGCCGGAATTAGAGATATCATGGCCAGAATGTTGTCCGGCAAAGGCGGTGTTAAGGCAAAGGGAGTCAGGGGTTCTAGTTCACAGCCTACGATCAGAGTCAAGTCAGTGCTCGAAGGTTGCTGTAAGGTAAAAAAATCGTCGCACGAGGAACTCGCAGCTGTGCTAAGAGCCAGAACAAGGCGCAATTCTCCGGTTTTTGGCCTATTCGAATCACCGGGACACCTGTAAGAAAGAATCAACCGTCGAGCAGTCCTTACAGAGAACACAAAGAGCTTACAAGGTACCAGTTTTTGGAACTATACGGCTAACGAACCAGAAAGGCAGCGCTAAGTATGGCTGCCACATCATGGCCGCTGCTTTAAAACGCTTCTACGTTTCGACGCCACCAGCGCCGAAAAACTAACATTTTAGGCAATCTCCTCGGATGTTAAGACATCGGCGTCGCCTATGCTATGAATACAAAGAATAAAATCGCTTGGTTTGTTTGCATCGCAGGGCGATCTTAAAACACAGGAAGTGAAGAAATCGATTAGGGCAGGCGAGGTATTGTTCTCATAGCTCTTCGTTAGAACGTGGCAAAAATTCATTGACATGAACAGATCCGTGTATTTTAACTTTGATCTTTGCTGGACAGCTTTTCCATATTCGTGGCGCGTAAATACATGGAGAAATTTTGGTCATCTGAGAAACGATCCATACTTTTAAATAAACACTAATCTGCTGTCATGTACTTTATAAGCCACATGGAACAATAAATTACAGGATTGCACTCAGGTCTGATTAACAGCGGAAATGCGAAAGCCTTTCTCATTCTTTTCTTTTTCTCTTTATTTCTATTTTTATTTTTGTTATTTTTATTTTATATTTCGTCGTTGTATTTGTTATTTACTGATTGCTTTTATTTTGCTTTTATTTTTTTCTTTTCCTTTTTTATTCTAAATAAGCCTTCTCACGTATTTAAATCGTTTTTCATCGAATCAGTCGCTCAAAGCCTGCTTGAAGTAGAGAATTTATTTTCATTAATTCAAATTAATTAATTGCCTAAACACAATTAATCAAACAAACTTTTTCCATTTAAACATCTACCCACGCACTAGTAACATAATCAAACTTTTGCTCATTTGTCTCCACAGAACCACATAATCGTGCAGACCAAATTTGCAGACACTTTTTGCTGACACGACATAAGCATGTAATGCTTTATCATTAATATATTTTCCAGCTTCTTACTTAGTTAATACTATGTGAGTTGCCTCCTCGGGGTGGTGACAAAGCCTTTCCACTCGGCACGCCCAAATTCCTTGCGGAGTTCACAGCATGTTTTCGCACTCAGAAGATGGAGTGGAGTTTAGTTAATGCGTGTAAATGGCATACAATGATAGTTAAATACTGCTTAACACTATGCACAACGAAGATAACTCGGTCTTTTGAATGCCGGTAGGTTCACCTGAAGATACAAGGAACGAACGTCGGTGTCCAGAAAACAAATGCTTCGCACACACAGGCAGCCGGGGCCGCCGCGTTGGCTCAGAGGTTATGGCGCTCGACTGCTGACCAGAAAGACGCGGGTTCGATCCCTGCTGCGGCGGTAAATGGAGGCGAAATTCTAGAGGCCTGTGTACTGTGCGATGTCAGTGCACGTTAAAGAACCCCAGGCGATCGAAATTTCCGGATAACTTCACTACGGTGTCCCTCATATCCGGAGTTGCTTGGGGACGTTAAACCCCATAAACCATAGACCAATCATACAGGCAGCTGGCAACACTTGCATGCTGCGCAGACAATGAATGACCCGTCGTTGCTTTCACACGTATTGCCGGCTTTGGTGAGGAGCTCAATTTACCATGTGGATGCCCATGTCGATGATGTCCAGTCCGTTGCATCACGGCAAGCACGCGTAAAGGAACGGGGAGGAAGATGGCGCCTGCGGCGTAAAAACGCTAAGAAAGGAGCTTTTAAATTTTTTTACGATCAGAACACGTACTGAAGTAGACGAACTGCTTTTTGGAAAAGCAGTAAATTCATGAATGCTCTCTTTTACTCCTTGATTCCAGAACAGCATTTTCATTTTTTCCCTCCTACTGCTTGTTGCACTATTTTCTGATAAGAACTTTAAAAGTGGACGGGACATTTTTATACTCCTATTCGGGTCAATTTAAGGTCACAGTGTAGACCCAAGTTCTCAGAATAGGCGCTAGAAGAAAAGTGCCTCGAGCATTATGCACCCCAGCTTGTTTTTGGAGCGCACTTTTTAGTCTCCCCTTCATAGATTTTCTGTCGTAGTTGTGGCGTTTTCGGCATAATATGCCACCTGACAACCGTGGCAGGTGGCGCTTCGCTCACCGACTATATCCCTTGAAGACAGCGGAGGAAATGATAACCGGAGGGTGGCTGACACCGTAATACGCCACCTGCAAGCCGTTACCGGTTAGTAGCAGAGCGAAACGCCACCTGCACCGGCGAGGGCGGAGGAGTGTAGAACTGGAAGGTACTCGAAACTGAAATAAGTGAACAGCCCCGCTAATATTTTTTATGTCCGACTATTGTAAAAATCTGTCAATTTTTTAATCTTTTAATAAGTGCACGTTGTTCATATACGTCCTATCTTCCTGGATTACGTCATCCCACGGACCTCTTTCCGCCTGTTCCAACGGCTGCTTTTCTCAAGCCACCAACCTGTGCTCATATGGTTCTACCCAAGGAAGTTATAAATAGAACTGGTGGAGTGGAGGTGTCTTCCGCTAGGTGAAGCCAAGCCTAGGCGAACCATAGGCAGAAAGTCCGTCGGGTTCGCATGGCGCGGTCGCTGTGGCCGCTTGTTCGCTTGCTTTGACATCCAAGGAGGCATCAGCAGTAGGAATGGTGGAGTCGTGCGTTGCCTATGGATGCACTCACAGAGGGAAGAAGGCTTCAGGGATACATTTCACTTGTAAGTGCAATAAAACTAAATATAACAACGCGTGCTGTTGTTGGTGTTCCTTATCGTCTACTCTGACTGCGCCCATGGATTCAGATTCACGGTTCCGTTGACAGGTTTCCAAGAAATGAAAAGTTCCCAAGCCTGTGGAAGCAAGCTGTTCGAAAAGAACACTGGGAACCAAAAGACGGAGACCATTTTTGCTCTGAGCATTTTGCCCGGAGTGCTTCGATCGCACTGGGCAATCGATGCGACTGAGATCGGGAAGTGAACAACCCCGCTGATATTTTGTATGTCCGACTATCGTAAACATCTGACAATTTTTTAACCTTTTAATAAGTGCAGGTGTTTCATATATGTCATATCTTCATAAATTACGACACCCCACGGACCTATTTCCGCCTTTTGCAACCGCTGCTTTTCTCAAGCCACCAACCTGTGCTCATATGGTTCTACCCAAGGAGATTATGAATAGAATTGGTGGAGTGGAGGGGGCGCCCGCTATGTGAAACCTAGCCTAGGTGAACCATGGGCGACTGTATTTCTCTTGTTTCCGTAATACTTACGAAAACCGCTATGCACTCCCTGTAGATTAGATTCCTTAGTTATTTATGTCGATTGTGGTACAACTCGATCGGAGGCAGGCAAAATATACCTTCCTTGCGCATGTTTCGGTTTTCTGTTGACGCGCACTTTTTCGCTTAATTGTGCAGCGTCACTGTGCGAAGGCCCATCTTTAATGAAAACATGAATCACAAGCATGAACATTTAAAGTGTTTTACATTAAATTTTGCGGATAGGATCCGCCATTCCTATATGGCTTATGCTCCGACGATGAAAAATAGTCTGCCACTCAAATGTAAAAATCAACTGGATAAAAAAGAATAATTATGAACTTGATTTGGAGTAATGTCATTTGTTATTTATGTTTAGCTGTCACGTTTGCTTCTCAGCACAAACTCAGACGACCGTATTGCTTTTGATCTTGCTTCATGCGATTTCTGTGTGCGCAAACGCATACTTTCGACCACGAGCTAGAAATTTTTTATTGTAGGTTGAAAGGAAGCGACTACCGCCGAAAACCAGAGACACAGAGGCCGCTGCAAACATTGGAGACATCAACGACATAGAAGAGGCAGTGTCACATTGGCCTACGAAGCAACAGTACAAAGAATAGCTGCATTGTTCTGATGAAAAACTCGGCCATCGTCAGAAGCGAGTGAAAACTCTGCAGCAGAGCAAACGACGGCTGACGAAAAGATCGAGACAGCCCAAGAAATAACAAAATCAATCAAAGAACATAAGCTATTATAATAGGAGGACCCTGAAGTGTTGAACGCCACTTTCTCTCCTGATATCGAACAGCTTGTCTGCAGTGCAAAGACAAAAAAAAAGATGCCAGTAGCCTCCGGAACTACGTGTTTTTGACCTAACCATCCATTTCTACTAACCGGCTGTCTACGAATATGTCCAACCGAAATTCAACGACTCCTTACCAGCGACGAGGATATTGAGAGAGTGGTGCAAATCCGTTCACGCAATCTCAGGTTTCACGGCTGAGGCGTTCTCCTTTCTAGAAAAGCTTGCCAAAAGTCGGGGTGAAAAGCTGTACTGTTCTCTGATAGTGGACCACATGGCAATAAGGAAAAATGATGACCCTGTCGGTGACAAGGTTGTGGGCTATGTAAACTTCGAGATAGGCGTACAAGACGACTGCCTGCCTGTGGCTAAAAGGCATTTGTATACATGCTAGCTGGATTGAACATGCGGCTGAAGTGTCCCGTTGGCTACCTTTTTATGGACTCCCTCACGGGAGCAGAGAAGGCTGAGCTTACTGGGTAATGAATTGATCGGTTTGCTTCCATTGAAATTCAATTAGTCTCTTTTACGTTCGACGGTGCTGCATCCAATTTTAGGATAGCGAAATATATCGTTGCAGGGCTGCAGCATAGCTCTGAACCTTTTTCATCAAGTTTCAAGAACCCAAGTGACTTGTATAAAAGTGTGCGCTCTTTTTTAGATGCCTGTCACATGGTGAAACTGAGCCTCAACTCATTAGCAACCACAAGTCACTTGGTTGATAATCACGGCAACTTCGTGCAGTGGTCCTACATAAGGCGCTTGATTCCTTGCAGCGCGATGAAGGGCTGCGACTCTTTACTAAGTTGACCGATGCCCATAATCAAGGGAAAAGCACAAATTGAAGGTATGGCTTGCTGTGTAGGCACTGAGCGCATCAGTCGCTGATGCGTTAGACTTCTGCGAGGACGTGTTGAATTTGCCACAATTCTAGGGAGCAGGACCTACTGCAAGGTTGATCAGGATTTTCGATCAGCTGTTCGATAGTCTAAACTCCCGCAACCCTCTCGCCAAATGTTTTAAGGCGCCAATGCGGAAGCAGAATCAAGCTTGCTGGAAGTCATTCTTCTCAGGGCTCGGACATAGATAACGTCACTGAAGAATCCAACTGGTAGGCTCGTCATAGAAAGATGAAGGAAAACAATATTCGTTGTCTCCTTGTGCGCATGGAGGGTGTTGGAAAGATATTTGAACAGCTGGTGGACCAGGGCCTCTAAACTACATCTTGACTCATAAGATGAGCCAAGTCCACATTGAAACAATCGTTGGTTGTGTGCGAGGTTCAGGAGAATTCAACAATAACCCTACTGCATCTCCCTTCATGGCCTCGTATAAACGCCTCCTTGGGCAAACTGAAGGGCGATCTTAAAGTTCTGGCAATTGTATGCAAGGCATTGTCTCCATCCTTGGCGGGTCAGTCATCGCTCAGGGAAGTGCGTACCAAGCCATCACTGTGGAGAGACGGCCATTTATTCAGCGAGAAGACCTTGGTTACACGCACCCCATATACTTTCCTGAAAATCTCTGAGTTTTTCCAATTCATTAGTACCATATATTGCTCGCTTTGTTTCCAGAAATATTGCGGCAGGGTCCGCTTGCGAAGAGTTTGTGATGGCCCTCAAGTCGGAAATACAACCATTTCTTTTGAGACAAAAAGTGCGGTGGGCTTTTTTTCACAATCCTAGGACGTGCTATAGATTTGCACAGCTGAAGAAAATGGCTGCGCCGACTTCAGGCTGCATGTAGGAATTTCGAGGCTATCCACTCGAAATCAAAACATTTAGCATTGGAAGTGGTGAGCTAAGCTTCATAAAAGAAGTGGAGCTTAACGCTAGACGATCACAGCCTTGACTGCGATGCCCTGGACAACCACGTCTACAACGTGTGCAAGAAAGTAGTGGAAGTATAAATTAATACTAGGCTGCACCAAATGATAAATGAAAAGAAAAAAAAACAATGTGTGCAGAAAAAGTCAGGCCCGTTCTTTCAAGGCTAGTAATATTTCAGAACAATTGAGAACGAATGGCATATTTCGTAGTGCGGCACCTGCGAGAGAGAGCTGAAATGCACTGCGCAAATAAGACAGTCTACCACGCCCTCCAGAAATCGTTCACAAGTCCGATCGAGATCTTCAAATACGAAGGCTGAAAAAAGGTGCCAGTGCGCTGGACAGCCTTTCTTGCCCATGTCAAGATGGCCGCCGCAGGCTTCACCTCCGCTCGTACGCCGGTATAGGCGGCCTCCACTGCAGCACTCCAGCAATTTTACATATAACCTCCCTCGTTCTACCATGCAGTCAGAAGCGCGCAGTATTCGCCTGATCTGCTAGCAACAAAGCGCTTAGACGGCTCCTGTACACCGCGGTAATTATATAGTAGCAACTCCGTTTTAATCAATACCCAGTGATGTAGGCAATACCCCTAACGAGAGAGGTGCTCGTTCTACCCTGGGAGTGGTAACTGCGTGCTAAAAATGTGATGAACTTGTGCCGAGCTGAGGCCAGTCACCCAACCTTACTTGCAGTGCCAGCGCGCAACTCGCCTTGGTCAAGATATCAGGACATTAATGGCTCATGCTCCGTCCGTCCTTTTCTCCGTTACGCTCTTGCGCCTTTGGCGGCGTGCGGGTGATATCGGAGGCCATGTTGCACCATTGATAAGCCACAGCGCATGCGCGAGGTTGCGCCGGTTGCGCAACCTCTCAACAAGTAGAAACACCGCGCTAAATGCTTTCACCTCAGGACACTCTAGGTCAACAAAGTACTTCCTGAATCTTTTCTTTCTGCAAACCTTGGTCACAAGTTCACCGGCCGAAGTCTGCAATCGTGTGCAGCATTCCACCTACCAGCATGAGCCGCCCGCCGCAGTAGTTGGGTCACAAGTACTGGTGATTAGAACAGGTGTAAAGAAGACAACGAGCATATGCGCAAGCCGCATGGTCATCGCCTGGTGCATGCTCCTGGCTCCATTGTAAAGAAGACGACGAGCATATGCGCGAGCTGCATGGGCATGGCCTGACACACGCTCTTGGCTGGACTAGCTGCCCCGCTGTTGGCAGCGGGTCAGCTAGCTAAAACGGGGTCAACCCGTTTTCAAGCCCCTTCACTTTGCGCCGTAGTGAATGCGTCGACACCGTGCAGCTCTTTGATTCTGTTTTCAACCATACCGACGCTGCCACAGAATCACCGCCGGTCGCCATGGACGCCCTTAGCTCACATACTCCTGCGCCCGCCCCATTGTTGACCGACCTCTTCCTCGCTCTATCGACGCCACTCTACCTCAAACTAAGCGAACCCAGCTTCTTGCGCTACTTGAGGAGTTTCGCTCGTCCTTCGATTGCCACCAAAGCAGTTTGGGGCGCACGTCGACTGTCGAGCATCACATTGACACCGGCGCCCATGCCCCTCTGCGACAGCGCCCATGTCGTGTTTCCGCCGCTGAACGAAGAGTTATTGAAGAACAGGTAGACACGATGCTTCAGAGCGGCGTTATTCAGCGTTCCACCAGCCCATGGGCTTCCCCGGTTGTCCTCGTCAAAAAGAAAGATGGCTCCGTTCGGTTTTGCGTCGATTACCGCCGCATTAATAAGATCACCGAAAAGACGTCTACCCTCTGCCCCATATTGATGACGCCCTGGGCTGTCTACAAGGTGCGGAGCTCCTTTCTTCTTTTGATTTGCGCTCTGGTTATTTGCAGGTCCCAATGGCAGCTGCAGATCGTGCCAAAACCGCGTTCGTGACCCCTGACGGCCTCTACGAGTTCACCATCATGCCTTTCGGCCTGTGTAACGCTCCTGCTACTTTCGAGCTAATGATGGATACCGTTTTGCGTGGCCTCAAGTGGAAGACGTGCCTGTGCTACCTAGACAATATCGTTATCTTTTCATCTAACTTCTAAACGCATCTATCTCGCCTCCGGGACGTCTTGACATGCATCACAAACGCAGGCCTGCAGCTAAACTTAAAAAAAAGCACCTTTGCAACCCGTGAACTGACAATTTTAGGTCATGATGTGTCGAAAGACGGTGTACGCCCTGAACCAGCGAAACTTCGTGCCGTGACAGAATTTCCTCAACCTTCCACTACTAAGGAACTTCGAAGCTTCCTAAGGCTCTGCTCTTATTTTAGGCATTTCATTCGCAGCTTTGCCTCAATTGCTGCCCCTTTGACACAGCTCCTCAGCGCCAATGTCGATTTTTCGGCTTGGTCACCCGCCTGCGACGACGCCTATAACAACTTAATTCGTCTCCTCACGGCACCTCCCATCTTGCGCCATTTCGACCCGGCGGCCCCGACTGAAGTTCACACGGATGCCAGTGGCATTGTTCTCGGTGCAGTGCTCGCTCAGCGCAAATATGGATACGACGAATATGTCGTTGCTTATGCCAGCCGCACACTTACCAAGGCTGAGTCTCACTACTCTGTGACTGAAAAAGAGTGCCTCGCCATTGTGTGGGCCTTATGCAAGTTTCGCCCTTACGTCTACGGCCGTCCTTTCGACGTCGTTACGGATCATCACGCCCTTTGTTGGCTTTCCTCTTTGAAAGATCCTTCGGGCCGCCTGGCGCGATGGGCGCTGCGTCTTCAAGAATACAACATCCGAGTCGTGTACCGGTCGGATCGCAAACATCAGGACGCCGAAGCCTTGTCTCGCTCCCCGCTCCCCGCTGAACTTGCCAGCCTCTGCGAAATCGGAGCCCCTGAGCAATCTCCCACCGTCAGTGACATGCCTTCTGAACAGCGCAAGGATCCATGGTTTTGTGCTCTCCTGGACTTTCTCTCCGATCCATCGGTGGTTAAACTATCCCGCGCGCTGCGCCGTCAAGCTTCCCATCTTGAGATCCGAGATAACCCGCTTTATCGCTGTAATTATCATTCTTATGGACGGAAATGGGTCCTCGTCATTCCTCGCCACTTACGGTCCTATATCTGCTCATGATTTCACACTGTTTTACAATGCGGTCACGCAGGCCTTTTCAAGACATATACGCGCCTTCGCCTCCGCTACTACTGGCGTGGCATGTACAATTTCGTTTTGAGATACGTACGCTCGTGCTCCGACTACCAACGCCGCAAGACATCCACTACCCGTACTGCTGGCGAGTTGCAGCCGCTATCTTGTCAGCCTCGCCCTTTCGACAGCGTTGGCATTGATTTATATTGGCCCCTCCCTTATACTGCTTCGGGCAAACGATGGATCATTGTTGCCGTCGATCACCTCACGCGGTACACTGAAACTGCCGCGCTCTTTGCTGCCACGGCACAGGATGTGGCATCCTTTCTTCTGCGTCGGTTCATCCTTCGACACGGTGCCCCTCGAGAACTCCTCAGCGACAGAGGCCGTGTCTTCCTATCTGATGTCATCAAATCTCTGCTCCGTGAGTGCAACGTCATCCATCGGACTTGCACCGCCTGCCACCCTCAGACCAACGGCCTCACTGAACGCTTTAACCGCACTCTGGGGGACATGCTGGCTATGTACGTCTGTTCGAACCACACGACCTGGGACCTTATTCTCCCGTATATTACGTGCGCGTACAATACTGCTACGCAATCTACGACAGAATTTTCTCCTTTCTTCCTCCTTTATGACCACCATCCCTCCGTTCGCATTGATACTGTTCTCCCCTACCACCCTGACGCATCTGAGTGCACCACCGTTTCCGAAGCCGCCAGGCACGCCGAAGACTGCCGCCAGATCGCCCGGTCGCTCACGAAAGCTACCGAGTGACTTCAAAAAACGCGCCACCATGTAGATCAACGTCCCCAACATTTCTCGCCCGGCTCTCTTGTCTGGCTATGGATACCTTCCCGTACTCTGAGCCTCTCCCGGAAATTGCTGGCTAAATATCAAGGGCCCTATCGTGTCCTGGAACAAACATCTCCAGTAAACTATATTGTTGAGCCCCTCACGCCGCCACCCGATCTCAGCCGCCGCGGCCGTGAGACTGTATACGTGTCCAGCGCCTCAAGAAATACTATGACGCCTCTGTCTTGTCCGCCCCTTAAGTCGCCAGGATGGCTCCTCTTCTGAAGGAAGGAAGGAAGGCCTCAACGTTCATTAAAGCTGCCTCAGACGCTGCTGGCACATACCCACTACGGGGGAGTGGCCAAGACACAGGCGGTTAATTACTGGATACAGGAAATATTTGACTCTTCTGTCTTGGGGCCATTGTAAAGAAGACGACGAGCATATGCTCAGGCCGCATGGTCATCGCCTGGTGCATGCTCCTGGCTCCATTGTAAAGAAGACGAAAGAAGACGACGAGCATATGCGCGAGCTGCATGGTCATGGCCTGACACACGCTCTTGGCTGGACTAGCTGACCCGCTGTTCGCCCTGCTCCCGTTAGGAAGCTTCTCAGAATAAACCCCACCTTACACAGGTTTATAATTCGTTTGTGAATGTTCATCGTCAAGGATTTAAAAGACCGCGAGATATATAGTTTGGAAAGCGTCATGTTGTAACGTAGCCGCAGAATGCTAAGAAAGGAGGGGAGAATGGAACTTTAAGTTGAATACCGGCTCCCACAAGCTGCTCTGTTCCATTCAGTTTAGCTTAATTTAAATACCGGGTTTTGGTGGAGTATTACACGGGAGATGTGATTTCGCTCGCATAATTAAACCGCGATCGTTATTTAACACTGACGGTGATCTGACAATGAGGACGTCATGAAGCGATGGGGACAATGCGATGAGGTAGCCATTACCAATCTCTGACGAGTGAAGAAAAAAATTGGAGGGGACATTTAAGCGCCGCCATAGGGGTATGACGCAAAAGCGTAATGCATGAATTGTCATATATGCAGAAGGTATCCTCTATTTTACCCCGTGGAAGACTCAAAGTTCTGAAACTGAAGCCGTATCAAGCCACGTGTGCCATCGAGGAAAAATGTGGAGGACGAATCAAGGAGGAGGATTTTCTGGTCAGGCTCCGACCGGGCTAGAACATAGTGATCGCGAGCACCTCCGAAGTAGAAGCAGCAAACGAAATACGCAAGATCAAGCACTTTCCCTTTGGAGGAACGAGCTACCCAGAACAGGCATATGTGGCCATACCAGGTGACGTCAAGCGCGCGGTAATTCACGGATTGCCAGCGGGCATGCCATCGGACGTACTGGAATTGAAACTAAGACTACGTACGCAAGGGGTCGAGATCCTAGCAGCACGAATGGTGGGAAAGACCGAGACAGCACTCATTTCCTTCCACGGTCCAAGCATTCCGAAGTGGGTCACCTTCAGCGCCTGAGAGTACAAGACGTACCCATACAGCAGTATGTGTTGCTGGGCTTGTTGGTTTGACATTGTGATCTCTGAAGCGCTGGCAGACGACGGACGAAAGGAGGACGTGACACACAGTGTGCTGAACTGACAACTTTTATATCAAAGGAAGGCGATCCGCACGTTTCTGTACAGTGACCCAAAAATAGCAGTGATTACAGGGCGCATGCGCAATTCAAAGCAAAAGAACACAAACGAAAAAGCAGGGGCAGCGCGCAGGCGCAATTTTTGAACCCACACCATGCAGACACAAAAGACACAAGGGTGCCCGACCCACTCCGGTTGGACAAACGTCAGGCACACCCCCATTAGAACCGAAATCAAGACGTGGCAGCGAAGGGGAGAGGGGCGGGGCCGCAATAACAACTCTTGGCAAAAAAGAAATATCTACACACACCGGCAGCCCTGTGCGCACGGCAATGACAGGGATAAAAGATAAAAAACAGTAAAAAGCAAAAGGCAAAGACTCAAAATCGACATTAAAATCTCGAAAAACGGCGTCAAGACATGCATAATGAGAATGAACTGCAAGGGCGGTTGGAATGGGAAAACAATTGACAACCTACAATCGAGTGATCAGAGCCAACGAAGAACACGGCCTAAAATGATGCAGTGCTAGCCAACAATGAACACGGCCTAAAAGGGGATGAGGGCTAACCATAAAATCGACCTAAAAGAGCAAAGCTAAGAGAGGGATGAAAACTAGAAGAAAGGAATGGAAGTGGCGTCCCTAAAGATACTTAAAAAGTAGTGGCGAAAAGGAGCCGCGTATGGAACCACGGCACAAGAAATTAAAGCAAATCAGAGAGAAGCTCAAACTCTTTTTCCAGCAGGGCTATTGAGGGTGTGCTGACGCAGGCGTCTTGTTGCTTGTTAATGAAACCTGCCTCAATTATCTCCCGAGTGAGTTGGTCGCTGCTCTTTGCCAGAATTTTTGTTGCCTTATACATCGGAGGGCACCTGCGACAAGGACTACAGTCACGAACGTCGACGGCGAAATTGCTGGAGTTAGAGTTGTGTTCCAGCAGTCTTTTATTATACATCTACCTTTCTGGCCGATGTATTCCCTGCCGCAAGACAAAGGGATGGAGTAAACAACGCCTGTGCTGCAACCAACGAAAGGATCACGATGCCGAACTGTGCATTCGCGAACTTTTTCGCCGGTACCGTTCACTCTACTGCAGAGTCTAGAGAGGCGGTGAGGGGCTGAAAAAACAACGCTCACTCCTACTTTTTGTCTAATCCTTTTTAGGTTGTGAGAAACCTGGTGTACATAAGGAATAATGGTGAGTTTCTTATTGCGTTCCCTTCCATGCGACGGGGGGACGTTTGTACACTAAATTTTGTTTAAAATTTTTCCAGCTATCGAGACTAGAAGCAACGCGGGTATCCGTATGTACGCAATCTCTGCACCTGGATCTGAAAACTTTTTTAGTATGCTCACAGGATTTGGTGAGCGCGTTGTTGAATGCTGACTGGACTATGTTTCGCTTGACGAATTTTGAATAGGCAGAATTGTATGGCAGGACAGGCTTATTGCCCCTTGGATCGAAATTCAAGCAGACATGTTGCGGCGTAAAAAGAAATTGTAACTCGAGAAAGCGGATGGAGCCATTTTCTGGTACTTCGTGCGTCAAAAGCAGGGGAGACACAGTTACACTGAAAAGGTGTAACACCTTGCGAACTTCAGGCAGAAAGGCATCGTTTTGACAGTCTAGGAAATTGAGGTAATCCTCCACATATCCAAAAATTTTTAAAACTGGCAAATTTTTGAGTTTCTTCTTCAACACTGTCATCCATAACCAGGTGGTGCAGGTCAATCAGAATGGGGGCGATTCAAGACCCTATGCAAACACCTTGTTTTTGGATAAACAGAGACCCATTCCATTTGGTGTAGCTAGATTTGAGGTAAGTAGAAAGCAGTTATAAAAACCACAGACAGAACAACCGCATGCATTTTGGAAAGCAACATCACCATGATGGTCGATACAATCACTTACACACCGGATGAGGTCATCGTGAGGAATCGAGTAATACAGGTCTTTCACATCTATAGAAAACCCAAGGAAGGCCTTGGTTCGGTTGTGTTGCAGAAATTGAATGGTGTCGTTCAAATTTTTCACCAGAAAAGGGTCATTGGGTGAGAGCAAGTCGTTTTGTTTGCAAATGGCTTGCAACGCATTATTGCCAAGTGTCTGCCTCTGACACAATTACGCGAAGCGGACAAGCGGGTTTATGCATCTTTGTGCTGAAAAACATAGTGAAGGACAACTTGCTGCTATCATGTATAAGGCGGGAGAGCTTATCGAGGTTTAAACGTAGGCATAAATTTTTTGCCGCATTTTTACTTTCGGTAGAGATACACCTTGACATTTTACAAAGCAAGATTCTGTCGCACCAGAAGCCTTCGCACTAGAAGCCTGGCTTTCATCGCTCGCTTCTAGGTTGGTAATTGTTTTCCCATTCCAACACCCTTTAAGTTCATTCTCATTATGCATGTCTTGACGCCGTTTTTCGAGATTTTAATGTCTATTTTGCGTCTTTGCCTTTTGCTTTTTACTGTTTTTATCTTTTATCCCTGTCATCGCCGTACGCACAGGGCTGCCGGTGTGTGTAGATAGTTTTTTTGCCAAGAGTTGTTATTGCGCTCCCGCCCCTCTCCCCTTCGCTGCCACGTCTTGATTTCGGTTTTAATGGGGGTGTGCCTGACGTTTGGCCAACCGGAGTGGGTCGGGCACCCTTGTGTCTTTTGTGTCTGCATGGTGTGGGTTCAAAAATTGCGCCTGCGCGCTGCCCCTGCTTTTTCGCTTGTGTTCTTTTGCTTTGAATTGCGCATGCGCCCTGTAATCACTGCTATTCTTGGGTCACTGTACAGAAACGTGTGGATCGCCTTCCTTTGATATAAAAGTTGTCAGTTCAGCACTGTGTGTCACGTGCTCCTTTCGTCCGTCGTCTGCCAGCGCTTCAGTGTTCACAATACTCATACAGGCCAACGAGACAATGCTGTTATGTATGCGGCCTGCAGGGACGCCGATCGGACGTATTGCCAGCGCCCGAGGCAAGAACCTGCAAACGTTGCGGAATCAGCAATCCCATCGACGGACACCAATGCCAACCGAAATGGATGGTATGCGGAGGCGAATACGTGACCGGCACCAGAGACTGCAGGATGCGGCTCAAGGCCGCTGATGAGCTACGCAGGCGCCTACCGCCGGTCAACCATGGCCAGCAGCAGCAGCAGCGACGGGGCCGGAGCCGGAGACGCCGACCGAGATGGTTCAGCTCAGAGGGTGACGAGAGTCGGTCCCGGAGTCGGTGTTGCAGCCAGACCGGGGGCTGGAACCAGTCACGGAGCCGGAGCAAGGGTCGGAGCCGGGAACGGAGCAGCAGCCAAGGCGGAGGCAGACCCAGACCCAGGGACGAGTCCTTTCCACTCCTGGAAAAGCAAAACAACCAAGGGCCGCCGAAACAACAGCAGCAGAAGAAAGGCGGAGTCAAGGTGAGCTGGGGAGCGGGCCCTCCAAAATCACTGTTTCCGCACTCGGGACAATCGAACAAAGACACGAAACTAATAGAGGAAAACAAGGCGCTCAAAATGTAACTAGATATAAACCGCGAGGAAGCCGGGCGACTAAAGAAAGGAATCGAAGAATTAATAAGAGAGTCACAGGCACAAAGAATGGGCCGCCCACCAAGATCGCCACCAATCTCCGTGCCCGAACAACGGATACAACAAACACAGTAAAGGGAAAAGAGCCTAGAAGAAAAGATGGAACGCTTTATGCAAACCATGCAGGAGCAGATTGAACAGATGCAACAAAAAATGGCGCTGCAGGAACAGAATTTTCGCAGCTACATAAAAAAGTCAAAACACACAAAAAATCACGAGCGAAGCCAGGGACAGGCTTTATTACGAAGGAAGATTCGGATCGGAAAGCCAAAACAACAATAACAATACAACATGGCCGGACAAAACACACTAAGCGTATGGCAATGGAACTGCAGGGGATAGCGGCGCAAGCAGGGACTCCTGCAGCAGTACATAAACACACAAAACGCACTCCCAGACATCATCATGTTGCAGGAGATAAATGTCACGCCAACACTCAGGGGGTGTACATGCCAGGAGAAGGGCTGCATGGCGGCACTAATTAGCAAGAAACTAGTAACCATAGCACATTGCGAAATACCAGATACTGGGATAGAACACCTGATAACTGAGCTGATACAAAAGAAAAAGCATAATGCAAAATGTACGTTCATAGTAAACTTATACAGCTTGCCCAGACAAAATGATGGCAACTTAAGCAAACTTTTCGCGAGGGCAGGCAGGTGAGCAAGATCAAACACCCTTTTTATAGCAGGGGACTTTAACGCGAGGGACCTCAGCTGGGGATATCAGAAAGGAGACCACAAGGGTCAACTAGTTTGCATGGCTGCGGAGGACACAAACTGCACCCTCATAACGGACGAAAATCAGTCAACGCGTCTACGCAACAGCGTTAGCCCACACAGCTGCCCCGACCTAACGTACGTTAGAGGAGCAAAACAGGTCGAATGGGAAAACTTGCTGGAGAACCTAGGCAGCGATCATTACGTACTGAAAATAACTATAGAAGCCGAGAACATCAAGAGGAAGATTGGCACAGCCCACATAACGGACTGGGACGCCTTTCGGAAGAACTGTAAACACATGAAGGGGGAGATACTTCAATAGAATAATTGTGCCAACAGCTAAAGCAAATACAAAAAAGTACACGCAAGAAATTGGCAGAACAGAACAAACATCGGAAGTGGACACGCGGCTACTCAAGCTATGGGTGGTGTTGCAAATGGGTCG
Organism: Amblyomma americanum; assembly: GCF_052857255.1. Lineage (NCBI taxonomy): Eukaryota > Metazoa > Arthropoda > Arachnida > Ixodida > Ixodidae > Amblyomma > Amblyomma americanum. The sequence goes on from NC_135505.1 coordinate 32,257,554, forward strand.
CAAGCCCCAAGGGTAGCGTTGGCCTGGCGGCCTGGGGCACAGCTGGAAACATCCGAAGGTCCTGGCAAAGGATGAGTCGACTGCCAACAGAACAACTTGTTTATTCTAGCAACGCAAAAGAGCAGACGGTCAGGGCGGCCACGTTACTCGACGGAAGAAATCGAAGCCTCTCTTTGACGTCCGGGGCAGCTGCCTTTATACCCTCGGAGTCTAGGGCAAGAAGGAACGGCTCGGGATGAGGCGCACGAGACGGCGACGCACGGACACGTTGAGACGTGACGTGACGCGTCCGCCGGGCCGGCGCCGGTCAGTCCTCCTCGCCTCCCAGTTGGGGAGCTCCTCTCCCCGGCTGCCGCGCTTTGACAAGCGTGGGCACCAACATGCACACACACACACACACGCACACACGAAGACACGTGGCATTGAAACCTGCCTGGACGCGCTTGGCGGGAGGCGTTGCGGCAGCGCTGAACGGGCCAAAATGACCGCCACATTGAGCGAATCCCCGGCGTCCGTTGCATCCGCGCCGGCTATACCGCGCGTCGTAGGCGAAACGTAACAGACCGCCCCGCCGGGAGAAGTGGATCCCGATGGACAGGGGACTGCATCCGCTGTCCGGAGGGATGTCGCTCGATGATGCTCGTAATCGAAATCGGTCGCCCCTTTGCGTTGCTTGAGCGCAGCGCACAGAGAAGGCCTCGTTCTCAGGTTCAGGTTCACACAGGACACTGTAAAGTGACTTCGGGAGAGTTGCCAATTTTGTTCTCGTTCCCAGCAAGCGTTAGAACTACGCCGAAACGCAACCGCTTAGTCAGCAAGCACGACACAACCCTCACTAAGCTCTGCCAGGCTCTTTCCCCTTTTATACTACTGCCTAGTTCCTTACAGTAGTCAAGCAGCACTCAGAACGCGTCCACAAATGGGAAAATGGCACTAGAAATCACGTCATCACTTTGAAACACTAAACAGAAGCAATATGTTAAAAATCCTGCCTCAGGAAGAAAACATCAGTAACAAACAACTTTGAGGCGGATTTCTACGTTAGGGGCCTCGACTTAAGCCATCGGCGTTACCATTGAGACTCCCCTTTTTGTTACGCACCTCCAAGGAATATTGTTGCAAAGCGAGGTTCCAGCGCAGGAGGCGGCCATTTTTGGGAGAGATGGTCTGCAGCCATTGGAGAGGGCAGTGATCCGTCTCAATGATAAACCTAGGGCCGGCTAGGTAGCATAACAATTTCTGAACGGCCCACACGAGACACGCACACTCTTTCTCGGTGGCGCTGTATGCCTGCTCACGACAGGTCAGCTTACGACTAGCATACAGGACGGGGTGTTCCACTTCTCTATTTTCCCGTTGGCACAGTACAACGTCCATGCCTCGCTCACTAGCATCGCACTGAACAACGAACCCTTTTGTGTAGTCTGGCGATCGTAGCACAGGCTGGCTTGTTAGGGCACTTTTTAGGGCGCTAAAAGCTCTTTCCTCTGTCTCGCCCCAGATGACTGTTTGGGGCTCTGTTTTTCTTAGAGCATCCGTCAGGGGAGCCGCGATATCGGAGTACCTGGGGATGTACCTCTGATAGTAGCCGGCGACACCTAAGAACGACCGAATATCGGTCTTCGTGCGCGGTTGCAGGAAGTCTCGCACAGCGGCCACTTTTATTTCAGAGGGGCGGCGACGACCCTGTCCAATCACGTGACCGAGGTAGACAACCTCGGCCTGTACTAATTGGCACTTGGGAACCTTGACTGTCAAGCCCGCTTCGCGCAGGCGGGTTAGCACTGCCCGCAAGTGTGCCATATGCTCAGACCAGGATGCGGAGAATATCGCTACGTCGTCTAAATACGGTAAAGCGAATTCTTCCTGTCCCCGCAACACTTTGTCCATGAGGCTTGAAAAGCAGTATGGCGCGTTCTTCAAACCAAAACTCAAAACTTTAGGACGGAATTTTCCCATTGGTGAAATGAACGCCGCATACCTACTAGCCTCTTCTGTAAGTGGAACCTGCCAATAACCCCTGACAAGATCTAGGGTGGAAATAAACTGAGCGCTACTAACTTTCTCAAGGCGCTCATCGATGTTAGGGATCGGATAAATTTGATCCTTAGTGATGGAATTAAGCCTGCGGTAGTCGACGCAAGGACGAGGTTCCTTGCCCGGTACCTCAACTAAAATCAAAGGGGAGGTATAATCACTCTCACCCGCCTCAATAACACCGAGCTGTAGCATTTTCTTTACCTCTGCCTCCATAATATCGCACTGGCGGGGTGAAACCCGGTACGCCTTGGATCGTACTGGCTCTGGGGAGGTAAGTTCTATTTCATGAGTAAGGACAGAAGTCCTACCAAGCCTCTCAGAGAACTGACCTTGAAACTCTTGTAAGAGTTGGTGTAGTTCGGTTTTCTGCTCAGGCGACAGCGGTGCTTTACAGATTAAGTCACTAATGACCTGATCGGTGTCTTCCCTGTTCGTCACTGAGCCTAGTCCCGGAAGCTCGACCGGAAGCTCTTCGGGAACGTTTACCATCATACACACCACTGCTTCCCGTTGTCTATAGGGTTTGAGCAGATTACAGTGGTAAACTTGCTGCGCTTTCCGTTTTCCTGGCAGACTCACCACGTAGTTAACGTCCGACAGTTTTTGAACAATCTGTGTTTGGCCCTCCCACTGCACGTCGAGTTTGTTCTTTAGCGATGTGCGCAATATCATTACCTCATCGCCCACCTCAAAACGACGGGCCCTGGCTGTCCGATCATAATAAACCTTGGCCCTCTGCTGGGCCTTTGCCATTGCTTCACCTGACAACTCCTGTGCCCTTCTTAAGCGTTCGAGGAGCCTAAGCACGTACTCGACCACGACCGGGTCGTCGCCCCTGCCTTCCCACGAGTCTCGAAGCATGCGAAGCGGAGACCGCAGCGAGCGACCGTCAACCAGCTCAGCTGGCGAAAACCCCGTAGCCTCATGCGGCGCGGTCCTTAATGCAAACATCACCCCACGCAGACACAGCTCCCAATCACTTTGTTGTTCAAAACACAATGCTCTCAACACGCGCTTCATGACGGAGTGGAGCTTCTCAACGGAATTCGACTGTGGGTGGTACACTGAGCTGTGTAACAGCTTTACCCCACACCTTTCGAGAAAGGCTGTCGTCAAAGCGCTAGTAAACACTGTGCCCTGATCTGACTGGATATCCGCAGGAAAACCAACTCGCGCAAATATGGACAGTAGTGCATTGACTATCTCAACTGAGCTGAGTTCTTTAAGCGGCACTGCTTCAGGGAACTTGGTCGCTGGGCAGATCACAGTCAAAATGTGTCTGTACCCCGTGGCTGTTACCGGCAGAGGTCCCACTGTATCCATAACGAGCCGTCTAAAAGGCTCCGTAATGATAGGTACCAACTTCAACGGCGCCCTCGATTTGTCCCCTGGTTTGCCAACCCGCTGACAGGTGTCACATGTCCTCACAAAGTGTTCTGCGTCACGAAAACACCCTAGCCAATAGTACTCTTGCAAGAGACGGTCCTTAGTCTTCTTAACTCCTAGGTGTCCGGACCACGAACCCCCATGCGACAAGCGCAACAGATCCTGACGGTAGCACTGAGGCACGATCAGCTGATCGAACTCCACTCCCCTGCGGTCAAGATACTTCCGGTACAGGACCCCACTTCTTTCCACAAAACGAGCATTTTTCTTGGCGATATCTTCCTTGACATTGCAGCGCATGTTTTCTAGGCTGCCATCCTTTTTTTGCTCGGCTATCAAAGCCGACCGGCGGACTTTTAGCAACCTATTAAGTCCATCTGACGTAGGCGCGATGAGCAAATCTGCAGATAGCTCTTCTAACTTACCCGTGTCGGGCGTTTCCTCTCCAGTACCTGGTGCCTTCAACGCTACAGGCTCAATTTTATTCAGTTCGGACGTGCTCTGAATATAAGCTTGCTGCGCCTCCGACCCTTTCTCATTGTTCGACAACGTCGGCCCCGCAACTACCGCCTTTGCAGCGAGCTCCCGAACTCTCGATCTGGTTAAGGCCTGAGCGCTAGCCTCACCAAACAAAAGCCCCTTCTCGCGCAGGAGGTGATCGGACCTGTTCGAAAATAGGTACGGGTACTGGGGGGGGGGGGGGGGGCAGCATAGATGACACTGCGGCCTCCGTCACAATTGCTCCGAAAGGTCCTTCAATAAGCACTTTTGCTACGGGCAGACACACGCTATGAGCTTCCACGGCTTGCTTGATCCATGCGCACTCGCCCGTGAACATATCGGGTTCTACGTAAGAGGGGTGAACTACATGCATTGTAGCTGCGGAATAAAGAAGCACTCGGCACTCTTTCCCGTTGACGAGGAAGTCTCGCATGTAAGGCTCGAGAAGCTTCATGTTCTCGTCAGTGCTACATAATGACAAAAACACGACTTTTGATTTTGTTTCTGGACACTGCGCCGAAAAGTGACCCGGCTTCTGGCACGTATAACACACGCGCGCTTGCCTCGTCTCGAACCGCTTTCTGCGTTCGGCTTCGGCTGCCGCCGTCTCCTTACGTTCGGTCGGACTGCTTTCACTCGCATCCGCACTACGTGTGTCCCCCCTTGCTCTCATGGGTGTGAACTTCGGCCTCTCAGACTTGGAGCCAAATTCACCCTTTTGACCGTCCCTAGCTCCGCGAGCCCGACGCGTCACAAACTCCTCGGCTAGCTCGGCGGCTTTAGCCACTGTACTAACATCTGGCCTATCCAAGACCCAGTACCGCACGTTCTCAGGTAACCAACTATAAACTTTTTCCAGCCCGAAACACTGCAGAATTTTCTCGTGGTCACCAAACGCTTTCTCTTCTTTGAGCCACTCCTGCATGTTTGACATAAGCCTGTAGGCAAACTGTGTATATGACTCACTTCTGCCTTTTTCATTTTCCCGAAACATCCGAGGGAACGCCTCCGCTGACAGCATGTACTTTTTTAGCAGAGTCGATTTCACTTGGTCGAAATACTCTGCATCCTCTCTCTTCAAGCGAGCGACTACGTCGGCTGCCTCGCCGGGTAACAAAGTGAGCAAGCGCTGTGGCCACGTTTCCCGAGAGAACCCCTGCTTCTCGCAACTTCGCTCAAAGTTAACCAGGAACAAACCAATGACCTCTCCAATCTTAAACGGCCGCATCCGGTCAGTCATTTTGAACGGTACTCGTTCTCCTGCATCGTGTGCCTGACATCCATTACGAGCGCGTTCCACCTCTACCTCGAGACGCTTCATTTCCAAAGCGTGTTGACGGTCGCGCTCTTCTTTATCTTTTTGTTCTTTACGTTCGCGCTCGTCTTTCTCTTTTTGCTCTTTACGTTCGCGCTCGTCTTTCTCTTTTTGCTCTTTGCGTTCGCACTCGTCTTTCTCTTTTTGCTCTTTACGTTCGCGCTCCTGTCTTTTTTCCCTCTCCTCAATGGTCTCAAGGCATTCCGACCGCTCGTCATCCTCAGCCTCTAACTCAAGAATAGCCCTTAGCAGTTCTGGTTTTCTGAGTTTGTCTGAGACATCCAGACCCAACTCTCTTGCAAGCTCCAGCAATTTCGGTTTGCGCAACGACTTCAAATCCATGGCTGCTCCGAATGCTGCTTTCTCTAGTGCCTACTATTGTCTTGCCGCAAACTAACCCGGCAGCAATGACAACCACAATTACCAGCTCTGTTTCTGACACTAACAAAAGCCTGGCAAAACTCAGAAGAACAAAGTCCCGCACTCGCCAAACCTCGCAGCCAAGAATTCAGCGCAGTCGTTCCGCTTCAGGCAACCAGTCATCACACAGGGCTCGTTGCACTGCTCCCAGATGGTCGTTGTGCTGCTCAGGATACAGTTGACCGCATATCTTCGCTGCTGGCCTCCGTTGTCGCGATCTCACCGCTGGCAACCAGTTGTTGCAAATGGGTCGCAAGCCCCAAGGGTAGCGTTGGCCTGGCGGCCTGGGCCACAGCTGGAAACATCCGAAGGTCCTGGCAAAGGATGAGTCGACTGCCAACAGAACAACTTGTTTATTCTAGCATCTCAAAAGAGCAGCCGGTCAGGGCGACCACGTTACTCGACGCAAGAAATCGAAGCCTCTCTTTGACGTCCGGGGCAGCTGCCTTTATACCCTCGGAGTCGAGGGCAAGAATGAACGGCTCGGGATGAGGCGCACGAGACGGCGACGCACGGACACGTTGAGACGTGACGTGACGCTTCCGCCGGGCCGGTGCCGGTCAGACCTCCTCGCCTCCCAGTTGGGGAGCTCCTCTCCCCGGCTGCCGCGCTTTGACAAGCGTGGGTGCCAACATGCACACACACACACGAAGACACGTGGCATTGAAACCTGCCTGGACGCGCTTGGCGGGAGGCGTTGCGGCAGCGCTGAACGGGCCAAAATGACCGCCACATTGAACGAAGCCCCGGCGTCCGTTGCATCCGCGCCGGCTATACCGCGCGTCGTAGGCGAAACGTAACAGTGGCGAGACGCGGGCTCACCAAGAGATGGAAAAAACAGTGGCCAAACAAGAAGCTAAAGAAGAAGATCGCTGAGGCCACCCGGAAGGCAGAGGAATACGCAGCGCAACTGGCCAGACAATTCTGGCAGCAGTTTAGCAGCTCACTAAACGGCACGCTCAGCACAACCAAAACGTGGCGTATACTTAAGTCACTCCTAAACCCAACCAAAACCAAAGCTTAGAGCAACAAGGCAATTCCAAAGCTCGTCCATCAATATGAGGGACACAAGACGAGGAATTACTAAAGGAAGTCTAGATCAAATGTTATGGCAGAGACAAGCCGCAAGAATACAAGAGGGACTCCCAGGGAACGGAAAACTCTGAACTCGACAAGCCAATTCTAAGAGAAGAGGTTTATGCCGCCATCAGAGCAGTCACCAAAAACAGGGCAGCAGGAGCCGATAAAGCTAAGAACTCCTTGATCCGCAACCTCAGCGATGAAACGGTAGCCCAACTCACAGACTACCTCAATACACAGTGGCAAACGGGCACGGTACCAAAAGAATGGCAGCACGCGGAAGTGGTAATGATACCCAATCCCGACAAGAAGCTAGAGATAGAAAACCTGCTGCCCATCTCGCTAACAACGTGTCTCGGCAAGCTTTACGAGAGAGTGGTCACCAAAAGAATACGGCGACAACTAGAAGACAACGAGCTGTACCCCCACAGCATGTTTGGCTTCCGGACGAACCGGCCAACACAGGATGTCTTGCTACAAATAAAGGAAGAGATCCTAAACAAGATCTCTAAAAAAGGCAAAAACATCATCATGGCCTCGACATCAAAGGGGCTTTTGACAACGTCAGCCACGGAGCCATCATGGAAGGGCTAAACAAGACCAACGGCGGCAAGAGAGTCCACGATTACGTGCGGGCATTCTTGTCAAAGCGCATGGCGACAGTAGGACTCGGAGAACTGCGAGTGATACCTTTGACACGCCTTACAAGGGTTCCCCGCAGGGCTCGGTCATTTCGCCAATTCTCTTTAACATCGCGATGATCGGGCTAGCCCAGAACCTGAACGAGGTCGAGGGCATCCAGCACGCCATGTATGCGGATGACATCACGGTCTGGGCAAATCAGGGATCACTGGCCCAAAAAGAGGACAAGCTTCAGAAGGCGGCAACATGCGTCGAACAATACGTCAAGGAGAGAGGCCTCGCGTGCTCAACCGAGAAGTCGGAAATTCTGAGGATTGGAAAGAACACAACCAAGGAAAAGATAGAAGTGTATCTGGAAGGTCAACTCATACCAGAGAAGGACATAATACGCATCCTCGGCATGTGGATCCAGAGCAGCGAACGGTGCGGACACACGCTAGGCCTCCTTAAGCAATCGACGGAGCAAGTAAGCAGGATGATCACGAGAGCGTCGCAAAGAAGGAGCGGCATGAAGGAAGGGAACAAGATCCAGTCCCCGGTCAGGAGCCTGGTGGTCAGCAGGGTCTTGTACTCACTCCCGTACCACAACATGACGCTACAAGAGAGAGAACAAGCCGAGACTCTCACCAGGAAAGCATACAGGATGGCGTTGCATCTGTCCAGAAAGACGTCGAACGACAAGCTACTCAGGCTAGGTATTCAAACACATTTCAAGAGCTCAAGGAGTCACAACTTGATGCGCAGCTGTACAGGCTCAAGCAGTCAACCACCGGCAGGGCACTCCTTAAAAGATTAGGCTGTAGAAACAAAAGAAATGGATGATCGGATGGCAAGCATATCAGACTCTTTTCGCCGGACACTGAAAGCTAGCCCCCTACCGAGGAATAGGAACCCGAGTCTGCACGCGGCCTGAAGACAAGCCCGAGCGGAATACGTAGGAAAACACCTGGCCACTAAAAGCAAAGTGGTATACACGGATGCCACTCTATACCCATGGGACCACAACACCAAAGAGCATAGAGTTGCGGCAGTGACTGTGGATCACATGGGCGGGTTGATAAGCAGCGCAATTAACCCTAAGGAGTTGCACGGTAGCAGAGGGAGAAGAAGCAGCTGTAGCTCTAGCAGCGGCTGAGGGTTACCGTAGAAACAGATCCTTGATATCACTCAGAGACTCCAAAGAAGCATGCAGACACTACACGGCAGGTATAATAAACAAAGGGGCGCTGCGAATCCACCTCGAGGCGGGGCTTCCGAACGAAAAGATACAGCATACGATTTCCTAGGTGCCAGGTCACACCGGAATAGAGGGTAACCAGAGGGCCGGCAGTCTAGCTCGCGAGCTCACATACCGAGCGGGACAGTCAATGGACCCGGATACCACTATGACGGTGGAACCATCGTACGCGGAAATGCTAAACCATCACAGAGACAGAAGGATAATATATCCACCACCCCACTCATCTTTGGCACAACATGAAGCAGTCGGCTGGCGAAGGCTGCAGACAGGAACGTTCTCACCCGCGCCCGCACCCGCGCCTAGTCTTGCGTGGCATCGCTGTGTCCGGAGACAAGGGGCTCCTGGTGGTTGAGCCGAAGCCGAGCGTTTGGACCTTCAAGGCGCCTCGGCGGAGGCAATATACCACTTTGGCTCCAGATTCCTGTAGACGGCACCTCCGACCGCGGGAAATTGGCAGTCGCCTTTTCATGCCCTTCTCTCCATCATTTACTTTCCTATCTTTTTTCTGACTACTGTCCTGTCTCATCCTCGTTTCCCGTTTTTTTCCTTTCTTCATGGGCGGCAACGGTTAACATTGTGTGGCGAGCTACTCTGCGTTTCGCCATATTTTGTTATATTTGAGATGTAGAGCTGGCGTAGGCAGCCCTTGCACACAAGTTCCTGTCCGGTCCCCTTGTTGGGCTCCGTGGTGGGTGGCTGGCACCGTGATTGAAAACTGAATTTTCTTATGGCTCCCCTTCATTCCAAACTTATTCGCTCTCTAAAAAGAGGGAGGAACGATGAAGATTTTTTAAAAAAGAAAAGAGTCATTCCCAAAATTTCAGGTTATTCATAGCAAAGTTGAAAAACAAGCAAGTCTGATTACCCTGTTCTTGGCAGCAAAGTGCCTGACAGATACCTTAGGCTTTGGGTACAAGGTATCAAAAATGGCTAGCCGCGACTTACTGCTCGAACTACGTGACGCCGTCCAGCACTCGAAACTTGCAAACATTGAATCGATAGGGGAGTTTCCTGTCTCCATCACGTCTCACCGATTTTTGAACACAGTCCGAGGCGTCATATAAGAATTTGATTTTTTTCACCTCTCTGAAAAAGAAATCCTTGAAGGCCTTGCCGACCAATAAGTTCTAAATGTTCAGCGGATAAAGATCCGGATGGATAACAAGAAAATAGATACGAAACACGTGATCGTCACTTTCAACACCAAACACACTACCTGAAAACATTGCAGTCGGGTACCTGAAAATAAATGTAAGGCCATATATACCCACACCCACGCAGATGTTTCAACTGCCAGAGGTTCGGCCACGGCTCACAGAGTTGTTGCGGCCGCAAAACTTGCGCGAAATGCTCTTCAAAGGACCACCAGTCAGATGAAATTGTTGCTGCCCCAAGGTGCACAAATTGTGAGGGAAACCATGCGGCATACCCCAGGGCTTGTCCGTACTGGAAGAAGTAGAAAGAAATAATTACTCTGAAAGCCACCCAAAATTTTTACTACAAGGAAGCAAGAAGGCGATACGCCGAAACAAACAGATTCTCCTTCACTGCAACAACAAACTTCGCCGATGCGGTGCATGGGCGCGGCTAATCGCACCAGGCTTTGGAACCTGCCCAGACCGCATGCATTGTGCCTATGGCAGGGCCATCCGCGCCTCCTGGTGGAATAGTTAACAGTAGTCCGCCGACCCCAAAGCAGGCTCCACAGACTCTCGGGTCAGCGGGCCTCAAGGCCTCTTTCCACAGGTCGAGGTCTAACTCAAAAGTCAGTGTGCGTCCTGCACGGTCGTCCAGCGCCTCTGCAGAGGCGATGAACACGACCCAGAACAGCCCCGTGCCGTCCACATCGGACAGACGGCGGAGGCCCTTGGATCGATCAAGAAATGTGAGGCTCCGATTCACGAGGCCAAATCAAAGTTAATCTAATTTTATTTGCACAGACGCACACAACATTAGAATAGCTTTCATAACAGACTGCAACTGCAGAGGTCTCGTAAATAACTATCACGACATAAAAGACATTTTAAACACAATTTCCCCTATTGCTTTATATGTGCAGGAAACCAATCTAGGCCCTCAGCACACAAACGTCCTAAAGAAGTATGCTGTCTTCCGCCGTGACCGAGAGGTGGCGAGCAGACTCTCGGGAGGCGTAGGCATAAGTGTGCAACCCAGAGTAGCAGCTGGCGAGATCAAACTGAAAATTATATTCGAAGCCCTAGCAGCCACTGCCGTTGGTTACAAAACCATTACTCTTTGTAGCCTATAATTCCAACCACATCTCGAAGCAACACAGCATGAATTAGAGAACCTTTTATATTAGTTACCGGAACCATACTTGATAGTTGGCGATTTTAATGCACACTCTTGTTTCTGGGGCAGTGAGGAAACCGATAGCAGAGGTCAGGTTATTGAGGATTTTATACTATCCAACAATACTTCTTTATTGAACACCGGTAAACCTACTTATTGCTCCGATTGTTCAGGAAAACTGAATGATTTATATTTGACTTTTAGCTCTCCATCAGTACTTAGCGATTTTAAATGGGATCTTTTAGACAACTCATATGGATGTGATCATCTCCCTGCTAAATCTGCCAGTCATCCCCATCATCTGGCATCCCCACCATCAGTCATTCCGACAAAACCACGGCGTTGGAAGCTGAATTTCGCAGACACGCAGCTTTTAAGAACAGCAGCCACGTTAGAAAACGTTGCTTCAGAAAATCTCAATGTAAAAGAAATAAACGCAAAGTTCACAAATTGTATTCTTGCTGCCGCACACTTGGCTATCCCCCAATCTTCAGGAATAGTACAACGCAACCATAAAGTGTGGTGGACACAACAAATGTAAAGAAGCAAAAGAAACAGCAAAATTAAGCTTGGGGTATATTTCGCCTATACCCCACACAAGAGCACCTTATAAACTTTAGAAAACAAGAACAAAAGCGCGGTACATACATCGAAACGCCGAAAAATCATCTTGGCAGCGTTTCATTTCCTCGATAAACAGCCAAGTCTCATCGAAAAAATTGTGGGAGGCAGTACACAAATTGGACGTCCGCTACTCTCCGTTCACAGTACCTCTTCTGACCGCCCCTGGTGTAAATTCAAATATCAAACAACAAGCTGACATATTAGGTGAGCATTTTTCCACAGTATCTAGATGCTCTCACGATACAGAATTATTTTTAAAATTTATAAACACAGCCGAAAAAGAAACACTGCCGATAAAGGGAAGTGCTCACGAAGCATATGATAGCCCATTTACACTACAAGAAATTAACAGCGTGCATATTTGTGGCAAAGACACTACACCAGGACCAGATGAAGTCCATTACAAAATGCTCGCCCATTGCTCTGAACCTGCTGTAGACTCGCTTTTGAAATTTTTAACAGAATATGGTTATCAAGAGAGATACCGGAGGCTTAGAAGAAAGTCATTATTGTACCGTTCTTTGTTTGCATGGGGAGGCTAACTGCTGCTCTTCCCTTAAGCTAAAGAAGTATGTATCCACTAGCCCGACGCATGTTTGGGAGCTTGATTTGGATTTCCCACTCTCGATCGCAATGTTCTCGTTTGCTCGTCGCGGGGCTACCATCAGCCGATAGCACGAACGCACAAACCCCTCGTCAATCGCTTGCATTCCGCATTAGAACGCAATGACACTTCTATGGCGCCCATTCGAGACATAAAGCTCCTGTTGTGGAGACAGTAAATGCTTATGACAAGTGGATAGCGCGAATCTAGCGAAACCTAAACGAACCTCAGGAACTGTGTAATTCGTCGCATTCAAAGCTCATAAAGCGCGGAATTGCGATGTCTTCCTTCACCCAGGCAGTGAAAAAGTCCTGTCATCACAAAGTTAATGACAGCATCAACTTGCAAGCTGAACGCCTGAAAGCAGCGGGCTATCACTCACAGATGCTTGTATCAGTAATAATAATAATAATGTGTTTTTGGGGGAAAGGAAATGGCGCAGTATCTGTCTCATATATCGTTGGACACCTGAACCGCGCCGTAAGGGAAGGGATAAAGGAGGGAGTGAAAGCAGAAAGGAAGAGGTGCCGTAGTGGAGGGCTCCGGAATAATTTCGACCACCTGGGGATCTTTAACGTGCACTGACATCGCACAGCACACGGGCGCCTTAGCGTTTTTCCTCCATAAAAACGCAGCCGCCGATAGCGTTTTAAAGACAGTCGTAAGAGGAAAACAAATGGACAAAAAAGAGCGGGACAAAAATAGGAGACCGGTTGTATTGCCTTATGCACATGCCGTATCGCACAGGCTTACGAAAGTTGCCGAAAGGCATAATGTTGCACTTGTGTTCTCTGTGCCAAACAGAGAACTTTGTGTGCCATAAAGTGAACAACCCACAGCCAAGGAATAGTGAGAGCACGTGTGGGGTCACGCACGCGACCAAGTTTGTGGCATGTAGCTCCGGAGTCGTGTACAAAATACCGTTATCATGTGGCAGGGCATATGTCGGCCAGACGGGCCGATGCAGCGCAGGTTATGCGGTTTGGCTCCCGCATCGGGTAACCTGACGGCGCATTGCTCCAAGTGCAAAACCTATAAGCTTTTACTTGATAGCCCCACTGTCATCCTTCGATCCTATGATAAAATGCAAAGGGAGCTATATGAGCATTTTAAGGTACGAAACAGCGCAACTAACACGAAGGACCATGAAAAGAAGAAACACGGACACGGGCTGACTCACAGCTTTCTGTTTTAATCGGAAAACAACATTTATAATCACTAATCGCCGCGTCAGAGCCTCATGTCATCATGTTTTCTGCGCCAAACAAATTGAGCAAGGTTCCGGCGTTAGTGAAACGCAAGAAAGAAATTGGTAACACCAAAGAAGGGTCTGGAGTTCGTCATGGCACTCAGTTTGTGCAGTGCAGCGTTGGAGTCGTTTACAGGATTCTGTTCTCGTGCGCCCATTTCTAAGTGGGCCAAACAGGTAGATGCCTCAATGATCGCCTGTTGGAACATGCTAATTCTTTGGGAGGCTCTTGATCATCAAAGTTGGTTGTACATTGCGAATCCTGCCTGTGCACACCGACTTTGATAACACGGTGGTGCTGTATCGTCATAAAGAGCAACTAGTACGAGAAGTAGTAGAGGCGTTTCACATTTTCACAGAAGCTGACTCGTGTGTGAGCAGCACTTCGATGGCCTTGTCTAAGCGCGAAATATGGCTGATGGAACAACGTGGGAACTTGTAGGTGCTTACGTTTCAGCAATTGTTATTTGTCTTTCAGTTTAGGTTGTAGTTTGTGATGATGACATGAGGTTCTGACGCGGCGATGAGAGATTATAAATATGTGGTTTTCCGATTAAAACAGAACGTTGTAAGTCAGCGCGTGTCCGTGTTTCTTCTTTTTCTTGTCCTTCGTGTTAGTTGCGCTGTTTTGTACATTAAGATGCAATACCAACTCGCCCACTTTGCTGTGTTGCTGAAGCAATTTGCATGACGTCTGAGAAGAAAGGCACTTGCGTAAGCGACCCTTCGGTAGGGCTGACGAAGCGAGAGATTAACTTTTTAAGGAAGTGAAAAGACTGCATCCTCCACGCATGTCTGTCAGCACAAGAAGCTTAGACAACTAATCTCCATGAAGCTGCTTGCTTTTGTGTCCTTTCTTTTCTCATCTTAACAGTTCATATAAGACGAATTTCCCACGCAATAAAATTAGTTGATAGTTTGCGCCCTGTCTCTATGTGTCGTTCTTGTTTGTGTAAACCATGAGTAGCGCATTAACAATGTCGAAGGTCCACTATTGTTCTACTATGGATGCAGTCACCACCACGGCCACCATTTGCTAGCACGGAAGGGGCGATCAAAGTTCTCCCCAAGCCAGCATCGCCCAATATGCAACAGGAGAACCACCATATGTTTTCCACCATCCTGCAGGGCAACCTTCATCGATGGACATTGTCTTTCCTCTACGCGTGTCACTATCATTTAGCAGAGCCCAGCATATAAACCATGATCTCCACCATGATCAGAATATTTCGTTTATTTCGCACCATGGTCAACACTTTTCTCATAGAAGCCATGTTTTCCACTACGGCCATTACCTATCCATTATATTTCTTAATGAGATTTCCCACAGGGCAATGTAGAACCCTTTCATTCTTCCAAATTTTGCGGCCGACTTTTGGTAGTGGCGTTTACTGCAAATAACAGATGAGCATTACAAAAAAAAGTCATACTTTATCTCATGTAATGGTTTTTCTTGCATCAATATTACAAACTTATCCAAACAATATCGCAGATCACATTTTATAGTAAAACAATGTCTCGCTGTCCTGATGGGTCAGGTCAGCCAGCGTAGCTTCACAAGCTGTTCTGGCGCAGCGAATGTGTCACTTGGCAGTAGCGACGGAGCCTTGCAGTACCACGCTTAAAAATTTTCTGCTTTCACCACAGTTTGCACATCGGCGTAGGTTGACCGGCAAACGAGTGCGGCCTGCAAGAAGAACGGACGGCGTCATCATCTGCTGCTTATAAACCTGAAACCAGAGCTGCACCTGCATCGCACCAAGTCAAAGCCTGGGAGTACAAAAGGATTCCTGAAAGATCTGCTGGGCTCACTTGGCAGGAGCGAAGGAGCCTTGCGGTGCCACCAGTAAGGATTTTCTGCTTTGTCCACAGGTCAGTTTCGAGAGCCATTTGCTCACATATTAGAAAATTTCAATTTCTATGCTTCGTCACTGCTGCCAGTTTTTAATTTTTTTTACTTTGTATACGCAAAGTTCTGTTGTTCGTGTCTCTTGTCTGCATGCGGTAATTCTTCGCCGCTGCAGATTGACCACTACGAACATGGCTGAGGATTTGGCTAAGTTGAAGGAAGAAATGAGGGCCGAGTTGTCAAGACTGAACGAAGATATCAATGTTAAGCATAAAGCGCTTTGGGAGGCAATGGAAATAGACTTGCGCAACGAAATTCGCGAGCTTTGGAATGAGCAAAGGTCCCTAACCGACAGTCTTGAATATGTCGCTACAACAGTGAGGAGACCAACAAGAAACTGAGTGACGAGACGGCTGTAAGCGCTCGACTTGCCACCGAAAATGAGGCACTTCGCACTAGGCTGCATGATGTTGAAGGTAGGCTTGTTCAGTCGTAACTGTATTCTAGGAAAAACAACATCGAAACACAGGGCGTGAAAAGACAGGATGAATCAGTCACCGAGATATTAGCCAAACTCGGAACAGCCATAAGTGAACCTATCGCAGAAAGTTATCTTGAAGTCTGTCTTCGCGTTCCCACACGAAAGCCTGAAAAAACGAACACTGTCGTTCAGTACCGGTCACGGGCGAAAGGCGACAATGTTTTGCAAAAAGTTAACAAAATTCGACTTTCCAACGACGACCTCGGTCTCCCGGACTCGGCCCCCGTTTACGTAAATGAGCATTTATGTCCCACACTGAAAAGACTTCTTGCTATGGCAGTCAAGACAAAAACATGAAAACGGTTGGAAATCTGTTTAGTCAACCAACGGCAGGATTTTCTCGAGGCAGGCTGACGGCATTCCGGCCATACATACAACAAACGAGCGGGAATGGACAGGATTGTTTCAGGGAACGTGGAGAGCGCCGCAGTGAACGTTAATAACGCGTAATTGATAGCCTCAAGTGCAGAATGAATTATCAAGAGTTTTCTTTGCCTTGTGAAGTCAATTTTCAATACTAATCTTGCCAATCGGTTCTTCATATCAATGCACGCTCTGTAAATGGCCGAGAAGAAACTGCTCTCCTGCTGGACCAGTTTTCTTCCAAAGTTGACATTTTACTGCTATCTGAAGCCTGGTATTCACATGGCTGCAAAATGCTCAGTATTGATACCTATCAAAGCTTTTTTCTTAAACCGTGCCAATAAACAAGGTGGTGGTGTTGCGATTCATATCACGTCGAGAAATAAATGCGATGTTGTGCCGGATTCCAGTCGGATAACAGATGACTACGAAGTGTTAACTGTGCGAAATAAAAATGAATTTTTTTCAGTTCTCCATCGTCCACCAGATGCAAACGTTTCACTGTTTCTAGCCTTTTTTGAGCCTTTATTTGAATATCTTTGCGAAAACAATCTTAACATGATTTGTGGTGGAGGTTTTATTATCGACATTTTACTACCTACTAATTCTGCTCAAGAATTTAAATTTAACGTCGTCGAACACAACAGTTCAGTTTTCAATGCATTAAAGCCAGTGGACTTGACATTTTTAAACACGCCCTTTGTAATCAAAATTGGTGATCTGTATTAACTAAAACAAATACAAACTATGCTTATAATGCTTTCATTGAACGTTTTGCGCGTATTTATGCCCAATATTTTCCGATGAAAACAAACAGGTCTTCCATAAAAACGATAAAACCATGGGCTACCCGTGAACATCTATAATTTATCAGAGCAAAGAACCGCCTGTATCACTCATTTTTACGAACGCGCTCTGAAATAACGTTAAAATACTTGAGGAAACTGCTAAATAAAATAAACGGCGAACACAAGCGGGAAAAGCACGCCTACTACGAACACTTGTTTGCTCATATTGCTTACGGCGCCCCGACAAAACATGGAAAGTGTTAAACAATGTTCTAGGTCGAGACAGCAAAAAGTGTATGCCAGATTCTCTGACGCTGAATGACGATGAATTACATGAAAAGGCACTTGCGGACTATTTCAACTATCATTTTGTAAACATAGTCGCTCCGAAAAATGATCTTCCGGATGCATTAAACTTTAGGAGCATCGTTAACGAGACCATTTTTCTGTACCCAACAGATCAATTCTAAGTACATAGCACTTTTTGAGCTTGAGCAATAGTAAAGCATTAGATATGAATAACTTGCAGATTAACTGTTAAATATGTTTTACCACTCATCACCACGGTACTTAAACATATTTTAAATCTCATTCTGGATTCGGGCACTTTTCCTGATGCAATGAAAAAGGCCGAAGTCTCTGTCATCTTTAAAGGCAGTGACCGAAACTCGACCAACAACTATCGACCGATATCTGTTCCTTCAATTTTTTTCGAAGGGCATAGAAAAGATAATTTTCTCTCGCACAAATAAGTTCCTCGAATATGCAAATATTATCACAAATTCACAGTTTGGTTTCCGGAAAGACAGATGAACGGAGACAGCTCTGTTGACTCCAAGAAATTATTCTATAAAAGACTGAAAAACAGATGCTTACACTTGCAATATTTATAAATTGCAGTAAGGCTTTCGACACTCTGAATCACAACATTCTTTTCACTAAGTTGCAGGCTTATGGAAATCGAGGAAACTGCTTAATGCTTCTGAAATCTTACCTGCATGAAAGGAAACAGCGCGTGCATATGGCGGGTAACATGTCGTCATTCTTGTCGATTTCATGTGGTGTTCCACAAGGCAGCGTATTTGGTCCTCTGCTATTTAATTTAAATATGAACGATATAGTAAACATAAATAATAAAGTTCCCTTCATTATGTATGACGACGACAGCACAATGCTGATCTCTGATTCCAATATTCAACATATGATAATAAAATGTAATCAGATGTTTGAACAGTTGTCTGCTTGGTCAAAGCTAAATCGATTAAAGATTAACCCATCTAAGCCAAAAGCTGTTATGTTTCATTATAAAAATAAACCAGCTTTAGCGAGTAAAGTTATTATGTTAGAAGGTCAAGTAGTCGATATTGTCGATCATCATAAAATTCTCGGAGTTCATTTTTCTTCAACGTTAAACTGGGACGTGCATATAAATAACCATTCCATAAAACTTTCCTCCATCGCTGGTGTAATATCAGGCTGTCGTAGGTTGCTTCCATTATAAGTCAAGCTTCAAATACATAATGTCCTCATTAACTCTCACTTAACGTATTGTTCTTTAGAGCAAAACCACGAGATCTAATTTAAGCAAGCTTGCAATTATTCTGAAGAAGATTGTCCGTTGCATCGCAAATATTGCACCTCATCACCACGGTACTTTCGTTTATTAAAGGCAGCCAGCTAATCCTCCCCACAAATGGAAAGCACTGTAGCTTTGTTGAAGTCTTTAAAACAGCGCATTACAAATTAAAATATTAACACAAGAAACACAGACAAGTGGGCAATCCCGCGTTTTCGCACTCTCTATAAACATCAGTCCTTTACCCTTAGCCTTCCTGTTGCGCTCAAAAAATACTATACTATTCATGGATACAGTGTCAAGCAGCTGCATTCCTATTTTTCTAATATATGATTTCTACTGCTATTTTCGTGCTGTTAGCGATATTTCATATTGAATTGCACATTGATGTTCTTAATCATTTGTTGTTGTTTTGTTTTGTGTGAGATCTCTTTTTGTGATATACATCATGTATGCTAAATGCTGTGTATATGCTATGGAAATTGTATAGAGCAGCTTTGTGAACTTTTTGGGTGAGTGTTTATCTATTATTTGTAAACACACGCTATTGCCAAGTATTGGGTCTCCTGGGCCTAGTCAAGCTCATAGCTTTTAGCTTAGGAGACCTTTCCAATTTCTGAAAAAAATAAAGTGTTTGCGTGCGCGTGCGTGCGTGCGTGTGTGTGTGTGTGTGTGTGTGTGTGTGTGTGTGTGTGTGTGTGTGTGTGTGTGTGTGTGTGTGTGTGTGTGTGTGTGTGTGTGTGTGTGTGTGTGTGTGTGTGTGTTCGTATGCGTGCGCGTATGCGTGCGCGTGTGCGTGCGCGCGCGTGTGTGTGTGTGTGTGTGCGCGCGTGTGCGTGCGTGCGTGTGTGTGTGTGTGTGTGTGTGTGTGTGTGTGTGTGTGTGTGTGTGTGTGTGTGTGTGTGTGTGTGTGTGTGTGTGTGTGTGTGTGTGTGTGCGTGCGTGCGCGCGTGTGCGTGTGCGTGTGCGTGTGTGTGTGTGTGTGTGTGTGTGTGCGCGTGTGTGTGTGTGTGTGTGTGTGTGTGTGTGTGTGTGTGTGTGTGTGTGTGTGTGTGTGTGTGTGTGCGCGCGCGCTTCGTAGAACAGTAATTAGTCAACTCATGCGTCACATTGCAGCTAATTGTCGCACTTCTTTGAAGCGAAATGCTTAACTCGCTTCAAATTCTTCGCTTCGCTTTTCCTCCGTGCCCTTAGAACATCGAGCCGGCAAGATAATCATTAATATAGTCATCACCAGCCCAGTGCAGGACAAAGTAAGAAAAAAAGTTTTGTGATTGAAATTGTACCTGATGATACATACTTATCGAAGTAAAATTCAGAATTTTAGCTTATGAACTGCACGTAGGCGGCAAGCGACGAAATCAAATAAAGGACATTTCGACTAATATTTCACACAATTTTTTAAAATAGGCTTTTTCGGTTAGAAGAGCGCTTTATTTCAGCAAAGCGTTGTGAGTGTTATATATAGTACATCAGAATACAGCTAAGGCACGCCAACTAGACGGCTTCTTAGTTAATGTCGAAAAGTTATCTTTTCAACTATTGTGTTGGCCTCCTTAATTATTGAGACGCGTGTAGCTCCACGTAGGTGATATACTTATCAGTTTTTAGAAATTTTGAAAACGCGGCTACCTTCGGCGCTGTGCTTCAACAAATTTTGCGTACATTGCGCTAAAATACACGCGAATTCGAGAAGCTTGCAGGCAAAGCAGCCTCTTCAGCGCGCGTAACTCTTCGAAATAGCCATAATTTGTTGGGCTACAGCGGCGTGGATAAGCGCGTTTTCGAGAGCCTAAAACTGATATGGATATATCTTAGGGTAGGCTACACGAGCCTCAATATTTAAGGAGCCCGACAGTATCAGTCAAAGAGTTATTTATTCAATAATATTCATCCAGCTTGCTAGTTTTCGCGTCTCAGCTGCATACTCTGACGCATTACATCGCTG
Source organism: Amblyomma americanum (assembly GCF_052857255.1). Taxonomy (NCBI): domain Eukaryota; kingdom Metazoa; phylum Arthropoda; class Arachnida; order Ixodida; family Ixodidae; genus Amblyomma; species Amblyomma americanum. The sequence continues at coordinate 32,278,033 of NC_135505.1, forward strand.
AAAATGCTATGCCTATAAAACAACACTTCTAAGTCTAAAAGGCCGCTTTTAGGAATTCCAGAAAGTATTAGGTTAAACACCCTGGATACCATATTTATTATTAGCTGCAATCAAGTTTTAACTGTTTGCTACTTAAGTGTAGTTAACTGTTTCTTAACAAAGTGTTACCACTTAATTGTGCTGAAGTAGTTAAATGGCGTTGTAGTGACACTGTCACAACATGTATGAGGAAATGTTGCAGCAGTGTAGGCCTAATATTCACATGCAGACGAATCACTACATTTTACTTCTTGGCCTATTGCATCTGCCATACAAGCCCAGCAATTTTCTGTGAGAAGGCAATACCACCCGATTTTCATCAATATGCAACGCACTTCAGCTCATCTCTTTTCTCCAATGTAAAGGCAAAGTCTGCACTCTCTCGCCCAATATAAATAAACGTTTACCGAATAGAAATGCAGAGTTCCCCCATCCCTACGAACTATAAAAGCAACGTTAGCCCATTGGTTCGCCAGGATAGAAGCAGCGTCTGACATTTGCGCAACTTATGTATGTACAGATTTTACCAGTTTACATGCATGATATCTGCATTACACCTATCTCTAAATTACGTTGGGTTTACAAATCATTCCCAATATTGAAATTGTATTTTATTGTACTTGTAATAATAGCACTGAAACCTTTCTGGGTGGCAGTGGTAGTTAATGGTGAAAAAATAGCGCAATAGAAACACGATGAACGGGACGAACGACGCAGACAAGCGATACCAGGGAACTGGGGTTCATTTCTGGAACACACAATTTATAGAAGCGTACCCGAGAAGTTATCTTGGCCACTTGCGGTAAAGTGGCGAGATGGATTAAGGGGTGACGCAAATCCCAAGATATTGGACGAGAGCTCCAGAAATTTGGCGTGTTGCCTCATGTGCATAGAATGGCACATGGTCTAACCCAAGCAGCACAGGTAATCGGCCTAATATTGCAACACAATGGTTCCATCCTGACCCTTTCTAGGGCCGGCCTTTGCAATACGTTTCCAATGTTGGGACAATTACCTGTCGCTGTTGAGTCCAAGTGGATGTTTTCGGGCCGAATACGTTGAGCAGTTTGTGCTCACAAATTCGGAAGAGGCAAGAACGTAATGGCGGCAAGAGAAAAAGGCGTAGGTGCACCGGTAATAATAATAATAATAATAATTGGTTTTGAGGAAGGAAAATGGCGCAGTATCTGTCTCGTATACCACCGGTAAGCACCGCTCCCCTTTTCTGCCCTGAGCGTGGGTGTAGTTATAGGAACTTCCAATATCTAGCAAAGCGAGATGCCTCAACATTAGGCTAGGGGAACACCATAATTCCCTAAAAGATCAGTACGGTTATCCTCCCGATAATTACCGCGAATCCAGCGGAAAAGGGGAGCAAAAGAAGAAAAAGTGTACACTGATTTTGTTTTATAAACCACCGCATTTTTCAGGTATCACGATCAGTTCCTACGTGACATTATGGAGACATACCATAAAAGAAAATGTCAAAATCTGTGTGTCAGCGAGCCCTCTGATAGCATGGCAGATTGTCAAATTGATTTTGTATTCTCCGCATTGCACTGATATCCTTTTCGACAACGGGTCTTTGCTAATTTTTGTCTTCACTGCGACGAGTGGCCCCGTGCTGCTTACAATTCCTTTCTCCCTTTGACCCTCGTTTTAAAGGTGGGGAGCTGCTTGCTTATAGTTTTTTTTGAAGCGAGTTCTAGAAATTGCGAGTTACAGTAACAAACCCCAGTTGCGAGTTAGCGCTTGACTATGTCGTTCTTTCCGTCCTTCGTGTACCCTTTGAACTATTTTTTTCATCATGAACGCTATCCAACTAGCCCAGTTTTGGCACTGCTTAGTGGTGGTAGTGGTTTATTTTAAAGAAAAAAAAGTGAAAGAAACTAATACTGTGGCCGGCTGCAATTCCTATCTAATACCTTAAGCACCCGAGCTGCAGCTGGCGGAACTGTAAGTGAAAGGGGAAAATAGCTCAAAGAACTGCAGAGAGAAGCAATAGCAAGAAATGACCGTGCTGTGGGATTTCTGCGCTCTTGCAAGGCAGCATTGGCAAAAGCCTTTATTTAATCTAACGAAACATCAAAATAGTAATCAAAGGAAAAACATCTTTAATTTCTTGCACTTAATACTTCCTTAATGCAAGAGCATTACTAGTGCCATTGAGATAAATGCCGACGGTTTATGCTAGCTTGTGTGCTAGCAGGTGTACAGAAATTCCCAGCCATGACAAGGAAAAATTTAGCGGGCACTTTAATAAAGGCCGTGTTTGGGCGAGGTGGTTTTCCATGCTGAACGTAAAAGCGCAAAAAACAAGGACGTAGAATAAGACACACAACACGAGCGCTCACTTCTAGCGCTCGTGTTGTGTGTCTTATTGTACGTCCTTGTTTTTGGCGCTTTTACGTTCAGCAGGGGGCACTTTGTTGGCCTAAAGTGCGGTGAGGCGAAAGCCTTTAGCGCGGTGTTGGTGCTTGTGTCACTGATGTGTGGTTAAAGTGTTAATTAAGTACACAATGGTTTGTGAGTGTTAAATGCTGGAGACACTGGAGGGCATTTGGGAGGCATCCATCTGATTCCACTTCTTTCTGCAAACAATATCTAGCGTCCTAGAAATGAACTGCTACATATGCGTTGGCAAGAAGCAGCGTAGTCTTTAGCACTCTCAGCTGCGGAATCGAAGGATGGTGTTTCGAATCCCATCGTGCAAAAACACTCATTTTCTTATCGTGTTGAACAGTGTCACGTATGGACGGACACCGCGAGTATGAGCCATTAAAAGCTTTCGCCTTAAAATGGGATGCCGCCATCAAACGGCCGCACGACGCACACAGCAAGCTGAGCACCGTTATATTTCAGGAAATAATGTACATGCCATTCGTTTATATTGCCGCCAGATGTTCCAGGGCGGCGCCTTGAGTACAAAGAGGTGAGACGCGCGTGCTCTTTGCAGCTGGGACACTGCTTGATTCCTTGCGACCTGTGCCAAGCCTTTTTGAATCTACAACCCATTAATGACATTTTGTGGTGAAGTGCGCTGGGTAAATCGCTTTGGAATATGTTGCACACCCCTCCGAACACCGAGGACCCAAGACCTCTCCCTGTCGACACGCCAGTGCACCGCGTCAGCAGCCGAAATCTTGGAATGCCCCCTGAGCATTGGCTATTGGAGACAAGCTCGCCGCCTGGCTGACTGCCTCCTGTGTTCAGGCCATTCGACTTTTCCTAGGCGCCTACCCCTCAACCGGTCATGCAATGCTCCGCGTACTACACCCTCCAGAACCCACGGCTACCAAAGTCCTTTCACAGGACTCAACTGGAGGACGTGGAAGATTGGCTCCTCCAGTTTGAACGTGTCGTCGCATTTAACCAATTGGACGACGCCGCTAAGCTGAGGAACATTTTCATCAGCTTGGAGGACGGTGCTCGTACGTGGTACGAAAACCGTGAGGACACTATTTCATCATGGCCTGAGTTCCGACGTCAACTGCTCACCGCGTATGTCAGCGCTGATCATCTGGAGCGAGCTGAACGGGCCTTGCAGTCCAGTAGGCAAATGCCCAACGAAACGGTTATCATGTTCGTCGAAGACATGACGCGGCTCTTCCGCCGGGCTGACCCAGCCATGTCGGAAGCCAAAAAGCTGCGCAACCTAATGCGCGGTGTTAAAGAACAGCTTTTCGCCGGCCTCGTACACAGCCCCCTCCCCCCCCCCCATGCACTGTTGCCGAGTTTCTAGCTAGCGGAGACAGTCACGATGGAGCAGGTCCTCCGGCAGCGTTCCACCGCGTACGAAAGGCGAGTCCTTGCTGCTTCTGTTACGGTGTCCCTCCCCGCTTTCACCAGCAATACCGACTTTCTCCGCGACATGATCCGCGCTGTTGCCCGTGAGGAGCTAGAGAAGATTTGTGGTACGTCGTAGCCAGCGGCCAGCTCCCTTATGAGCGTTATCCGCGAAGAGGTGCAGCAAGCTATCAGGCCTCCGTTACTACACGCCGAACCACAGCCTACCCAGACAGACTACTGCCGCCCGACATACGCTCAAGCTCTGCGATGCCCTGTCCCATATCCACCGGTATTTCTACCGCCCACCAGACAGAGTACTGCCGTCCGACCTACGCTGACGCGCTGCGATGCCCTGCCCCAAATCCAGCGGCAGTTTTTCCCAACCATCACGACGTCCTGCTACCCTCCGTGCAGCCAGGGCAGCACCGCACCCGAGTGATCGAGAATCCTTGCGCAGAGCGTACGTCTGTCATGGCCCTGACCGCCGGCGTATGTGCTTCCACTGTGGGGAGCCCGGTCACCTGTTCCGCCGGTGCCCATATCGAGAGCTTGGCCTGCAGGGTTTTTTCTCCGATGCGCCAAGGCCCCGGTTTGGCTAACGACCCCGTGAGATTGAAGAGTACCTGACCCAGCAACCTCAGTGGTCCATGGCGCGCCGTCAGGCTCGATCACCGTCACCTCGCCGTTCATCGTTATCACCGAATGCTCAGAACTCCTCGCGAGCGACGGCGGACCGCTCGCCCAGCCCTCGCCGGGAAAACTGAAGGCAGCGACCTCCGGTGGCGTGGTCGCTGGATATAGACGCTGTAAAGACCCCCTGACGATGCAGACGACATCCAATGATAGAGCTTTGACGACGTCGACGACAGCAGCTGAACTAAAGGACCGCTTCTCCCTCGATATACCTGCGTTTCTCGATGGTCACAGCATTAGCGCGTTGGTGGACACAGGAGCGGAGTTTTCAATAATCAGTAACAAATTGGCAGCGCTTCTAAAGAAAGTTACAACTCCTTGCTCTGGCTTGCCGATCCGGATGGCGGGGGGCCATATCATTACTCCGCTTGGACAGTGCACGGCTAGGGTCCAGATCAGCGACTCGACGTTCATAGTTAGCTGCCTGGTGCTCCGCGACTGTTCTCGTGACCTGATTTTGGGCGTAGATTTTCTCCGTGAGAATGGCGCTGTTACTGACCTGCGGCACAGAACCGTTACGTTTTCTACAGCGAAACCCAACGACACCCCCGGCGTTCGGCAACGCAGCTCCGCCCTTCATATTTCCACTGAAAGTGTCTTGATCCCGCCGCGCTCCAATGTTTTTGCAAGCGTCTAATGCGATGATGGGCTACGTGATGAACCTGCAGTCGCCGAGGGCAACCTTTCCTTGCTGCTGACACATGACATTTGCGCGGCCCGAAATGTTGTCCACCTCCGTGACGGTCGGTCGGAACTCGTGATTACTAATTTTACGAGCGAACCTCGTTACCTTTTTCGAGCTACTGCCGTGGGCCGACCAATTGGCCGATGTTACTGAGTGGTTTGCGTCCGAGGCCATGGACCATCCGGACACGTCCCTGGATCGCATCGATATTAGCTCTGGGCTCTCAACGACTCAACAGCATGACCTCCGCGCCATACTCCTCCAGTACAAAACCTGCTTTGCATCCTCCTCGAAAGTGCTGCAAACGACGACCACGAAGCACTAGATCATCACTTCCGATGACGCTTGCCCCATACGACAGCAGTCGTACCGCGTTTCCCCGAATTAACGCGACGCTATCCAAGCCCAGGTGAAGGAGATGCTAACAGACGACGTTATTCAGCCCTGTAAGGGCCCGTCGTCGTCACCCGTCGCGCTTGTTAAGAAGAAGGATGGGACACTGCGCTTTTGCGTGGATTACCGTAAGCTGAACGCCATAACCAAAAAGGACGTCTATCCGCTGCCCCGAATCGATGACTCGCTCGACAGACTTCGCCGCAGCAAGTATTTTTCGTCGATCGACCTAAAGACCGGATATTTGCTGATCGAGGCTGATGAACGTGACCGCGAAAAAACGGCCTTCATCACACCCGACGGCCTATATGAATTTAAGGTGTTGCCCTTCTGCCTTTTCTCTGCGCCTGCGACGTTTAAGCGCATGATGGATACTGTCCTGGCTGGCCTCAAATGGCAAACCTGTTTAGTTTATCTACATGACGTGGTGGTATTCTCAGAAACCTTCGACCAACACCTTGAACGCCTGCCGACCATGTTGGATGCCCTTGAGGTTGGCCGACTTGACACTTAAACCCGAGAAATGCCACTTTGGCTACAAAGAGCTCACGTATCTCGGCCATGTTGTGAGCGCCGATGGCATACGACCCGATCCCGAGAAAACTCCCGCCGTAGCCAAGTTTCCCCGTCCTACTACAAAGAAAACGCTCAAGCGCTTCTTCGGTTTGTGCGCCTACTACCGCCGTTTTTCCGCCGACTTCTCCAAGATCACTGAACTCCTCACCCGTTTAACACGTGACGATACAGCGTTCGTCTGGACTGCCGAGCAACAGGCTGCTTTCACTGAGCGGCGGCAACGGCTGCACACTACCCCTATGCTGGCTCACTTCGATGAGGAGGTTGCTACCGAGATACACACCGACGATAGCAACATCGGGCTTGGTGCCGTCCTCGTTCAACATCAAGAAGGCGTGGAACGTGTGATCGCGTATGCGAGTCGCACATTCTCGCGCACCGAAATCAACTAGTCCATCTAGGAAAAGGAGTGCCTCGCTGTCGTCTGGGTCCTGATGAAATTTCGGCCTTATATCTGTGGTCGTCATTTTAAAGTGGTCATCGACCACCATTCCCTGTACTGGCTTACCAATCTTCGGGACCCATCAAGCCGCCTAGCACGCTGGAGCCTTCGCCTTCAAGAATTTGAGTGAACACGAAGACGCCGACACGCTCTCACGCGCACCCGTCGAGCAAGGTGATGATAGCGAAGAGGATTACAAACGTTTTCTAGGTGTGATCAGCAGTTCGGACTTAGTGGCAAAGCAGCGTGCTGACGCTGACCTGCGGTCTGTCATGGATCACCCGGAGGGCCATGCTTCCAACGTACCTCGACACTTTTCCCGCCACTTGTCTTCTTTTTGCATTCGCTATGGCGTACTGTTCAAGAAAAACTCCAGCAACTTTGACTGGCCCTACCTCCTAGTCGTGCCATCAGACCTCCGCGACGACATCCTTTCAGCGGGTCATGATGAGCCCACCTCTGGCCACTTGGGATTTGACCGCACGCTCGCTCAAGTTCGTCAGGGCTATTATAGGCCTAAACTTGCAAAGACCATCCACCGCTACGTCAGAGGTTGCCGTGAGTTCCAGCGTCGTAAGTCACCACCGCTCAAGCTCGCAGGTTTGCTCCAACCAATTGCGCCTCCTCGCACACCTCTTGACCAACTCGGCATTGATCTTTTGGGCCCATTCCCTGTGTCGTCTTCTGGCAATAAGTGTATTACAGTTCCGACTGATTATTTGACGCCCTATGCGGAAACCCAGGCGGTGCCGCGCAGTACAACATCTGAAATCGCGCGCTTCTTCATACACCACATTGTTTTGCGACATGGCGCCCCGTCCTCCGTCATCACCTATAGGGGCACCGCGTTTACAGCGCAGCTCATGCACGGGGTGTTCCAGCTGAGTCACACGAACCACCGCAAGACTACTGCATACCGCCCGCAGTCAAACGGGCTCACGGAGCGCCTGAAGAAAACATTAGCGGACATGCTCGCAATGTACGTCGATGTACAGCACAAGACACAGGATGAGATCCTCCCATATGTGACGTTTGCCTACAACACGGGGATTCAGGAAACGACTCTATTTAGGTCGTTTCGCCTCGTATACGGGCGTGATGTCCAAACGATGCTCGACGCCATGCTTCCGTGACCCGCTCACGCCGAGGCGCTCACGCCAGACGCCGAGGAATTTACCAGGCACGCAGAGGGAGCCCGCCAACTGGCCCGTATGCACATCCGCCGGCAGCAGGTACCGGATGCAGAACGCTACAACCAACGACATCGCCACGTCGAGTACCACCCCGACGACCAAGTGTGGGTATGGACCCCGGTACGACGTCCCGGCCTGTCGGAGAAGCTCCTGAGCCTCAACTTTGGACCCTACACAGTGCTGCAACGCATCACGGAAATAACGTATGAAGTCCTCCCCGATGACACTCTGCCCAGTTCGCGCCGTCGACCGCAGCGTGAGGTCGTGCACGTACTGCGTATGAAGCCGTACTTTACGCAGTAACGGACACCTTGTTCGCTCCAAGTGCTCCCACGTTTTTGCTTCCTTTTTTTTAATAGGGAGGGGGAATGTAGCCGCCAGGTGTCCCCGGGCGGCGCCTTGAGGACAAGGACGAGATGAGTCGCGCGTGCTCTTGGCAGCTGGACACTGCTTGATTTCTTGCGGCCTGTGCCTAGCCTTGTTGATTCTACAACCCATTTATGACAATAAATACTGTCCACTGGCCGACCTCAGCGTGGCGCCAGTTTTCCCGACAACATTCGTGCCAAAACTGGGACGCAACCGTTCATCGTACAGCGTTTTTGGTAGTGCCATACGATTTCTTGTTGCATGCAGCTTACACGTGCTAGTCGAGTTGGAGGCTAGCTGGAGACAGAAATTCCAACGGAGGACATATTCACCTTCAATTGTATGCCTTTTCAGACTCTTTATCCCTTCCCTTAAGACGCGGTTGAGGAGTCCACCGAGATGTGAGATAGTTGCTGTGCCATTTCTTTTTCTCAAAAACCAATTTTAGCGCGATAGCGTTTAAGGCCGCACACACCTGAAAATCCGGTGTCGGAGTTGTCGGCATTGTGAGCGAAAAATCAAGGGCATGGATCTGGCAAGTAATCCCAAATAAGCAACCAAGGAGGCATGCGGACGACCTATGTCCAATAATCTTGCAGTGTCATCACAACCTGCCCACCGGACACTCAGCAAACAGCCCAGTGTGGCAGGTGGCAGTTAAGTTAATGATTGGTTACTCGGGAAGAATTCGGGGCGATCAAGGCCCATCGCAGTGAAGACGTGCCATCGCAGGCCAGTGCAACATTACTTAACCTTTCACCACGGCGCCACGAGACGTATGAGGACGCCCGGGGATCTATGAATGTAGAGAATGACATTATGCATATATATGAACTAACCCATTACGCTGGCGCGTCATACACTCAAGCTTGTGCCATAACCACTGAGCCACAGAAGCCGCTCAACCTTAAGGGTATGACGAGGCTCCGAATCAAGGTGGAGCCGCGGTGGTTGCTCAGTGCTTATGGCGCCCGACTGCTGGCCCGAAAGACGCGGGTTCAATCCCGGCCGCAGCGGTTGAATTTCAATAGGGGACAAATTCTAGAGACCCGTGTACTGTGCGGTTTCACTGCACGTTTAAACCTCCAAGTGGTCGAAATTTCCGGAGACCATCACTACGGTGTCCCTCATAGCCTGAGTCGCTTTGGGACGTTAAACCCCCATAAACCATAAACCACTACCTCTATCTAAACCATAAACCAGAGCCACTACCACCATTAAGCACTGCCGAAAGTTGGGCGAGTTGGATAACGTTTATGATGAAAAAATAGTGCACAGGAAACACGAAGGACGGAAAGAACGACGCTGACAAGCGCTAACTCTCAATTGGAGTTCATTGCTGCAACACGCAATTTGTAGAACTAACTTAGAAAAAAACATTAAACAAGGAGCTCCCCACCTGGGAAGCGCAGGTCAAAGGGATAAAGGAATTGTAAGCAGCACGGACCACTTATCGATAGAGAAGACAGAAATTGGCAAAAAGACCCTTACTGATCACTTTACGAGTGCAATGCGGAGACTAAAATACCAATTTCACACTCTGCCATGATAACAGAAGGCTCGATGACACAGAAAATTTGGCATTTCTTTATGTGGTAGCCTCCATGATTTCACGTACGAGCTGGTTGAGACATCTGTAAAATGCGGTGGTTCTTGAAAAAACTAGCGTAAACTTCTCTTTTTCTGCTTTTGGTCTTCTTTTTCGCTCCATTGACTCAGGATTGTACCAGTACTGACCTTTTAAGAAATTATGGTGTTCACTTAGCCTAATGTTGAGGAATCGCCCCGGTTTGCAAGATATCGGAAATTAGTATACTACACCCACGCTCAGAGCACAAACGGGGGACGATGCTTAAAGGTGCACCGACGTCTCTTTCTCAGGTCGACATTATCTTCTTCCCTGTTCCGAATTTATAAGCACAACCTGCTCAACTTATTCAGCCCTGAAACAACTCCTCTGGCGCCATAACGACTTCTTACCTTCTTTAGCCGATGAGTCATTCCATGCACGTAAGGCACCACGCCAACTTTCTGGCGCTCTCGCCCAATATCTTGAGATTTCTGAACCCCCCCCCCCCCCCTTTTAAAGGGGCTGCGAAACACCGCTTGAACAGATGCCGGTTACGGTTCAGATGGATTCTTTATGTTACACAGATGCTGACTCAAAAACAATTAGGAGAATCGATGCATAAAAACAGCAGTTATTCAATGAAGAAATTTCAAAATGCAAGCAAACAAAATGCTGCCTTCGACTCGATTTTCGAGCAGCTTTCCATTCCTATTCCACTCTCACAATGACGACATATAGTGCGACCAATCAAAACAACCTATCTTATCACGTGGTGGAAGTTTGCACTCCTTGGTTGCCTGTTCTCTGTAACTCGCTCATGCCAGGGCTGGCAGCGCCGTTTGCATGGTTACAACAACCGTGGGAACGCCCATCTGACCCAGCGATGCTTCACTGTCACGTCGACGGCTCGAAGGAAACACTGAGCAGTGACGTCCCCTTAATTATGAATCCGAACTCGAGAGCGAGGTACTGCGACGGTGTGACAGCCTGCGCAAGAATGAGACAAATTTAGCATAGCGCATATCACAACTGCTTACCGCCAACCATCGCACGTCTCTCCTAGCACGCTGGTTTGTCACGGCGAGCAAGGAAAGCGCGCTGTTAACGGGAACGTGGCGCCACCTGGCGCCAACGCCCGGTGATCCTCCACAAGCTGACGATGCCCACTGCCTGCTAAATGTGAAACGAACGCACCATTCCTTGGGACCGAAACGAACGCTGATAGAGTGCAATGGATCGATCTGATCGATTCCGCAAAGCCGCTCTCAGATACATAGAGAGTAACCGTAAGTGTTCAGTGTTAGGTGGTAGGATGTTTACAGAAAGACGCAAAGTCCTTCGATGCAAAAAGTAGCCAGAGCCTCTCGTGGTGAGTTTTTGTTTTACTTGATTTACAGTGCTTTTATCTGGGTCAAACAAGTTGGTTTTGTTAATGTGATATAAAACACAAAAACCTGACAAAACGTATCTCTAGTTATTAATGCAATTTGAAGTATATTTACTCTTTTTCCAATCATCAAGCTCGCACTATGTGATGTCATATCGACTGCTAAAAACCGCCCCTGTATGGTGACACCCTCAGCGCCACGAATTTGTTTTTGCGAGCTAATTAAAATATTAAAAACCACAGTATACGCGGTACGATCGATGCTAATAGCATCACTATAACTAATTCTATGCAACCAACAGGCAGAACAATGCACTGAAAATGTGTTTCGGGGCCCCTTTAATCCATCGCAGCAGTTTCCCTCAAGTAAGCAAGATAAGATGCGTGGGATACCTGATTCCTTGAACCCATCTATCTGTTCAAAGACGCTCTTTTGGAAAGAATGAATGCAAGATTTTGTAATGGCTGCCTTAATACATGATGTCTAGGTACCATCCTTGATATTTTCTGAGTGCCCAGAGGCATAATCAAAACTTTGGCGGACCGGGGGCTGTATTTCCAGCAAATATTATCCTGACACACTTACAGCGATAAGTCTAAAAACTGAAGAATCCGTTTTTTGGGTGGTTAGACGAAGAACTTAAAGTCTGAGCTGCTTTCTATAATAACCTTCGAAACGTCAGGGATGTTTCGATTTAGTTCAGACTGAAAAGAAACCAAAAGGAATCATCAACACACCTGCTGATTTTAAGAGACAGTCCTCTTAAATTACGCTGAATATTTCGGTTCACCTGGTCGAAGAAAATGTTGCTCAGTATGGGGCGACGCACGAAACGATACAAAAACCTGTGCTTTAAATTAAGAATTCTCCATGCCATCCGGTTACTTATTAGAGAAGAGAGAAAGACAAAATTTTCATAAAGCATTCTACTGAGATCACATATCTGTCTCTAAAGGCGACTTCATGATTATCATTCGTCGTACAGCTCTCAACATTTTTTTATTAACTATTCATGGGATATAGAACATCATAAGCATTCAGCGTCTATGCTAAGAACACCACACTGTCCCCTGGCTCAACGTTCCCAGAAGGTGGACCACAGCGTCCGAATTCTGTAGGACAAAAATATCCTGCACATCAAACAGCATGATATATTTCTGCAGGTAAAAGGCAACCGAGTGGTGCTAGGTATGACACTCATATACAATGGAACGAAATGGAAGACTGGTCTTATGAGTTTTTGCAGTGAGAAACAATGCTAAGTGCCCACCGTCTGATTTCTTTACGGAGCTAGCCAGCTTCTCCAAATTGTGACTTAGCAGCAAGGAAGCTACATCTTCTTGAAACTTTTCCCCTTCAAAACGATCCTTTGAAAGTTACTCTCGATGGCATCTGCAGTTTTTTCGCCAAGGGTACGGCTACCCGGCATCGTCACAAAACATTCTTCCTTATCTGAGCATTCTACGCTCAAAATTTTCAATAAAGAGAGTTGACAGGGCTGGTGCTCTTTACTCTTCTTTGCCTGCCTACCGTCTTTTCGAGGACGCCGACGCAATTTTCAACGCACCTAGGGCGAACGTCGACGTGGCCGAGATGGGATACTGACTTGGCAGCTGCCTGCTTTTTGGCAGGCTTAAGGAGGGTCTCAAACGCGAATTTCGGCCCTACTCGGAGCAGATTTCTGTGCTCGTTTGGGTTGTTTGTATTGTCTAGGATGATGTTCTCTCGTGTCTTGTTCTCCTTGTTTTATTCTTGGTAGTGTTGGAATTGCGCAATTCAAAACTCCGAGATATCGTAGGAAGATGCGCACCCGCCGCTGAAGACCCTGCCCTGCTTAGTTTGGCTGCACGCGACTCGAAGCTGACCTTTGAAGAACTAGACCTGCTGAAAACCGGAGACAGCCTGAACGTCGGGTGGGCACAGTCCGTATCGAAAGTGCCAGGAAGACATACTAGTCTTATAGACATACAAAGCGATGAGTGCCACGATCACTACAAGGTACCCATGCATGTTATCTTGATGACATGCGGGAAACTTGTGCGATGGATTAAGGGGGGTCAGCAATCCTAAGACTTGGACGAGAGCGCCAGAAAGTTTTTGATCAAAACTGTGGTGCAATCGTTCGCCGAACAGCGTTGCGGATGGTGTCATACACCCGCGTATGTATGTGGGTGGAAGTAGAATGCACCCATTGGGAAGTAATGCTTTCTCATTTACATATGTAAGCAGTCTCTGCTCTCTCTGCTAAATATTATGGTGACCACATAAACATCATAGACGAATGATTTAAATGGGATTACAGGAGGCATCTACTTAAATGCCATTTAGCTCTCAAGTTTCTCGCTTACATGATGATTTGGCTTTACGAGCCGCTGTGGCACTGACAATGCACTGACAAAGCGTTTCGTGGAACTGTTCATCAATGAAATGATGCGGCACCTAGGAAGCAATCGTCGCACTTTTTGGAAGCCATTTATAATTCCTCCTTCAAGCAAGGTGCTTTGCCCGCTCTTTTACGTGGCCGTATATTACATAAAACCTGCAACTGCATGTACCATGGCACCGCATTTACCATTAACCTATGTCGATGCAGGACAACGAAAAGAAATACAGTAAAAACTGTACCTAACTTTGTGATGGTAAATATACTCGATGGGAGTTACAACGCTTTCATTACACAATAATTCAATTAATCTTAAGGACTCTGACACACATGGCTTGTAGAACGCAAGATTGAGAATACCAATTTTGTCATTTATGAAAACCCTCTGATTTCAGATGTGAATGCTGCTGCCGCAGCTCCAAATGAGTATAATCAAAGGAAACACAAATCAATGATCGTATTCAAAGCTTAGAAACTTCTGCTTTACGAATGCGAAAGCTATTCACCTTTAAGTTGCTTTCCTTTTTAGCATTATTATTCGTACCATTACCTGATACGACTGGCAACTCGATGCAAATGAACGCCGCAGTTTCGGTTTGAAGAAAGTTTTGTCTGTGTAGGGTAAATGCCTTCACACAGAGACGACTCGCGCAGAAAACAAAATATATACAAAGAACATAAGTGCGGGCAGCTTTAAAGAAAGAACAAACCAATCAGTGTATTTTCACCGCTTTCCATACTTGCAACTAGCGGGATAAAAATTTTACCTAGATTCAGTGCGAAGAACCTCGCATGACAATCGAAAGGACTGTTTTTCTTTTCCGACACAAGTTGGAGAAACTTGGCTGGAAAAGGAAATGTAGCATTGTCGTGTGCACTTTATGTGTTACCCGGATGTGCGCGGGCGAAACTGGTTTTTGGTACCTTGCTTCATCTTCAAAACAAAAAGCAGTGTGATGCCCTCTATTGGGATCACGCATTTATAATCAGGGGCCCACGCACAGTAAGAAGAAGAGCAAATAGGATGAGCAAACAAGAGAACAAGATTTATCATAAAATAACTAAACCGGCTACTGGTGCCTGTGCGGCTCAACCAAACGTGCGGAGGTTCTGCTGGCTTGTCCTTTATAGACGGCGCACATATGAAGCAATGTCTCCATCGGTAAATGCTGAGAGATTCTACAGCAGTGACGTGATGACAGAGCGCTTCTCCAGCGGCACTTGCAGGTGGGCCAGAATTCGTCCGGTTCTAGATCGTGCTCGGCTTCTGGGCGGAAAATGTTCGACTGCTCTGTAATATGTCTCCTTCATTTCCTTCTTTACTTCATTTCGAACAGGAATTAGAGGGGGTCAGCTCTCCGGAGTCGCGTGCTTTCTTTTTTATCCCCTGGTCGAGGGTCGTCGTCCTCCTCTCTGCCCCACCGGCCAGCGTGGATCTGTCGACGTGGAAGTTTCCCTCTCACACCGGCAGTATGATTCTGTCTACGTCGCAGTTTCTCTTTCCCACCGAACAGTGCTTTTCTGTGCATGTAAATGTTTCCTCCTCGCACTGGTTTCACAGCCCTGGGGTGACACGGCGCTCACTGCCCACTGCAAAACCGTACTGCGAGTGGGCGCCGCTGAGGGGTTGATCGCGTACTCGCGGGTACCGGCGGCCCGGCTGTTGCCTCGCTCACGACGTACACATGAAGTCAGGTACGCTCGTCAACACATCAGATATACTCCAGAGCGTGTTGTTGTTGCGCATAACCACACTACCAATTAAAAAGGTGAAAATAGAGTGTAGTTCCTATGGCATTAATCTGTAGCGTGAATGCGCAGAATGGTTACATTAAGGAAACGAGACTACTGCACATGGCGTAACTACGAACAGAACCTTTATCTGACAAGAAAGGACATGATAAAGGAAACGGGTGGCAGCACTACTGATGTTTGTAACAGTTGACAATGACAAAGTACTCTTTTCATCTAAAATAAGTTTCTTATTTTTACGTAATGGGCGCAAATCGCAGCATAGCTACATGCATCAAAAGCTGCAGTTGTAATTTAATGGAAAGCTGGAATACTTCACACCATTTTAAAAACTCTCTCGATCGAACTACTCCAAAATTGTTCAAAAAGTCAACGAACACCCGTACACCCTTAATCATTCTTACAATTCAAGGAGCTAGAACACCCTTTCATCCTTGAAGGGTGCATGGATGCATTAAAGGTGCTAACCCACTGAGCGTACCCTTTATGAAGAATGTAAAGAAAGGTTGTGTAAAGGGTGCAGTAATGATGATTACGCCTTTAAGGGTGAAATTTTTGTACTGTGCATTCCAGCACCACTCCGGCGGCGCCGGATTCACCGATTGTATTGTAGTCTGTTACACCGTCTTTACTTGTTGAAGTGCATTTTCCTCGGAAAGCAATATAAGTGCCGCTCTATGCGCTCGCGCGGCTAGTCTGTGATTGCCCGTCAATATCTGGGCGTGCGTGTGATGGCCCGCGACGTCTCAGATGTTGCTCCGCCCCCCCCCCCCCCCCCCATGATCCTGTGACAGCGATCATGTGATCATGGGCGGGCTGGTGCAGTGTATACGTGAATGTGACATCCTGGAACCATGAGAGCATGCCATTTGTTGCGGACGTCCAGGCGGCATTGCGGACGATGCCAAGCGGGCCCGATCATAACCAACCGAGAGAACTGGCTGGGGCAAGAAAAAAGGGGTCTGTTCGGTGGCTTGGGATTTTATAACCAACTAAAAGAAGGAGGAGGTAGAAAGGAAGCAAGCAGCCGAGAAGGGTGAAGTGTTCGGCCATAGCGATGCTTAGAGCGGACGGAGCACACTTGGCAAAGGACACTTGGCACCATTAAAAGTTAGCGCCCTAAAAGAGAGACAATACGGCGCACCCATTTTTTGTATCAGGTAATTGCCAATATGTGCAGCGAATAGAGGCCGTAGCTGGGTTTCATATCCTTATTCTGGAAGTCCAGTTCTGCTACGCGGTAGAAATGCTGAAACTAGCATTTCGAAACGCCTTCTGGGGAAGTGCTAAAGGTCCGAGGAACCTAGGGAAAATCTCTGGACTACCATAGGAGTCTGGACTCTAGTTGTCGTTTACAACTGCTAGTGCTGTCGAGTGTGCTTCAGTAGATGTTGATGCTGACTGGGGAGCCCTGGAAGACAACTGTCTGCAGCTTTTCATGTCCACCCTCGGTCATTGCAGTCGCGGTGTCTCCCGGTCCAATCTTGTTAGGCTCGGTTACAGCTGAGCAAAAGCCTGAGAGGTGCGGCCTACTAGAAACTTAGCACCTTCACATTGTACCATATGGCTCGTGCGACAGCACGGCCCAGACGCCCAGAGTGGATAAATAATTTATTATCTCTTTTGTCGTTGAGAGCAGATGCAAGCATGCTCTGCATCTCAAGAAAGAGCGTATTGTCGGACGCCTCACAATTGCCCGCAGTCATCATCATTATCATCATCATCCTGACTACTCCCATCGCAGAGAAAAGGCCTCTCCCATGTCTCTCCAATTAACCGTGTACTTTGGCAGCAGTGCCCTCCCTATGCCTGCAAACTTCTTATTCTCATCTGCTTAATCCGCCATAGGCTCGGGCCAATTTCCTGTTAAACATGCGCTCGCTTTTGCCTTTCCATCTATCACTTTTCTTTCCTTCTTCGTTTATTTTCCTTTCTTTCGTTGTTTGTTTCATTCTTTAAATTTTTCTTTGTTCAGTTCCTACTTTCCTTCATTCCTTCCTTTCTTTCTACCTTCCTTCGTTCCTTTATTCCTTTTTTCCTTTGTTCCTTCCTTCCTTCATGCCTTCCTTCGTTGCCTCCTTCCTTCCTTAATTGCTTCGTTCCTTTTCCGCTCTTTCTTTGTTCCTATTTCTTATATTTTCTTCCTTTCTTTCTGTCCCTGTCTTTCTTTTTTCTCTCTTTCTTTCCTTCCTTCCTTCCTTCCTTCCTTCCTTCCTTCCTTCCTTCCTTCCTTCTTCCTTCCTTCCTTCCTTCCTTGTTTCTTTCTTTATTTATTTCGTGCTTTCTTTCTTTCCTTCCTTCCTTTTTCCTTCTTTCTGCCTTTCTTCCTTGTTTTCTTTGTTTCTTTCCTTTTTTCCTTTCTTTCTTTCTCCCTGTCCTTCGTTCTGTCTTTTTTTCTTGCTTTCTGCCTTAATCATTGCGTCGATACATCCACACGTTATTCGCCTACGTACACACAGGGATCTTCAGCTAGTCTTGAATCCAGTGTTAGGTACAATTTTTGAACAACTACTGTTCATCCCTTCTCTTCATTAATCTCTATAGCATGCATGCTTTGGCGGCATGTGAAGCATACATCATCAGCCGCTTTTTAAATAAACAGCTCACACGTCTTCGTTGGCCTTTGTAAACGCTTTTCGTGTACGCGAGTTTGGGCGCTGAAATTTTTAGTCCTGAGTAGTTGAGCTAACCGGCTCTCGCACCTTTCGCTCTTTTGGCATACCGTTGCGATTAGTTGCACTGCAGCTGCGTTAGAAAATTTCCTGGCGCTAAACAAACGAATGAACGATTGGAACAACGGCCATTTGTAATTAATAGCGCGAGACGCTTTCAGTTGAGAACGTCGCAAAAGAAGCTGTGGTGGTGGCCGAGTGATCTAAGGCTTTGAAAGGCAGTGGGGTGGTCTGTTAGCGTAGAAGCTGGTTTTAATCGCGTGGGGTGTTTGGAAATAATTATGAAGGAAATGTTCGGGCGTTTGCTAATGAGTTCGGCCTCATGCTCGGCTTGATGCCTAGCGCAGTGTCCAGGCGATAATGACCTGTGTTTCCCGAGAACGGAAGCCTAAGATTGTTATATTTAAATGTTGAAATAATGTAGCGTTTACAATAAATCTCTTATTTCAGCTATAGCTGCCGTAAACACTGACAATTTTTTCAAGTCCTTACACCTGTCAGCCTTTGCTCTATCATTCCTTAGAATAAGAGTACAGGTGCCCTCTTAGTGTACGACTGCCAGCGCCCTTTTTTGTGCGCTAGCACTTATAGTGGCCATTCCCCACATTTCGCTGTTGTGCGTTTGTCTGCTTGTCTGAAGCCGGTTTTGTGGCAGGCTGCTCACCTGCTGACCAACTGGTGCGCAAGTGAGCATGAGCAGCCTTCCCACTGTGCTCAGTGAATCGTTTGAGGCTTTTTGCGAAGGGAAACCTATATTGAAACCCAACCTACTGAACCCAAGTTCCCGCCAATGGCAGCACTTGCCATAGAAGAGCAGTGGCGCATCGCTTGACCACTTAAGCCACTGTTCCAGGGTTCCTGGATGACTCTCAGGGATCTAGGAATGCATAGAATTACCAATTTTTATGTATTGAACCCTATCCGAACAACTGCCATCGCTATACGAACACTGGATCTGAACACCGAAACCGAAGTGAAAACCGAACTGCTAGCCCACCGAATTCGCATTTGGCCACCCTACGCAAATCGACCATAATTTTTTCCTCTTTAACTAATCAATCCCAACGCATATGCGCACTGGTTTCGGCAGAACGAGGACAGTCATTGCTCAGGCTAAGATATAAACTAAGTTTTAAGCGTCGCCAGTGCGGATTGCTGATCCTGCTCTCTTTGTGTTTTTTACATTAAGCAGTACGACATTTGTGCGGTCATGTTTGTCTTTGAAATACATGGCTACCTGTTGGCGGCTGTTAGAGGGCAGCACGTTTGCAAGCAGTAGTCTGAGCTCATGGGCCCTGCACTCAATCCCCAGCCGCCTACGTGGGTCGTCGCGCATACGCTCCGCAGCATGTGGCGGCGTGCTATGATCGTTTGTACTACTCTATGGCAGCGAACTTTGCCCTGCGCATGTGCTTCGTGCACGGGTGTTCACGTGATTGAAGGTAAACACGCCCCGGAGCGAAGAAAATCAAAGTACTCAGAGGGGGGGAGGGGCGTGTATATATGTGCACGTACTTAGATTCCTTTCCTTAAAGTCATGACTCTGCTTCCCTTTCACGTAGACTTCACCCCAGGCCGTCTTCTAGCGTCAATAAAATCCAATAAATCAAATGAAATGAAGCTTATTTTATAAACATAAAGTTGACGAACATCAGATATAACGAATGGGGTCCCGTAGCGTGCGGGCTGTACAGGGACAGTGAACGATAAACCTTAACAATGAAATAAAAGCAAATATTATGTTCACTGATTTTAAATGAGATATCAGGATAGGTATTTCGCAATGAATAAACGCAAGAACAAAAAAAAACAACAAAACGTAGAGACACCTGTAGCAGGCCAAAAAAACAAATATTTAACAATATTTTGATTTTAAAAAAAGGACCCACGTGATTTCAATAAAAAGTACTCTAAATTTTGATCGGAGCAAAGAAAAACATTATTTTCTACTAATTAGCATGAGCCTTTATAAGCACAAAATTGTTATTTGATACAAAACTAGCAGTATGACAAAGTAGTAAGCCGGGCTAGTTGGTACATTCTTTGCGCCCGCGTGTGCGTCTTCCTTCTTGGTCCCGTCTGCTGCGCTGTATCAATGCAAATAGCGGTATGAGAATGTTGTGATCAATTATTTTAGTCTACTTCATTTCTAACATGCTGAAAAAAAAACAACGCCGCACCCAAGCCTTTCCACTGTCGTTACTCGCCCCAACACCTGCTATCGCATGCCTGTGGCGCACCGCTTAGCCGCTCCACCACTGCCCTGGAGTGGCATGGGGACTTCCAGGAATCTAAGAACATAAAGCCTAGAGTGACTATTTACAGTTGGATGGGACTTTAACGCACATATTGTATCGCGTCATACCCTTAAGGTAGAGCATAAGTGTCCGCTCCAATTTTTTTTGTGTGTGAAATGAAACGCAAAAGCCGCCCTCCTTCGGCGCGTCGTCAGTGCGCGTTAGAGAACCGCATGTGGGAACTGATCCGAAAACCTCCACAGCGGCGCTTCTTTCCGTCTTGCTTGACTGACTAATCAGCTATCTCTCCCCGCAGGCCGCGATTCGATGTGCTCCGAAGAGAGAGAGAGACAGAAAGGCAGGGAGGTTAACTAGGCAGCGCCCGGTATGCTTCCCTACACGTAGGAAGGGGAACGGAGGGAGAGATAAAAAAGGGATAGAACAAAGGGATAAGTTCAATTTTCCACGTGTCCGTTGGCCGTTACTTGTAGGGTACACAGGGCACACAGTGACTGTTCACAATCTTGCACTCAGTCCTGAGTCCTTCAAGAAGTATAAAAGTGCCTTCAAAGCTGTCCTCTGCGATGAAGGCTTACTCCAAGGACTCAGAATCTTGGCTTCAGTAAGGGGCCGAGGATCTAAACGGCGGAGTGTTGCAGCGAGGATTGCACGCTCACGCTGAAACCGAGGGAAGTTACAAAGAAGGTGTTCTGTTGTTTCGTCGCACCCACAGATCTCACACGCAGGAGAGTGCCATTTCGATTGAGTGAGAGTAGGCATTTGTGAACGCCACTACCAGCCACAGATGTGCTCCGAAAGTGAGGAATTTACTGCACCTTCTTTCTAAAGCCGATTTATTCAATCATAAAGGAACCAGGGTCTAGCGCCACTAATGAAAGTAATGCATTTTCACTCAAGAATTTTCAGAAAATGCTGCGGTGGTTGTATTCAGAAACTATAGGACGGCAGCATTGCTGTGTTTTTTTGTTTTAGCAGCTGCTTCGAAACGTTCTTGTTTAGCTGGTTACTTATGCTATCTAGACAAGCCTAGTAGATGCCTAGTAGATCAGTGCCGTTAAAGAACTTATTTCCTTGCTTCTGAAAGCCTGATTGCTTTGCTAACGTTCTTCCTGATACACGCGTTTCCTTCTCAGGGGAGATATTTATCACACGATTGAAAGATAGTCTTTCGGAAGCTCTGTATCCATATGCGTAGAAAGTTTCCCATGCATTTGATATGCAAATTTCTCATGTGAATTTCACTTCACATGCATTGATTACACTTTATTTTGCAGAGAAGCGAAACCTGGGCACATATTTCGAGGGATCCACAAGCTCCGGCACAGGCGGAGAATTTGCTGTTGACACCAAGATGCGTGATGTTCTGCCCTCTCGGCATGGGCTCGGGCGGTGAGGCGAAGGGGTCTGTGTCAGTGCGCAGCACACTGATAACGTAGCAGCAGCGGCAAGTTTCTAGATGTGTATTGCTATAAACTTAGCGCAAAAGCAGCGTGTTTTGTACTCTTCTGAAAAGCTTTCATTTGCATCGTTCAAATAAGCTTGCGAAACTCCTGAAAAGGTCATTGGAATGACGAAGCTGGCATCGTGAGTTGAATATTTATAATTCCTGGCCTATCAAGATAGCCAAAAAGCCACGATGTAAGACGAGACGGTGAAAATATTCCCAAAGCCCATTGAACATCATATGCGTTCCGACGGGCGTTGACACCTTTGGGTATTTGTATCATGTTAAACGCTTTCCGAACTTCATACATTATGCTCCTAGAAGATGCCAGCCTATGTGATGACGAATGCGGCGACAGTTTGCTATATGACTTGCAACAGTTGTCACTTAACCTTTAAGAGCAATCTTAGATTGTGCCAAAAGCACGCCATTAGCAGCGAATGAGGACAATGACATTTAATGTTCATCATTTTTGCTTGCAACGAAACAAGAACGGGACACGAAACGAAGGACTAACACAAACAAGCGCTGCCTATCAACTGGTTTTTTATTGAAGTAGGAAAGGCGTATATATAGAGACAATGAACTACTCATGAAGACAACAAAAACTATCTGGAAGGCAGGTGGGAGGTCAGATAACTCAATTCGTTCTCAAATATTGCAATGGAATGCCTGCTGATACACATTGTACCGTTGTGGTGAATATAGAAGGCCTCCATTACCTCGCGTGTTAGTTTATCGCTGTGTCGGAACAGTATGCGCGTGCTCTCGTAATCCGGAACGCATTTGCCCTCCTTGCATCGAAAATTAGACTGGGCTGGGGGGTCACCTTTCGCTCTTCTTTCTGCTTAATCCTTCTCATGCTTGCATTAGCATTTCCTGAAGTGGGAGCGTGTGTGGGAAATGGGATCATTTTTTCTTGTGTTATCATGCTCAATTAGACGTTTGTTGACTCACCTGCCAATCTGGCTAATGTACATGGAACCTCATGCGAGGGGGACCTGATATACCACCCCCACCTCGCAAGGTATAGACGGTGACACATGAAGCACCTGACAGGCATTCCTCTTTCGTTGTGCCTCTGACTGACCTGTTTGCACACTGTGCTAAGTTTTCTAGGCGCAGAAAAGACATCAATGTCGCATCTGCCTGCAACTTTTTTCAGCCCGTGTGATAAGGAGTGTGCATAAGAGACAACAGCCAGCTTTTTCTTCTTTTTGCCTTCCATCGGCTGAGCCCCATTCTTAAGCTGTCTAAGAAGTTTTTCCGCTGCCGTGGAAATGAGTGGATCAGGGTATCCGTTCACAAGTAACCTGCTTGCTTGCGCCAAAATGCTCTCCCCCGTCCTTTCATGGCAAGATTTCCTGAGAGCTGATTGCAAGCAAGAAATGGCAATGCCCTCCTTTATAAGCTTAAAATGTCAGATCGGAAGTTTAGCAACGGTTTGGCACTCCTCGGGCGACTGGTATCGCGACTCGGGTGGTATCGCCCGGGGACTGCCTGGCGTCCAGAGACGACCCGAGACTAACCAAGACAGGGCCCGAGAAAGTGGTAAGCTTCGTGAGTAAGGTCTCCCAGGCTAGCCCAGAAACAGTAGCGCTGAGGAAGGGAAATGCGGAGTTCAAAGCAAAGATAAGGAAACAGGAGGCAGAAATAAGAGGCAAGGAACAGAAATTGCGGATGTGAAGAAAATGATAGCAGAATTAGTAAACAATAAGCCGAGGCCGGTGGGGCCTCCCGTGCAAGCGGTAGCGCAAAAACCACCGGAGGCGAAACCGGTGATAGAAGAAGTAGAGGAGGAAATGGACATGAAGGTAGTTAGACACCCTTCGATAAAGCGAAAGGCGGGCGAGACCGACCCCTTGTGACGCTGGAGAGGAACCTAACGAGTAAATTTGGAAGCAGACGTGATAGGCTGGAAACGCAGATGCAGGAAGAGAATGTAACGTTAAATTCTCTAGGGGACATTAAAGGTTCAATAGACAAGATCCAAGCGGCATTAATCGGCCTCGCTGAGAGGAGGGCGAAAAGGGAGAGCGTAGTGTTTGCCAATGATAGACAGGACCCAAATAGGAAAGAGAATCGCCGTGGGTACCGACGGAAGCGAGCGCTATTACAGCAGCACGTGGAACATGCAGAGGACTGACCAATTGCTATAGCGCTGCAGTAAACCGGAGGAAATCGGGTCAAACTGGCCGGATACCAAAGCTTCTGTAGCGATAGGGGTGAAAAATGCAGAGTGGCCACGCTGGTCAAAGGGAATATAGCAACCATAGAGCAGGACGTGAGCACGTGGTATACAGAAGCGGTAAAAAGGGGTCGAAATGATTACGGGACGCAAAAGAGCAAAAAGCATATTTTTGCTTAACATCTACAGCAACCCAAAGCAGGAGAAAATTAAATTCAGAAGGATAGGTAGAAAAGTAATCAAACTGGCCGGGCAGAGCTTGTTGGTGATCGTGGGGGACTTTAACGCGGAACACCAAGAAGGGGGGTACATGAGGCAAGATCCGAAAGGTAGACTTCTCCTTGAGGAGTCCCAAAACCTCGGGCGAACCTTGCATACCGACCTGTGTGCGCCCACTAGTGTAGGTAGCGGTGTAAGCAGAGGCATCCCGCCGGACCTCACCTTCAGTAAAAATGCAAGCCGAGTAGAATGGGCAAACACAAGGGAAATCTGTGCAGTGACCACTTTATCGTAGCTAGGAAGCTTGGAGAAGGAGCAAAGCTGCGGAAACTAAAACAGGCGAGAACACTAGAGTGGAACAGATTCCGGGCGATTTGCAGAAGCCACACAGATAAGGAAATCCATGCGACCCGCGGCCAAAACAGCTTGCAGGCCTTGAAGGGATGTTTTGAAATCAGTGAAAACTGACGACTCATGTCGAGCTTCTGGGCAGCAGAACTGATCTGCACCCCGAAAGGAAGCTGTTCTGCACCAGTTGAGGAAGTGCGGTAGGTCACCTTAACCCTCATCAAGATGGACCTCGCCGGGATCACCAAAGACCCCGCGTGTGAGAGTCTACGTACCTCGCCTCATGCGTTAAATACACATTTACGATCACTATTAAATGGAAAGAATAACTTAGATTTGATAATTTTTTATTAGCCTTCGTGTGCTGTCAATGAGCCATGGATGCATTGAAATGAATCTCACAAAAAGGGTGACCCTCGGAAATCATGCTACGACACGGGAAGAAGCATTCATGTTTTCTATCAGCGGAATTTTGAACCTCAGCAAATAGGGTCTAAACATGAAGCCGCTCTCGGCGGTTCTGAACTGCGTTTTGATGGCCACACGGTGTACGGTAGTCCCAAAGAGGATGGTGCGCTGCGCCGAGCGGCGCACGATGTTGTCTTTCTCGACCTGGCTTTGGAAAATGTTCACTGCACCCGTGCGCAGGTTAGTGTTTGCGGGGAGTGGGGAGAGACTTGTAGGAGGAGATATTTCACGAAACGCTTAAACGTGTCTGTATTAGAGGTGCGCTGTAGAGCTCACAACTGCGCAATTTTTATCAACGTGAGCAGAGATCAGTATACGGTATTGGCCATATATGCTTGCACTGGGTGCCGATTTGTGTGCTCCCATTTTACACTACTGACGTGTGTAAAATATCAGGCAGACACGATCTCACCATTTACTGACAAATAATGCACTTGCATTTACTGGTGGTGTTCAGAGGCCTGGGATTGGAACAGTTGCTGATGAGATTCAATGGAGAATACCTAAATAATCTGCGATTCGCTTATGACTTTGCGTTGCTCAGTCACACAGCTGGTGAACTGCAAATCATGATCAGTGAGTTAAGCAGAGCAGAATGGTGAGTGTAAAAATTAGCAAACAGAAGACCAAAGTAATGTTCAACAGTGTAGCAAGGAAACAGCAGTTCACAATTGGCGCCGATGTGCTACAAGCGGTAAAAGAACATGCCTTCTTAAGGCAGGTAGTGACCGCTGATCCAGGTCATGAGAGTGAAATAGAGAGAAATAAATAGAATAAGAATGAAATGAAGCGCATTTGGTTAGGTTCTCTCAGATCTCAAGAGAAAAGTACAAAAAAGTTGTATCCTAATGGAATCACGGTGCAGAAAGGCGGAGGCTAACAAAAGGGTTACGCTTTATATGAGGACAACGCAGTTAGCTATGGAAAGGAAAACGACAGACGTAACTTTATGAGATGCGGAGAGGGCATAATGGGTAAAGGAAAAAACTAGGGTTAATCATGTCCTAGTCGAAATCAAGAAGAGGAAATGGGTTTGGCCAAGGCATGTAATGCGATGGCAAAACAGCCGATGGCCGTTAAGCGTAACGGACTGGAGTGCTATTTACATGAACCCGACAAAAGTCAAGTTCATTCTGTGAGGGTAAGTTAAAAACATTGAGAAAGAGAACAGGAAACTATCCAGGCTTTTTCTTTTCATAAGCAGCTCTTTCTCTGGAATATACACCTCGACCCGCACTTCGTCGAGTACCTGTATGCGGTGTGTGGGTTGTATGAGAAGGCAAGCGCAGCAGGGGGTGGCAGAAGGTTAGGAGGGCTGATGAGATTAAGAAGTTTGCCGAGATAGGGCGGGCGCAGCTAGCACAGGGCAGAGCTAATTGGAGAGACATGAGAGAGGCCTTTGTCCTGCAGTGTGCGTTCTCAGGCTGATGATGATGATGATGATGATGATGATAACGTGTGCCGTATTCCATGAATCAAAAAGAAAAAGTTCGTTTTCTTGCAACGCCGTATACTATTACTATGAAGCGTTTTGTTCATAAGAATAGAGTTTCTCTTAACTGGCTAATGAAAAGAATTAATAACCAACTCATGCACGCGCTAAATGATATATTCACCTCTTAAATAAGCTCTCAGCCACACAGCTACACTGCAACGCAATTTTTTTTTAAACAGACATGCTCCTTCTATAGCACTGACCATCATGACAATCTAATCTAGGGCCCTCCATCCTAGTAGCTTCCAGCTGATATACTTGGCCTTTGTTGGCATGAAACCTTTAAGCACGATGTGGGAATTTTTTTCTTTATTATTATCCTTTCTTCAGCACAATACATAAAATCACTGTCTGGATCTTTAGTCAAAGGCTAGTTATTGATCCATGCAATAAAAGCAAATAGATTATTGAGGACAATTGTTTTCTACTGCATTTAAAAATAATGCAGATATAAATGGTGGGAAAATGAAAAGCGTAGAAGCACGATCGTTTAAATTACAGAAATACAAATTGCTAATGACTGCATAATAAATTAATAGACACAAAAACGCTGAAGAAAAATAAATGCAGAACGCGCAAATATTGGCGCATTAATATAAAATAGAAGATTGTGCAAGGACTGATGACAAAAACAGTTATGATAGCAATGACATCATTCATTATACAAAATAAACGCAGTTGCCTTAGAGATGATTATTCGATAATAAGTATGAATAGCAAACCCAACATTAACAATACAGAGAATAATAAGAGCTAAGCGCTAAGAGATTTACATTGCAAATCATGCAATTATTTGTAACAGAAGAAAGGTCTTCAGTGAAATAGGAGGATTACACGTGGCTAAGAGTGCACAAGGGAATTTATTCCAAAATTTTACACCTGGATACTCAAATAGGCGCTGAACATAGTCGATCGCTGTGAGATGTAGGGACCTGAAATATTCCATGTGCTGCTGAACGGCTGTTTGTTGGGACTCTGTGGAATGTGTTGAAAGGAAAGGGGGAGACGCCCCGGACAGGACTCTTAGCACGAGTAGTGCAACATGAAAATCTCAAAGCTGCAATGCCGGCATTATTTGGCGTCTAAAAAGAAAAGGCGAGAAGGCGTATTCGGTGTTGTGCAAGTCATTCTCAATGCCCGCTTCTGCAGGCGTAAAACAGGTTCAATGTAAGTGATGTAAGTGAACTCCAATGATTCTTTGTTGAGTAAAGGTACTGCGCAAAATAATACAAACATGGACGAGAAGGGCACAAGGACGGGCGTCTAACCTTCTAAGGAGGGGTCTAACCTTCACCTACGAATTACCTGACGATAATAGATTGCAGTTTTTAGATATCAACTTGTGTTTAAAGCCAGATCACACTTGCTGGATGTACTCGCCACGAGCCCGGAAAGACCTGTTACCATATGAATCCGCACATTCCAAGACGGTAAAACGGGCCATTGCTACATTCTGCCTGAAGGGAGCCTTGGAGAGTTCGTGTGTTCATCTGGTGCATGACTGCCTCAACAATCGGATTGGTAGGTTGCTGAGGGCTGGGTTCCCTTTTCCAGTTGTTGTCGCCGTGGCGGAAAAGCTACTGCGGAGATTAAAAGCGAGAGCACCCCAGGAAGATCCCGTCCGAGAAAAAATCAGGTCGACGGTTGTTCCCAACATACACAGGGTATCACACAACTTGAAGAACGTAGCTAATCGCTACGGCGTGCCGGTGGTATTTTCTGCCCCACGCAAATTGGCCTCACTCTGCCCTCGGATTGCTGCCCGAGAAACGAGCGTGCGAGGTTGCAAGAAACGTCACGCCACTGAGTGCGTCAAGTGCTCGGAGGGGGTTGTTTATGAGATCCCACTGACATGTGGAAAAGCTTACATCGGTCAAACGGGCCGATGTATAAATGACCGGCTGAGGGAACACCAGCTTTCGATTAAGACCGGAAAAGGATCTAATCTGCCCTTACACTGTAGCGCATGCGCTTCGGCTACGCGTGATAGCCCATGCCTGCCTTTGCTGCCGAAAACGAGGATTTTGAGGCGTAGCCGTGACCAGATGGCGCGTGAACTTGCTGAGGCTTTTTTCATTAGGAACAAAAGAGATGACGGCGTGAGTGATACCTCCACAAGACTTTATCAGACAAAATGCAGATTTCTGGCTTGCGCACAGTGACTGACATGGTGGTGTGGAAGTTATAAGTATGTGTTGTTCTGAATAAACTCAGTCGCGAGTCTGCGCCCGTCCCTGTGCCCTTCTCGTCCATGTTTGTATTATATTGCGCAGTACCTTTACTCAACGATGTACGACTGACTCGCCCAACAACATGCACTTCTCCAATGATTCTATACAGTAAGTTAATTGGGACTGGAAAGGACGTAAGTATATTGTTTTTGCTGTGTGTATTTCGAACTATCGCCCAGCTTTAGCCAGAACGAAGTATGCATAAGAAAGTTTGCTGCGCAATTTTTTGATATGCAGTTTCCAGTTTTATGCAGCATCTGAGGCTACACCCAGCTACTGAATTGTTGTAACTTCTTAAACTTCGTTATCTCTTATTGATATTGCGGAGCAGGCATTCTGGTACCTTTTATGGGGGAATGTAATTATAACATATTTAGTCTTGGCTATGTTCAAAGTAAATCACTTTGTGTAAAACCATTCACTGACTCTCTGAAGCGTTGAGCTTAAAGTATGCTTGGCTTTTTCGACAGAATCAGCGGTCACCAACAACGAGGTATCGTCGGCGTACATAATGGCACGAGTACTATTTAGGCAGTCAGGTAAGTTGTTTGTGTAAAGCGTAAAAAGTATGGGCCCCATTACTGAGCCCAGCGGAACATCTAAGGAACTCGAACACGAACTTGACGTGTGTTCTTCAATAATCACACACTGCCGTCGCCCAGTTAAAAGCTTCGAAAGAAATCGAGTCATACACCTCTGGACGCATATTGTTCTAGTTTTTTGCATAAATTATTGAGATTCACAGTGTGGAATGACTTAATAATATCTATAAATGCACCAATAGAAATATTGTTATTATTGAGTGCTTCATTTATTAAATCAGTTATAGAAAGCACAGCCGTGGCGGTCGATCTAAATTTCTGAAAACCATGTTGGGATGCTGAGGGAATTGTATCTCTAGTCAGGAATTGCGTACTTATTTTAGCCAATAGCTTTTCGAAGAGAGTGTTGATACAGCTAAGGATTGAGATCGGCCTATAGTTTTCGAGTTCATTACGATTCCCACTTTTGTAGATAGGGGCTACCTTGGCGAGCTTTAAAATATCAGGATAGATGCTGGACAGAGAGAGACGCTTTAATAAATAATGTGGCTAAATTGGCAGCTTTATTTTTAATGAAGGGCACCGGAATACCATAGAGTCCCGTGGCCTTAGTGGCATCCATTGAATTTAGTACACTCATTACTTCGTCACTGCTTATTTCCATAAAACCGAACGTCTTTTCAATATACTCAGACAGAGAAGATTCGTATGTGAAACCCATACTTAAGAGTAAATCAGCACCCACTGAACCAAAATTATCGTTAAACTGTTCTGATAGCACACGTTTATCTGCGGAGAGGGCCAGATCAGGAATTATCCGGTTTGATGACGTAGGCCGAATTATAGAGTTCACTGCAGCCCAGAGTTTCTTAGAATTGCCGGCGCATGCTTTTATTTGGTTGCTAAAATATACGTTTTTCTGTAAACCCATTGAAGCAACAGCTTTATTTCTATAAATCTTTTACTGAGCACTATAATATGGGTTCTCTCTGCTTTGTTTCATTTTGATGTGCTTGCGATTGCGTGTTTTTATCATGTTTCGCAGAGCTGCTGTCATCCCAGGGCACACTAGATGTGTAGAGCATGTTTTTTTCTGCGTAAAACTAGAATAATTTTTTACAGCAATAATTCTACCGACAATGGTTCGGCATTGTTCATTGGTATTCATATCAGCGAGGTCTGCAAAGCCCATTTTAGAAAGCATGAGTGCACATTTTTGGTAGTCTATTTTCTTCACAACTCGGCACGTGCTGTCAGAAGTTCTATGGCTGTCTCTATCTTATGCAAAAGCACCGAAGTTTGGGCCAGTTGGTAATGATCCATCTTGAGAAAACGAAGCAGCACGAGAAAACGGGGACGAAAAAGACACACATACGACAGGACGAATGCTGCGTCGTATGTATGTGCTATATGTGTGTCTTTTTCGTCCCCGTTTTTTCGTGCTGCTTCGTATTCTCAAGATGTCTCTATATTCTACGTGGTATACGAAGGCAATGGCGAGGTGATCTGCTACTGGTGTATCATTTTCTTCACAAAATAACAAGGCGGCACGAAATTCCATAGCGCATGGTCGAGGCATATTGAGGTAGGACCTAGGATTCGCGCCGGGGGTGATATAAGATACTTAAATCCATATGAAAATAACAGGTCAGTGTATTCACTATGGTTGGTGCCTGAAGTATCAATATTTGCATCGCCGACGATGATTGCATTTTGTGTTCATTTCTGTTACGTGGATAAAAGCAGAGCAAACAGTTATAGAAACAAAGATCATGTATACACAGAAAAGAAACCAATGAGCACTGTGATTTAATATGCGAATGTGTACAGACATGATGAAAGCTATAAAGTGCAGATACCAGGTTATGTTCAACCTAATTGATTGAAATGCTGCACAGGAATTTAAAAAAAATAAAATGCTTGTACTCTGTCTGGCGTGGGACAGAGCGTAGAGCATTTAGCTGCTTAGCTTGAAATGTAGCATCCACATTTAGTGGTAACAATATGTAAAAGTGTCTGTGTGCTTGTGGTGGTGTTAAAGACCCTAAATGGGTGACGCAAGTTTGTGAGAGGTGTTGTGTGGGGCATCTCTTATAGCTACGACACAGCTTCAGGTCATGAACTCCACAAAAAAGACAAATTATTTATAATATCTGGTTACACATCTGTGCATGATCAATTCGTGCATGATGAAAATATGTCACTTATGCTATGCTTGCTGAAAACATTGTAGCACTGTTCCTCAAGATTTCTTTAGCCCAACATGCTAACATGTGAAGAAAACAATGTATCCGCAATGCAATAACAACTTGTGGAGGGTACAGATGATACGCATCTTTAGGTTTCTACGAAGAACGTGAACAATGTTGAAGAGAACAAAAACTTTTTAATAAAAAAGGACTCTGAGGTCAGCGTCCAGATTTGCGCAAACGACACGTGTGCAATTCTTTCACAGAGTGAGCTCCATAAAAATGTTAGACAAGCGATTGATATCACGTTTTTACTGGCCTTGATGTACTCCTCGACCGGACTCAGTCGCTGCTGCTGTCTATCATTGCCTAGTTAATATCTAGCGCGTGCAGAGTAGGCGATCACACGAGGTATAATACTGCTGCGCATCTTTGTACTGTTTGTTCGCTCATGCTCCAAGCCGCCGGCTGGTGGCTTTATCATTTTGTTTGCGGCGCCCGATGTGACCAGACTTATCTCGATTATTCGTGGCCCCGCGCACCGGCTTCCACATTTTTCCAGATTGTTCTAGTTGATTTTGGTCTGCTATCTCGAAGGTTCCTAGGCAGCTTTAAATTGAGCGTGGCCGAGAACTGCAGGCATTGTGGTCCACGACCGCAGAGAACGATTGTTGCTTTCAGCGCCGCCGCCGAGTCATTCAGTTCTTTGTGAGCATAGGTCCTGCCCCTAAACGGTTTTGTTTGGAAACCTTTTCGCTGTTCTCCTGCTCGCCGGACTGCCGTCGCCCCTACGTAACATCTGGTGAAGGTGTGGCTACACCCGAGGTTTCCAGCTGTTGGTTTGTGGTGAAAAGTCTTCATAACTTCATCTCACAAGCTGTTTGAAGGCGAGGACGTACGCGGTCTTGTTGAGGGCGATGTTAGTCTTTACGAAAATGCCATTTGTCAGACAAAAAGAGGACAAACCACGCTTGAACGCTGCTGGGGGTGGTGAAGCATCAGGCTTCCAGATACTGGATGAGAAGCTGCAGGTCCGGGCCGCCGCGATGGCCCTGAGCGTAGTCCTTTGTGCTTATCGGTCCTAAAAAAATGTACTCATCGTCCTCTTCCAGGGGGTTATCAAACAGGAACTCGAGATAGGCAGTCAACACCGGTATGCTTACATCCAGATTTGTAGACGACGGAGATGTACAACTCCTGGAGGCGCACGCTCCACCGAGCGAGTCGCCCGGCGGGGTCCTTCAAATTGGCAAGAAAACCCAGTGCATGGTGATCGCTGACAATCTTGAATGGTTTTCCGTACAGGCAGGGGCGGAACTTGGACACAGCCGGGACAATGGTCAGGCACTCTTTCTCAGTTGTCGAAGAGCTGCCCTCGGCAATGGACAGAGAACGACTTGCATACGTGATTACTTTCTTCAGTTTGTCGCTTTGCCGAACGAGGATAGCGTCAAACTCCATGCTGCTTGCGTCGGTTTTAGTTACAGTCTCGGAATTTTCGTCAAAGCACCCGAGGGCGGTAGAGGTCTTTAATGACGCTGATTTTACCTGAAGGCTTCCGTTTGCGGCGCTCCCACTTATATCGCACGTCTGCATTTGTCATTCGGGTCAGAGGATCGGCGAAACGGGGAAAGTTATTGATAAATCGTCGGTAATGGGTACACAGTCCGAGGAACCAGCACACAACTTTCTTGTAAGTCGGGGGCAGACACTATGCGAGAGCGCCATATGATTTTTGGTTTATGAGGATTTAACGTCCCAAAGCGACTCAGGCTATTAAAGACGCCGTAGTGAAGGGCTCCGGAAGTTTCGACCACCACGGGTTATTCAACGTGCACTGACGTCGCACAGTACACAGGCCTTTAGAATTTCGCCTCCATCGAAATCAGACCGCCGCGGCCGAGATTGAACCCGTGTCTTTAAGGTCAGCAGCCGAGCGCCATAGCCACTCATGAGCCACCGTGGCGGCTGTACAAATTTATTTATTTATTTATTTATTTATTTATTTATTTTTTTATTTATTTATTTATTTATTTATTTATTTTTTATTCATTGATTTGTTTGTTTGTTTGTTTGATTGTTTGATTGTTTGTTTGTTTGTTTGTTTATTTATATATTTATTTATTCAAATATCCTAATGCCCTCCTGGGAGAGTAATACATAGGGGACACACACGAAGCACTTTCACAACACTCCTTGAAACAGAAAAGAGAGAAGAAAAATACAGACATCCTTTTGGAGCACAGTAATCAACAATAACAACAACACTATAGCGCAAATAGAAAGCGTAAAAATTCTAACAGCTGGGATTAGGAATACAAAAACAACGCAGAAAGAAAAATAATAATGGAAAGGAAACATCTGGAAGAAGGTAGTGGTATTCGAGGGAGCACAAAAGAAGGATTACTAACTGTATAAAATTAAAGTGGTGCACAGGGGCGTCACAACCTGATTTGAGTGTGCAGAGTTTTGTGAAATTTGTCAAGGTGAACCTCGGTAGCAATATCTGAGGGTAGGTTATTCCAATCACTTATGGTTCTACGTATGAATGATTGCGCGTAGAGTGATGACTGACGGGCTGGGCGACTGAATTTAGAAGGGTGATCACGGCGATGGAATATGAGGCAAGGTGGCTGAAAGACGTCGTCATGCAAAACGTCGTGGTGATAAATCATGTGAAATAGAAATAGTTTAGCTTGCTTTCGTCGTAGTGATAATGGATCTAATTCGGCAAGATTTTTTGAAGATGTAACACTGGTGTTACCATGTATGCACCATATGTGCACAGAAAGGGAACCAATGAGCACTATGATAAAACATGAAGGGAAACGCAAAGCAAGACAGGAGCGATATCGCTGCTCAGAGCGCGCGCAGAAGCTCGGCGGAGAAGGAAGGAGGCGAGGAAAGAGAAACGACGGAGGAGGAGAGGCGAACCAACTTCCGGTTGCGAGGCGGCTTCGCTAAAAGTGACGTCATGATTCTTTCCTTTCTTCATGGTTGGAAGTTTACCGGTAATGTAGATGGCTCCATCATGCGTCCCCCATTTGACTCTTTGCGCTGCGGAGAGGCTTGAAGGAGGCAGCGATTTTTATCAGCTATTACATCGCCATTTCAAGGTCAAAAGGACATTGCTAGCTTTACCTGCAAGTCTCACACATTTTACTCCTTCAACCTGGCTGAATTCTAAAATCTCTAAGAGTCAGTTGCCGTTTAATGCGCTGAATGCATCCGTGATTGAACAATACTATAGCAAGGCAGGCGAGTTCGTGATACATATTTGAAAATATACAGCGCGGAAAACGGGGACTTTAGGGTAGGAAACACAGGACTAGCGCTGACTCTCAACTAAATTTTAATCACAGCAAACAGGCAAATATAAGCGAACAGGCAACAATCAAACATTAAAACCCCAAGGCACGTGCACAGTGAGGTTGCCTATCTTGATCCAACATAGTGCATGTGCCTTGTGGTTTTAATGGCACGTGCCCAGTGAGGTTGCCTATCTTGATCCAACATAGTGCACGTGCCTTGTGGTTTTAGTGTTTGATTGTTGCCTGTTCGCTTATATTTGCCTGTTTGCTGTGACTAAACTTTAGTTGAGATTCAGCGCTTGTCCTGTGTTTCCTACCCTAAAGTCCCCGTTTTCCGCGCTGTATATTTTCAAAAAATGTGGTTGAACAAAATGCCGTATTTTATAAGTATGATAGTAACTGATGAGAACACAGACCACGGCAGCCTGGCGAAGTGCGTCGACTGCGGCAGAGGGCTTGATGGGAAAAAAGAAAGACTCATATACGTTGTGCATAAAAATATAAAATTAAAGAATTTTTTTCAAATTTTTTTACGTAGATCTCGTTTTGCACTAGTCTGGAAATTTAAACAGATGTGAAATGACGGGAATATTTTGCCCCGGGAAATATTAAGCGAAACTGCATGTGACAGTTAATTAAAAAGCTAAGAGCTTTCAGAAAGAAATCGGGGAGGGAAGAGCGCACTTTGGAGCGGTGGTTATGGCATGGACCTATAATAGACATCGGTGCAAGCTTGAGCCACTTTCGAGTTCAAAAGTTCGTTCCGCTCGAATAAGTGCCTGAAGAACAAATTATAGCAGGGTGCCTGTGTGCTACTAGACAATGCACTAATTGTTAAGATGTGCACTCAGATAAAGTTCAATATTATTGAGAGCAGTGATTTGAACATTTCTGGACGCATGATATCCAAGCTTACTTCTCTTTGCTATCATTTCGTTAAAGATTGCACGGTGGTAATCGCATAGGGCTTTAGGCAGGAGGACTGGAGGAAGTTGGGCGAGTTGCTACATTGAGTTGGACTGCATCGCCTAGCAGGATAATCATGACAACTTTCGCGAACATCTACTCAAGCACTTCATTGATTGCGCTTAGCTCGTTGTTTATATACTCACAATTAATGTAACTTCGTTTACAGCTGCTTGCGACTAATGCCGCTTTGATTATGTTATGCGCAGCTTTCCTCATGTAGTCCTGATATGCGTTCTTTTGCTTTTGTATAACTCTTTGTGCATTTTCTTCTATTCTGTTCTATGGCGCATAGTTGCTTTTAACTTTTATCACTTTTTGTGAATATCGATATCTTATCTGAACTCACATATTTTTTGTGTTTAGCCGTAGTTTTATTTTTTATTTCTAACTTCTTTTCCTCAAACTTCTGTATATGAACCCCTTGCACAATGCCTCTCCGGAGGCCTGTAAGGTATTCGTAAATAAATAAATAAATAAATATTCATGATTCTGAAAGGCGCAGAAAACACGGGCAAAACGGGGCAAGACAAAAATAGCGGTGACTTCCGCTGACGTTTATTACTGGAAGAGGAGAATATGTAAACCACGAATTTGCAAAAAACAAACAAAAACGAAACCGGCATACAAGACGCGAAATATATGCGCACGTGTCAGACAACAAAAACACACTGGCCAGAGGAAGATGAAACTGGACGCGTCCTTAATTGCGCTATCAATCAAGGTGGGCGCCCTTGAGGAAATCCAGTTCTTTCTGTGACACCACTACCGAAGGCCGACTGGCGCAAGTGTCTCCAGAATTATGCATGTAATACGCTTTCATCATTTCTCTAGCCAATTGGCCCTGATGCCTGCAACGAATGGCTGGAGCAGCAAATACCGGGGTGCAACCACGCGAGCGACGGTGCAGGGTGAGGTCAATGAATGACTTTGACGAGTTATTAGCGCAGGAATTGGAGTCTTGTTGAAGCCTTTTATTAATGCATCGTCCGGTCTGACCAATATACATGACACTGCAAGAAAGCGGAGATATATATACAGATATGCTTTAGCAAGCCTAATTTTGTTCTCCATAGAAACGATATTGCAAAGTTACAGTTACGACTACTTACGTGCTTTGAATGCAAAAGCATTGTTTCTATTGTTTCGTTTATATTTTTTATTTTATTCTCCTTTCTAATTACACGCCTGCTCATAAGTATGCAGTTGCAAAGCAAAGCACGTGGTTCACCTTTGCTAGCCGAGAAGCAACCCGTTTTTGTGGCCCATGGGCTGCATGCTTGCCTCTCAGGGTTAAATTCCTGGGTTTGACTCCCCGCACGTTCGGGAGAAATTTTACGCGGCAGCGTTCGGTCGAAAAGCCGTCGGCGTAGTAGTGGGCATCGCTTGTCGGAAATAATGTTTATTTACGGGTGTTTAACGTTCCAAAGCAACTCAGGCTATGAGGGACGCCATAGTGAAGGGCTCCGGGAATTTCGACCACCAGGGGTTCTTTCACGTGCACCGACATCGCACAGTACACGGGCCTCTAGAATTTCGCCTCCAACGAAACTCGACCACCGCGGCCGGGAACGAACCCGCGTCTTTCCGACCAGCAGCCGATCGCCATAACCACTCAGCCACCGCAGCGGCTGTCGGAAATAATGGGGGCTGCGTAAAAAAGATCTTATCATAGTGATTTGTGGTTCTAGTGATTGATAACTGATTGGTGTGTGATCGGCGATGACGAATTAATGCAATTATGGTAATTAATTGATAAATTAAAGAATTGAAACATTTGGAAAAGGGGGTTCAAAGGTGTCACAAAGCAAAGAATGAAATGCCAATGTTTGATGATGCTACTTAAGAAATTTTAAAGCATGTAATTAATTAATGATTTATTGAAATAGTTGAAAAAAAATACGAAAATGCGTTCAAGGGTGTCAAACTGTTCTGAATGGAAAACCTAACCCAGTACTCTATCGCGCCGCACCCTTAAGGCGGAGTTTAAGTGTCGTCTTCAACTTTTATTCTTCTTGGATACCACAGTGACGTCCTCTGTAACTTCTTGTGACGAATTTTGCCGTCAATGACGACAATGACGGGTATCCATGCCAATGAGCTGTATAATGCGTTCGTATTAAATGTTGAATAGGAGGTCATAAGTTCGTGTTAGCATATGATATATTTCTGAACAGAGTTGCGAAAATGTTTTGAGTACGAAATCTACTAAGTGAGCAGCTAGGCCTGTGGTTCTAGTAGGGGCATGGACAGTTTGTGTGCGGCTAAAACAGATATGACTGCGGCAAAGTTCGGTTACACAATAAATGATCGATTGTCAAGATGTGCATGAAAAGACCAATGAACTTCTGGAAGGAGTTCTCTCCATAACACACCGACCGCAAAATGTTAGAGAGAGAAAACTGAATAAGCATTAGAGGTAAAGGCAGGGTTTACCTCGAACAGTTGGTCAGTGGTTAGTAAAAAAATGACGAAAACATTTCCATCATTTTTAATCAACACTTCGCAGACGTTGTTAGCGTCGTTTAAACCCAATTCTTTCGAATATTCAATGATTCGAAGTTCCAAAAGCAGCAATTTTAGGGAACGTTTTCTTACATTCATGATGCCTCCAGACAAAAGGTAATTATTGAAAGCATTATTATTGTCTTTTACTCATTTACAACTTTTTGACGCAAATTTGTTTCCCAATTTTTCTCTCGCATCAACTGATCATGTTTTATTTGGGGTGTATGTAGGAGCAACGCCATTCGGCCACACGCAAATCGGTTATGATACGGTCCGATGGAGCTTATTTCGTGTTTAAAACACTGTGACAGGCCCTGTAGTCCTTCGGCGCGGTTCACTTTAGATATGCGTGCGGCAGGTATGAGCAACGCATTGCTCGCTTGATGCGTATTCTAATTCTGACATTGAAAGAGCTATTCTCGAAGGTCATAATCTTTCTACAGTTGCAGGTATGCCACGTATTTCTTGCAACAGGCAGCGCCTCCAATATTTAGATAGCTGCAGGTGCACCATCGTTCTGTCTGGCCACGAAGTCGTGAGGTTTCTTTCATATTGCTCTGTCTGCACATAAAATGCTACCTAGTATATAGCTATGGCGTCTATGATACCATGTGAAGGGTTTTGTTCTTACGATAGGCTTTCTAGGATTGAAATGTCTGCACAGACTCATCCATATCGATGAGGTATGCGGCATTAGCTTATTATTCATGCGTACGGCGGGGAGCCTCAAGTCTATAGCTGGTGTTTGTGGATTCTCTGCAGAGCTTTATTAGCCATTCTTTGTGGCTCGAGTTTCAAGAGGACTCCTTAACGCGGCCTTTCAGTTTCCTTGACATGAGCACTTAATTCTTTTCGATATATCAGCAGGTGAGAAACTGACAGTGCTTATGAATCATGCCTATACCTGCAATTTGCCTCTGAACAAACACTACATTTGAAACGAAAGGCAGACAGAGTCACAAGCACTATTCGAATTCACTGCTCCAGAATTCTTCATTTGGGAACCTTTTCTGTCTGGTTACTCCGTGAGGTTAAACCATCACTTGCCGACCCTAATAAGTAAGTTTCCCTAAAACTTTACCATGATAAACATCAGAAAGGTGGAAAAGTGCACAATATTGGGGCATTATTCATAAAACAATGAATAAAATTTACGTATTCAGCAGAATGCGCTGTAAGATAAGAAAGCGCGCTTTGAGTAAAAAAGAAACATACTTCTTTCAAATATTCTCTTGGAATGCGCAAACAAGCACTCAAAATTAATCAACAGTTAAGGATAAACCTACAGATTTCTGAAGTAGCACAGATATGAACTGATGTCTCCATCCAGCCATAATTTGACATGTACATTTCGTGCATGATGTTCATAGAGCATACATTCCTATTTCGTATCTGTTTTAGCTTATTACCGTCGTTACAAAGTGTTCACTAGTGAAGAAAATTGACTGATGATTACGATAGTTGGTAGTGCGAGATTTCAGTGCAGCTCTTACGATGTTACGCTGCTAGCCATCCTCCGCGACATTCCGGTGCCAGCCACTTTCCAGGTGGCGTTTCGCTCTGCTACTCAGACAACCGGTTACGCTGACAACGGCGCCGACAACGCGGAACGCGGAAACAGGCGCCGCTCTAAACAATCGGTAGGGGTTTAACTTCGTTAAACCGAGCAGACTGGCGAAAGCAGGTGGTGATTCTTCAATTGCAGGAGGCACTTAAGCACCGCTTTTATGGCATGGCGCGATGTATTTTGAGGTTTAATGTCCATACATGCAGAATTGCTCATTCTCTTAACATTCATAAATGGCGGTGAGTCCTCATACCACTGCCAGCGCAGTGGGGCAGCGGTTAAGTGGTGCGCCACAGCACTGGAAGGTGGCTGCGCCTATCATAGCCACCCGTAGGGATTGTGCGACCCAGGTTGTTCAAGGATGCACTTACGGTGCCCTCTTGAAAACCTGGCGTTGTGAAGCTTTCGCTTCAAAAATCAAGGCCTGCGAGGCGCGCTGCCACTCCCGAAACGTGCGCGCCACCTGGGGTGATGGTAGGCTGCTCTGGCGTCGTCTAATTCTCATTTTTTTCAAGCGTTTCAATACGCATCTACTGCTGCACCTGTGAGAGACGATAGGAACTGAAATTTGGAGCGTATCTAAAAAGCATTTGTTAAGATCCCAATATTAGAGCTGCTTTGTGTTGCATTCGCGTTATTTTTCTAATCTGTCGGCTTTAGCGGCCGACGAGGTTGACGCGATATAATCCACTTGCATTTTCGACCCGTTTGAAAACAACAAAAAATGTTAGGTTTGCGCCTTTTTCCTCATCGCCGAGGATTTTTGTACTTCGTACACCAGGCAGAATTCCTTTTTTTCCGTCAGACTGCCCACTGAGACTACACTTGCAGGGAACCTTCATACTACGAGAAGAAAAATCTGCAAATAATGGTTACTACATTCGAATTAGTGCAAAAGCACCAATTTGTGCGACGTACAAGACTATGAGTTGGCAGTGCCACTGGATGGAGCGCTCGCGGTGCGCCAGTTTCTCGGACATACGGTGGACGATTTTGTTAGGCTCTAAATCTCAGAGTAAGAGATTTCGTACAGATATCTTCATAGTAGCGACTTGAAGCGGCCCAAAATGTTGGTCAGGCAGTCGTCACCTGTGACATAACTTCGATCTTCAACGTCTCAGTGAGGCGAAACCGCAGTATATTCTGGATAGCAAAGTGATAGATAAGGGGAAATTTATTTCCATTCTCAGGGCCTTTTTTTCGAACATTCGGGAAGTAAAAATGCAGGAATGCATTTCATGCGGTATAACTAAGACGGATTTATCAAAACAAAGTGTCGACATAGCTCAGAAGAACCGTTTTAAAAAAAAAAAACGATTACGATGCTAGGCACTGCCTAGCTACACTACACTCATAATGTCAGCGCTGCGACATTTGCGGTGTAATTGACACTTCGACAGCACTACTACACTGCACAAATAATTTTATGTTGCGCTTTTTTGGCTGCCGTGGCTACACATCAAACATTGTTATTAAGCACAGCCTTACCAAGTCATTTCGTTGGGCTTGTCCTTAGTGCTGGTCCTACGGCACCTTCAACAGAAACTCCCTTTGCAAGTCACGCTTCCTTTACGGCCAAGTGTCCAATGACGTCATGGAGGCTTCGCTGGTGAGCATGCTAGAGGCCCATGCATAACTTGTTTGTTGCTTTTTCGCTCTCGCGCGCTGCGCATTCCGTAACGGTCCTGAATCATTGTTGTCTGCCTTTCATTGGAGTACGACGTCAGAGCAGACGTCACGTTGGTAGTGAAAGAAACATGCCTATAGTGCTATCTGCTTGCATAAACGCGTTTCGAGAGCATCTCGCACTGGACGACCAGCGTCGACTTTCAACTGACAAGCTTGAAAGCCGTGCGCGTCTTCTGTGCGGCAAAGCTGCGCAGCGCAGCCGATGTGATTCAGCCGGACTTGGTCTGTTGGCACGACACTCCGTAGCGACCGCTAAACCGTCACAGCCATCACGGCCAAAGTGAAATTGAAAATAAAATTGATCGTTATAGAATGGTCCCCTGCGGTCGTTTCGGCGGGACTGAACCTCTGGCCCGTATTTGCGTCTACCTTGCGTCTGTTTCTCCTTGCGTATCTGCTCTACAAACACCATGCGGTGCTGCTCTCGGCCAACCAGTGTGTTTTCAACAACCGGGGTGTTTTTCAACGACGCGATTTTCATTTGTTTCCTCCGTGGCGCCTGTGCAAAAAGCACTCCGGCAACGCAATGCTTCTGATGGTGTCGCCGCGCCGGTCGGGTACTACGCGCCGTCACGTGAATGTTTACCCCAACAAAGGAGGACGCTCGACCTTGAAATGCGCATTAACAGCTGCGCTGTAAACAACTGAACCGCTTATCCCTAAGTTACGACGAGAGAGCAGCGCTGCTGGGCCGAGAAGTGATTAACACACTGACGACTCCACGCAGTAGCGCCACTGCCATTTGTCTCCCACTGAATGCAGATAAAAAGCCTCAGTAGCCTGATTGTGGCGATCCGCGGCTTAGGGACAGTGCATTCTTCCTCAGTCTCTAAGATAGGCTGTTCGGCTACAGTTCAAAATTCGCTCCGACAGGGGCGTCTGCTACATGCAGATGTTGGTAAGTTGCGACGCCACGGGTTCCCGAGCATCCGCAGGTACGCCCCCGCAGTGGGATGATGGTGAGTAGTGCGCCACCACAGAACGGACCACACGCGCTTAGCCGCGCTTGTCATCACCGTGTCCTAAGAGGCTCCTGGTGGTTGAGCTGATGGCGAGCGTTTGGACCTTTAATGCCCCTCGGCGGAAGCAACGCACCGCTTTGGCCCGAGCTTCCTGTAGACAGCACCTCCGGTCTCACCCGACTATTGAAATCGCAGCCGCTTTTTCCTATCCTCCCCTCCATCTTTCAGTTTTCTATCTCCTTTCCCAATTGTCTACTGTCTCCAATTCCCCTTTTGGGTTTTTCCTTTCTTAAACATGGCGGCGAAGGTTAACCTTGTGTGGGCAACTACCCTGAGTTATGTCATAATTCGCTACAGTTGGAGTGTACAGCTTGCGTGAGCAGGGCTTGCTTGCAAGTTCCTGTCCCGTCCCCTCGTTGGGATCTATGGTGGAAGGCTGCCACCATGACCGAATAGCATATGCCTTTCATGGCTCGCCCCTTTCCAAACAAGACCGCACTCTGAAAGGAGTGATGAACGATGTAGATGATTTTTTTTTCACATAAGAAAAGCAATTTTTCCCAAATACCATCACATCCATAGCGAAGTAGAACATACGCAAGCAATAATCCTATCCCCCTTCTTTGTATCAAAGTGCTTGACAGTAGCCTTGCGCCTTGGCTACCAGGTATCAAAAATGACCAGCGGTCACGTGTTCTTCACACTGCGCGACAACGTCCAGCAATCTTAGCTCTCGAGTCCATAGCGGAAATCCAGGTCTCCGTGACTTCCCACAGATCTATGAACACTCTCTAAGGCAAAATATGTGAAACTGATTTTGTCCACATCACAGAAAAAGAAATGCTTGAAGGGCTAAGTGACCAAAAGTTCATAGATGTTCACAAAATCAGGATCCGGAAGTTAAGTAAGGAAATAGGCACAAAACGCTTGATCCTAAAAAGCAGCGCATTGGCCGACACATTCGAAGTGGGATATTTTTAAAGTTAACTTAATATCATACATACCCAAACCTCGCAGATGTTTCACTTGTCAAAGTTTCGGCCACGGCTGCAAGAGTTGCCGCGGTCGCAAAACTTGCCTGAAATTGCTTTTAAGGATCACGATTGTGATGAATGTGAAGCTGCCCCGCGCACGGGGAACTGCGAATGAGAATACGCTGCACACCCCAGGGCGTGTCCGTCTTGGAAGAAAGAAAAAAAGATAATCACCATACAAACCAAGGAAAAGATTTCATTTCAAGAAGTGGAAAGGCAATTTCGCTTACCAACACATTTTCCTTCACAGCAAAACAAAACTTCTCCGTTGTGATGCGCAGGAGCTGAGAACCACGCAGATCCTCGGCACCTGCCGATACCAATTTCAAACCGCCTATGGCAGGGCCGTCCACGCCCCAGGTAGGGACAGCAAAAGCTACCATGTCATTGTCAAAGCAGGGAACACCTGTCCATAGGTCGGCATCCCGCTGGACTACTCCCCGTCGCGGGAGGCCTGAAACTCACACACTTGCAGCTTCCCCGTGGTCCTCCGGAACCTCTGGTGAGGTAATGGATGTAACTACCAGCCTGCGCCGCCGCGGAATAGCTCTTGAGCTAAAAAGTCACACAGCGCTAATAACGAGCCTAGAACACAAGTATACCACTTTTCTTTCCCGCACCCAAACATAAACGTGGCTTTTATAGTGCAGTATAACTGCAGAGGACTGTTGAGGAATTGTATTGACATAACACAAATTTTAAGGTCAATGTTGCCCTTAGCTTTATGTCTTCAGGAAAAAAATCTTGGCGCAACACACGTGTATATCCTGAAACATTACAGAACTTTCCGATGCGATCGAGAGCAGTCCAATGCATTCAGGAGCCGTCGCGATTGTCGTCTAAAGTGCATCCCTGCTCAAGAAATCAAACTCAAAACAAAATATGAACCGGCTCTGGTGAGCATCGTTACCTACAAAACAGTAACAAACTGTTCTGTATATACTCCTTCGCAGTCACCATTAACAGTCCATAATCTGCAAGAACTGATGAGTGAACTTC
Organism: Amblyomma americanum; assembly: GCF_052857255.1. Lineage (NCBI taxonomy): Eukaryota > Metazoa > Arthropoda > Arachnida > Ixodida > Ixodidae > Amblyomma > Amblyomma americanum. Next base: position 32,322,395 of record NC_135505.1, read on the forward strand.
CAGAGACACACCTGGTAAATGGAGACTTTAACGTTCACTCCCCTTTTTGGGGAAAGGAACGCTTTCAGCTAGGGGCCAAATAATCGAAGATTTTATTCGCACAAATATTGCATGTCTTTTAAATGCGGAAAAGGCCACATACTCTTCCCCAACCTCTGGAAAAATTTGCTGTTTATACATGTTCTTCAGTTCACCGTCTGTTTTTAGCGACATTAAATGGGATGTTTTAGACCGCCCATGTGGGAGTGATCACCTGAGAGTTTTTATCAACCTATCATGCTCACCTGCAGTCCTTTCATGACGATAGAACCTCTATTTACCTTACTTGGTTTTGGTTCAGAGAAAAAGCCAGTTTAGGTAGCATCTTCTGAACTTAGCATAGATAAACTCAATAAAATTCTCCCGAAGTGTATCATCGAAGCTGCGGGCCTAGATATTCTACAGTCCACTGGAATGCTGCGCCAGAAACACAAAGTATGGCGGCCGCAAGGAAGTAGGGAAGCCCCCCCCCCAAAAAAAAAAAATACAAAATAAATCCTTTGGTGTATTTCGTAGCTATCCAACTCACGATAATCTCTGAATGGCAGCTACTTTCCATTCACCCTTTCCCTGCTGACAGACCCTGGTATACGCACAAGTATTACACAACAAGGAGACATTTTAGGTGGACACTTTTTTTTTCTAGTTCCTCACACTATACACAGTCATTCTTAAAATAAGAAACACAGTCGAAAAACAAAGGCGTCCTGCGGCAAGCAGCACAAATGAGGCTTACAATTACTTATTTGCACTTCAAGAAACTCAGGGAGTAGTTTTAGAGGTAAACGAATGGCACCAGGCCCCGATGAACTTCATTATGCAATGCTTCCGATCCATCTGAACCGTCGGCAATTTTGACGTTTTTTGCCAATATATGGGTAAGAGTAAAATATGAGCGGCTTGGAAAAAGCCATTATTGTTCCATTATCAAGGCCAGAGAAGCCACCAACCTCCGCTGGTAATTACAGGCCTAGTACCCTTACAAGCTATCTTGCCAAATCTTTTGAAAGTGTTCTCAATATTCATCACCACCATCATCATCATCATCAACCTGACTGCGCCCATTGAAGGGCAAAGGCCTCTCCCAAGTCTCTCCGATTAACCCGGTCTTTTTCCAGCTTCGCCCACCCTATGCCAGCAAACTTCTTAATCTCATCCGCCCACCTAAACTTCTGCCGCCGCCTGCTGAGCTTGCCTTCTCTTGGAATCCACTCCGTTACCCTTAAGGACCAGCGGTTGTATTGCCTTCGCATCACATGCCCTGCCCAAGCCCGTTTCTTCCTCTTGATTTCCACCAGGATGTCCTTAACCCACGTTTGTTCCCTCACCCACTCTGGCCGCTTGCGGTTTTTTAACGTTGCGCCTATCACTTTTCTTTCCAAGGCTCGGTGCGTTGTCCTTAGCGTGAGCTATATATATATACCCTTTTCGTTACCCTCCACGTTTCTGCCCCGTACATGAGCATCGGTAATACACAGCTGTTATACGCTTTTCTCTTAAGGGATATTGGTAAATTGTTATTCATGATATGAGAGTACCTGCCATATGCGCTCCACTCCATTCTTATTCTAGTTATTTCCCTCTCATGATCCGGATCAGCATTCACTACCTGGCCTAAATAGACGTATTCCTTTACCACTTCCAGCACCTCGCTTCCAATTGTGAACTGCTGTTTCCTTGCTGGGCTGTTGTACATTACTTTGGTTTTCTGAATGTTAATTTTAGATCCACCGTTTTGCTCTGCTATAAAGGCTGGGTACCTATAAAGGCTGGGTACAGCACAAAACTTCGGTCTGCGCCTTTAAGCTGGTGCTTACAGAACATTCCCCGTAAATAGCCTTCCCGTAAATGCAAATGAACCGCCCCTCACTGACAGGAGAACGATGCTTACCTTTTGCATATTTATTGAAAATAAGGTTGCTACCAAAACATCTCTGTCATCCCATACATACTAAATGCCATTTAGAACACCCTTTGGCTACAAACCTCGGGCTGTCAAACCACTTCACCTCCGCTTTGATGAGCAGTGCTAGGAAATAAACATACTGAACTCACTTCCCGATGTTGCCCGGAAACCCGATCAGTTGCCACCTTGGTAGATGTTTCCAGCAGTGCTCGATTTCGCACTAACACACATTCACAAAAGGCACACCTCAAAGGAATATATACAACAATAGTTTTTTCCAGTAAGTGAAAAATACGATAATTACGCCGATTTATACGCAGACATTTCTCTAATAGCACACTATTATAGGGAGTGCGATAATACAAGGGAAATGAGAGAAAGTAGTCAGGCTGCCTTAGAGCACTTCAGCTTTCACAGAAGAATATTTCGCCATTACTGTATCTGTAGAAAAATATAATGAAGGAAAACGTAGAGAACAGTGTTATCTACACTGACTCCCTCAGCGTAATTACAGCAATAAACCCCAGAAATGCAGTTCAACCAATAATAGGGAACATAATATATATTGTAATTAAAGCTGATGCACAAAGGCGTACAATAAAGTTCTGCTTTTTTCCTAGTCACGTTGGCATCAAGCGAGAACGAGAGCGCTGATGCATGGGCCGCACTTTCCCGTAAAGGTTAAGTGAAACAAGTAAACATACCGCATAACGAGTGCACCAAGTTTGTCGCCATAAATTGACAGAAAAATGGCAGGCTTCACGGGAGAGCGAGGTTAACAACAGCTGCACTTTGGAAAGTCCGTCTCGGGTTAATGGAAGACCTGTAAACTATATATAGGAGTCATTTTTTTTGTCGTCTCCGCATTGGTCACGTACAAATTCTAAAACAAGACAAGCCTCTTTGTGAAAGATGTGTAGACGGGTTCACCCTAAACTATATTTTATTCTCTTCTTCAGAAGTCGGGAAACTAAGAAAGAAGCGGTTTACTAGATTTTATAATGAATACATTCCTTTACAACCAGCGCTGCTCTTAGGTGAAAATGCCGTTGTTAACATGCCTTGTGTTTTTAGCGTTTTAAAAGAAGCGGGTGTTCTTGAGAAACTCTATTTTGATCCACTGCTTTGCTTTATTATATCATATAATTCAGCCAGAAGGCTGATGTCTTTATTAGACTGTTTAAGAGCTTCAAGATCCTTGCCCAGCCAAGGATGGCTGCTGGGGTGACGGTCATCTTTAAAGCTTTTACTATTAGCTATTTATAAAATATCTTTCCTCTCTCATTACTAGGTAGAACGAACTGGCTTTTGAGCCCTCTACACCCTCATGTTTGTTCACATAATAGTAAAAATCTAAAGAAAACAATTTATCTCGGTGCAAGCTAGCATTGGCTGCTTATGCGCCCTTAAACCCTACACAACACCACAATTATAAATGGAGTCTCCGCCTGAATGTGGAGACCATGACAGAGTGACCGTGTCCCACTGCTGGCAGCTTTGTAAATAAGTATATCGATTCCTATTTTTTAGGTCCAATATGGGGCACGCGCTCCCGACGACCACAATGGCGGCACAAACGACGAAAGAAAATCGCAGGAACTCCAGTGGAAGCTAAGATGTGCAAACAATGTTTAGTAATAGTTTCGGCCTTCGTCATAATAAAGCATCGGCTCACAAAGGTCTTTCTGCCAAGAAAGTAAATAAACTGCTACACTTCAAAATGCTCTCTAATGAAGAGGTTTTGAGGGGTGCGACTTTTGAAGTGAAATCATTGCCCAAAAGGAAGAAATTGTCAGTCGTTATAGCGAAGAAGGAAAGGTGAAATTATTCAAACATCCAACATACATTGACCTTCGTAATAGAGAAGTGAAAAAGCTACAAGCCATTGAGGCGCTTGGAGAGCATATTCGTGGCGACAGCAGTGTGATGCAAAGCAAAAAGCAGTTTGTTTTTTTCGCTTTTTTTGTTTGATTGGAAGCCCTTGTTATCATGCATAATAAATTGTTTTTCTTCCCCCCAAAAATGTACCGCGTATTTTTGCTGCAGACCTGTATTACGTTTAATAATCATGAGAAACCATAGCTGCCTATGCCGGTCGGTTGCACGTCTATGGGGAGAATAACTTTTTTTTGTGCAGTGAATTTAAGACTCGAGTACCCGATTAATTATTTTCCATAATATATTCTCGTTTATAGGTTTGCAGGACATATGGAAGAATGAGAGGCTGTAAGCATCAAAATGGGACGCAGCATTAGGACCTCAGTCGGGGTCTGCTTCGAGATTATCTTTAATTGATGCCTGTGAACTGGCCCCATAGCCATGCTCATCGCTGGCCTGCGCTGGAAGCATAGCCCCATTTTATAGCTAGGAGCGCGTTTTAGTTACTAAAATAAAAGCACTGTTCAGATTTAAGGCACATTGAAGCTGACTGAGCCAACGTTTTCCGGAAAAAGGTAAATACAACTGACACTGGTAGACGCCGCTTATTTAGGTTTGGGCAGTGAAATCAAGGTAAACTGCGAAACCTAAGGACGTGCAACTTCTACAGGCAGATGGAGAGTCTCTAAAGTGTCAATAGAGCTGAGTAAAACGGTAGATCGTTTAAGAAGAAGAATAAGGTATTTTTAGTCACTTATTACATTTTTATGGCTTGAAACAAGGCCATGATCGAAGTTCGAGCTGGCGCGTTTGATATCAATATTGTCTCCCTTTGTGGGCTTGAATTTATGTGCGTTATTTGAAAACCCATTACGAGTTAAGAGATTGGAAAGACAAGGGTTGCCTTCGACGTTGACTGCCTTTAATCCCATACGCAATCTTTAGCCCTAAAAGCACATAAAAAAACTTTATTTTGTGAATTTTCCTCAGTAACTAGACCAGATGCAGCCCGGCCTTAGGTCGACCACTGGATGTGGAAAATTGGATCCCGGGGCTCCACTGCCGGTTCTTGCTGGAACTGCTTCGGGAATCCGGCATGTATCTCTGCCCTTAGGATACTATTTTAAGCTAAAATGTCTGCAGTCGCGATAAAGAAAAAATATGAGCTGGTTTTCCACTTGTTTCTTCCTAGGAGGAGAAAAATAAAGATTAAGATAGAGGCAGCATCTGCACCTGATAGGTTTGTTACGTTTCGGGACTCACAGACTTTAAAGAATTCGCACTCGAATACCTCACCAAAGATGCAGCGTCCAATTTACACACCAGTCACTGGTAACAAGAGTTTAGTCCTTCACATGTCCAGTTTTCCAAGGCATTACGTTGTTCTCTGCAGGAAACTTACGCCACAAGGCAGCACATCATTCGGCTATGAGCAGTTTCAACCCACAAGCTCCTCTACCCGCTCCAATCATGGACTTGCGCCGCAAGGTTCTCGCGAACCCAGGTCTTCACATCAATTATCCCGTAAGCCGACTCTGCCTAAAAAATTCGTTATTGTTATAACGTAATCTATATGTTCATGAAAAAATGCGCTTTTTAAAAAACTAAACAAAAGAAATGAAAATAGAGCGGACCTATTTCTGTCTCTGATTAAAGTTATTCTTTCGTTTTTCGCTTCAGATGCGACCGAATAAATGCTCGGCATTAAGCCCTTGCTTAGGCGCGGAAACTTAAGCTCCGTTCTAAGTGTATGACGTGATAGCATTAATGCTCATATATGCGTGATTGGTAATTTTTAAATTTAGACTGATAGATCACTGGAATCATCACATACCGCTCCTCGTGCAGTGGTTAAGCAATGCGCCATTGCGCTGCGATGGCAGGTGCTGCCACCGGTCTGCTTCCGCGGTACAGGTTCCTTTTCCAGAGCAGCCTCTCGCACCCAGTCATTAATTAAACTTCCTCCTGCCACGGTGCTGAGTTTGTCCACTATATGGCTGGCCTGGTGTGATCACGCCACTAGGTCACGGGAAAAAGGTGGCACACCTATGTTGCCGATGTGGCCTGCTGCTCCGGCAGCTCCGGTTGGGAGGCTCCAAACTGTCGTCGATGCCGACACCGGTGTTCGGAGCGGACAACGGAGAATTTTTACCGACATGGAGGTAACAACGCTCTCGCGTTAAAAAAAATAACTCAAAAGGCGCACTTAAACAAAAAAACTGCACACTTTGAACTGCAGGATTTTATCACGTTGATCTCGCACGCATGGCCGAAAAACAAAATTGCAACGTGTATTAATAATAAAAAAACAATTCTATTATAAATTACGACCATCTTCCTTCGTTGCCAGTATGTTAAAGAATGATATGCACTGCACGAAATTACGTTTAAAGAAATTTTTATTGCTTCGCGATGAAATGCATAGTTTATGCTTATGCTCATTAGACCTTCAGTTGTTTCGTCAAAATATTTTTGATGAGATCCCATGAGTTCAGTTTTGCCGCAAACATTGCTTTCAGTTTTCAGAGTGATAATTATAATTGAACTGTTAATTTTTATGTTTATTTAGGTCATAGTGTGTTTTTCTGCTGCTCTGATAATGTGTATCCCAATATCCCAGGAGAAAATATGTCTATTTTACCCTATCGTGAATCACCTTCACTTTTTCTTTCTTGCCACGATATTCTTTAGTGCGAACCCTCATCTTTTTCTAACGTGAAAAGTGAAAAATCTTCTAAGTGAAAAGTCTTCGCGGATTGAAAAATTGGAACCCTTCAGTTTGTGGCAGCTTCTAAAATATTGACCCTATCACGGTAGTAACATAACCTAAAGATGACCGAAAGGGGTTTGCTGCTGGTGTCTGAGTCGTGATTACCAATTCGGGTGATGTTTTTAATTCCTGATATGCCTACTTCGAATTACTTGCTAGGATATCTTTTGTGACAATCGTAGCAAGTACTTCAGAAGTTTCTTCATGCTCCTCTTGTGTACCAAAAGTTATCAGGTTAGAGTGTCAACTTCTCTTTTCTATGTCTTCGACATTTTTAGTCATGAGCGAGAGCCTCTGTTCTAGGCCTGAAATTTTTACCAAACATTCATAAACTTGTTTTTCAAGGTTACTTATTTTTTCTAGCTTTAGCTCGATAGCATTAAGCTTCTCATTGGTTAGCTTTTTTCCTTCTTTAATTTCTTGAACGTCCGGAGCAATCAACTTATGTTGTTCTGCAATAGAAGGATCCGGACAACGCTTCGACTCAATGCCACCGCCCAGTAATAAACCGCAGTGAGACGCACATGTTAATCACCACATCCCGCAAAGCCTGTGGGCATGGCAGCAAAAGCAGACACACTTTATTGCTACGCAAACCTTTTCCGCAATGCTTGCTCATCTGAGTGAAGCAAAGGAACCGATTTGTAGTCCTCATCTTGGCAATGCTGATATGCCCACCGACAATTCCTTGTTCGGGAGCTGTCTTTGTACTGGTTGATGCCACTGCTGTCGTTTCATTTGGCGGTTTCACCGATGAGATATATTGCGCCACATATCCAGGAAGTCAGCTGCGCCTTTTCTCCTGGTAAAATCTCACCGGTCGCAGCAGAAAGGACATGCCCAGACTTCTCGGACATATTCTATAGGTCTATCTGACCAACAAAATGATTTCAGTGTTCACATGAACTGTTTTTGACGGCCATAGAAAGTTGGTAGCACGTACCGACAATTCGAAATTCACACTGAGATTTTATTGTTGAGCGCCAGTCAGCATGTGGCGGCAGACGTCCAGACTAAAAGCGTTTGTCAAGATTTCTTGCACTTGTAAACCCCTCATCTTATAGAGAAATGCATTGGAGTATGTGGGTTTGGTACACTTTACTTTAAGGGACAATAGTACCCCGCCACATGGCTTGCACAATTTCACCTGCCTGACCGCCACTGCGAAAGCTACTAGGGCATGTGGCGCGACAAGTGAGCAGCAGAAAATGCAGTTTCGTTCTTGGAGGGGGCTCCCTTCACGCGACACACGTTTTAGTGGTTGAGCAGCTCACAGTGCACAAGTGTCCTAATCTATGGAAAATTTAAAACAGCCCCTCGGAATACAATTAATGTTCATGTGAAACACATGATAACCCTGAAAAACACCGCTGTGTTCAACAGCGCATTTGTGTCCATTAGCTTTCCAAGCCACCAAAGCTTATTTTTAAGAACAATAATCACACAACACCAAGGTGTTCACTGCCATCCGCAAATTTTATCAGTTTGTCCGTTTGCTCAGAAATCAGATATTAATCTCGCCCTGCTTAGTTGCCAAATGTGCGCTTGCGGTCCGAATTCTTACTTGCCAGACCATCGCAGCAGCTTGCTGGCTAATACGTGCGCCAGCTGTTTAACACTATTGCCGTTCGAAGTCTCTAGTCATATATTCTGGATATAAGATGCAACCAGCATACTAGCACTCCTGACAATGTGCTACAGTATATTGCCATCATCAGCCTTCATTCACACTTTCCTTTTCCTCCTCTTCCCTTTCCCCTGTGTGGAGTAGCAGGCCAGGGCCCTGTTACCACCGGCCGACCTCTCCGCCTTTCTTTCATTAAAATTCCCTTTCTTCTCTTCTTCTTACTTAACAGTCAACACAAGCATTCATCCTACACTTTATACCGGTGTTTTTAAAGGGAACACGGGAACATCGTATGGCACGCGGATGCTGAAACACTAGCTCCCTCTTCTTCTGACATATATGCACGCGTACAAGATTGAAGTGAAAGATGTGAAAAAAAGCATGCACTTTTCATGTTATGCAAATGCGGGACACTCTTTATTGTCTGTATTCTGTATATTTGTTTATAATTGCATTAATTACTACATTGTTCTTTGCATTATATGAACATTTTCATAGCAACAGTTTAGTTTCGTTTAAATAATAAATTTCATTGATTTTATCATTATTGTTCTTATAGTATGCGAATTTTCTTTCCGTTCGTCATCGAAGCTGTCAGGTATACGCCGGCCTGAAACGCGAGCCGCAGATGCCTTCGCGTTATAAAAATTCACTTTCATCATCATCATCATCATCACAAATCGGCGGCTCTTATAACAAGAAATCAGACAATTGCAACAGCGTGAGCTATGTCTGCGCACTTCTCAAAAAAGGAATATATTTTGTTGATTAGCGCCTTGGCTAAGCCATATTGACACGGTGGATTCCGCTAGCACGCGCCGCCTCAATAGAAGAAGAAGCGATCTGGAGCGGTGGTCAAGAGAGGGGGTCATCTGGCGGTCATCTGCTCTTCGATCGCCGGTCGCTGTTCTGTTGACGTGGCTCAGCTACCCAGGCTGTGGGGCAGTGGCTAAGTACCTGGCAGTGTTGCTCTAGCTTGCTAAATTTCTCCTTTTTGTCTGTGCCTGTTTGCTCCTGTTCTGGGGTGATTGGGTGCGGAACGAGAGCTTAATGTCTACTTCTTCTCCTGGCCAGGGGTTTTCCCCTTGGTCAGCATCTCTTCCTAAAGACCAGCTCCCAATTGACCTCTTTTTCCGCAGCGGTCTTTCAAGCATTCCAGTCGCATTAGTGCCTTCCGATGGAGGCGCTATCCGAATGAACAACCCGGAGACCGTGCAGGCGGCTCTTAGGTCCACATCGCAGCATTTCATGCACATTACCGACGTCCGACAGTACGGTAGGGGTGGTATTTTGTGCAAGTCGCCGGATAAAGCCTGTATTGAAGATCTGCTGAAGTGTACGTCATTCGCCAACCACCCGGTGAGCGCATTCATTCCGCCTCATCTCGCATGTTCCAAGGGCTTGGTCCGAGGGGTCGACTCTCGATTGAGCCCTGCGGAAACGCTTGAGAACCTCTCGCCTGCGGGAGTGATTGCTGTCCATCGATGCAGCAGGATGGTTGACGGAGAAAAAATTAATACGGAGTCAGTCATTGCCCCATTTGCAGGAATATTTTGCCCGTCAGAGATTAAGGTTATGGAAACCGTGTCCACGTGCATTTCGCAGGTCATAGCTGCTCAGATTACCAATCTTCTGCAGTTGTCCACCGCTCCGCTCTTGTCTTCTTTGGCTTCGGAAGCTACCCCTCCTTCTGTAGTAATCGATTCCGCTCCACAGGGCCAAAAACAATGCGAGCAACAAAATACCTCTCAGGCCTCTCCTTCGCATAGCGTTATGGACGCATCCCCTTTGGACTGTTTGGATATGGAGTCTGATCTCCGCGCCCAAAAACGAAGTGGGTCTCCTCTGAATATTGCAGGTGCATCTTGCCCCCAGTCAAAGACAAAGAAAAGTAACGCAAGTCAAAATGCTAAGACCACGATTCTAGAAAAGGCAGTCACGGCTGCGGCACTCCCGCCAAAATACGGTTCTTAAGTGTACTCCAGTGGAATTGTCGATCTATATTCTCAGCTTCAACAGATTTAAATTGCCTATGCAATTAGCTTCTATCAGATTTAGTTGCATTACAGGCTTTCAATTATCATCTCAAGGATTACCGTCCGTTCCGGCTTGACCGGTCGTCACGAGGGGGAGGGTTGTTAGTGCTCATCTCTACAAAGTTCTGCCACAGGGCATGCATTTCTTTCCAATATGCGGACAATGAATGTGAAATCCTTGCGGTTGACCTCAGCGTCCCAGGTCAACAGCCCTTTACGGCAATTAATGCATATTTTCCGTCTGGTGTGCGTGGCACTCGGCTTTTTGACTCACTCATGTCTATTAGCCGATCTCAGGTTCTATTACTTGGAGACTTCAATTCGCACCATGTGACGTGGAGGTTTAAAACAGACAGCTTTGGTACTAGACTATTTGATTGGGCTTCTGACAACAACTTGATCTGCAACAATTCCGGATTGCCTACGTTTATTCGGAGTCAATGCCGCTCTGCCATGGATTTAACTTTTCCCTCCCCAGGAGTCTCTGTTTTGTCTTTGGCGCCTATTGACTGTGCAACAAAAAGTGATCATCTACCGATTAGTTTCAAGTTTGCCTGTAAATTAACTCTACCTCAACGACATCAGCGGACGTTAATAAATTACAGTTTGCTTTAAAGACACGCTAAAATCAGCCCTCCAAATCACTTCAGACCCTTGCGCTCAGACAAGTGCCGAAAGCAAGGCTGCACAACTATGTTTAGTAGAGGACCATGCAAGGCAAAAGTCTGAATTTTTGGTTAAGGGAACCAAGGGTGCAATCGCGAACAATTGGTAGAATGCTAAGTGCACGCGTGCATATAGTCGACAGAAAACGGCTTGGAAGAAACTTCTCATCAATCAATGCCCAAAAAATTGGTTGGATTAAAAGTATGTTGCAGCAACATTTAAGCGCACTGTCGCCCGTGCAAAGGAGGAGTATAATACAAATCATTATGATTTCTTTTCACAATCAGGAAATAAACGAGCTTTGTTTAATTTTATTAGGAGCAACAAGGTGATGCCACCGGCTGCCAACATTGAATTCCTCGTTCAGTCCCCTGCTGACATCGCAAAGGCCTTAGAGGATATTGCGTGTGGCCTAGAGCTTCGCTTTACATCTGCTCTACCTTCTCCTGCTATATACACATGCACCTCAAGCGATTCCACTGAAGTCTCTATGCCTGAGCTGTCGCAAATTGTTCTGCCCTTATCCCCAGCGGCTCCTGGCCCCGATAAGGTCACTTCATCTATGATCAAAATATTGTTCAATGAATCTCCTGCAGACCTGTTGGCTCTAATTAACCATTCTATTAAAGGTCCTTGGATACCGCATGAGTGGCGTCTTGCTGAAATAGTTCCATTGCTTAAAAAGCAAGGGGATGGCTTAACTTTAGACAATATACGCCCTATTTCGCTAACATCGAACCTTGTGAAATTGGTTTAAAGGGTCCTTCTCATCCGTGTCATGTCATTCATTTCAGAAAATTCTGTATTGAATCCATGCCAAATTGGTTTCAGGCCGGGTTGTTCAATTTGGTGTGCTCATACTGACCTTGAGAGTCGTATTAAATTAGCTCGCAATAGAAAAAAGTTTGCTGCGCTTGTCACCTTGGATGTCAGTAAAGCATACGACAGCGTGGAGCACTCGACTCTATTACTAAGATTACAGGAACTCAACTTCCTAAGCTATTTTGTAGCCTGGATTTCTGTTTTTTTGGAAAATAGAGAATTTTACTGCGGCCAAAATGGTGTTTCCTCAAGGAGATTTCCACATACAAGAGGTGTTCCGCAAGGATCAGTTCCCTCACCTGTTCTTTTTAACATTTTTCTAAGCTCAATTCCATGCATTCAAAATGTGAAAACTTATGTGTACGCCGACGATATTGCATTTTTTGCATCAGCAGGTGACATTCACACTCTTTATCAAACCCTGCAAAATTACCTCAATGTTCTTAACAACTGGCTAGGAAGAATTCATCTGTCCCTTAATGTAAAGAAATGCGCATTGTTAGTATTTCCAGTTTCTGTTCCAGTAAATATCTGCCTGTTCTATAGAAATAACATAATACCTCAAGTTCAGACGGTGAAGTATCTCGGTGTAATATACGACTCTACTCTCTCCTGGTGGCCACACATTGAGCAAGTTTCTGCAAAAGTAGTTCGGGCCATTGGCGTCCTGCGCAGGCTTTGTAGTGCTAGGTCAGGAATGAGAAGGCATATGCTTCTGATGATTTATAAAATGTACGTCCGCCCAATTTTGGAGTTCGGGTGTGTTTTATTTTCAGGAGCTCCTGCCTATAAACTTCGCCCTCTTGTGCTTTTGGAGCGTGAGGCGTGGCGCCTTTGTCTGGGGCTTCCAAAATATGTCGCCAATACTGTTCTGCACCTTGAGGCGCGAATGCCTTCGTTATCCGCTAGGTTTCGTTTTTTAACAGTTTAACATTTTTAAAATTGTGCGACTCACCTCTTCACGCTTTCAGTACAATATTTCTTAGTCAACCTTCCGCCTTTTTTAGTGCTGCCTGGTCTCGATTTCATACCCCGCAGATATGTTACGTGCAGTCCCTCCTTGATTGCATAAATATTCATTACACAGATGTCCGCCAAATATATAACAACTCCTCATCTGTCCAGATTGAGTTCGATGACATTTTCCCATCGAATGCAAAGCTGCAGCCCTTCCCGCTTCTTCAGGGTCTATTGCAGGACCTCCTAAGGTCCTTTCCCTCTCATGTCCTTATTGCTACCGATGCCTCGTAGGATCGCGAAAGGGCAGGTGTCGGAAATTTTTCGCCTTCACTGGATTGGTCTTTTTCTCTCCGTCTTCCTGACTTCACTCCAATTTTTCTCGCTGAATTATTAGCAGTAACCTTAGCCTTATGAAAATTAGAAACTACCATTTCCCAGGTCGTGTTTATGACTGACTCTCTGTCCATTTGCTCTTCATTATCCTCACCCACTGAGTCTCGGGCATTACGCCTCTTTAATTTCCTGATTCCGCTCCATTTAAATTCGGTAAGGTTGCTTTGGGTACCAGGTAATATGGGCTTTCACTTAAATGAGGATGCAGATTCCTTAGCAAGAGCCTCTCTTTGCGACCCAATTGCTGCTGTCCTGCCAATGTGTGCATATACAGCTGCGGTGAGGTTTCGCAGCTACACAATATTTCAGGAATTTGCTGCCTCGGCTCTTACATCATCTCCCGAATATCAGCATCTTCCGTATCCTTGGAGTAGCAAAGACTGGCGCTCGCGCAGACTAGAGGTCTCTTTCACGCGCTTGCGTTGCCGGGTTCCCCTTCTAAATTTCTACATTCACAGATCTGGCCTGGCAGCTTCCCCACTGTGCCCTTTTTGTGCCGAACCTGAGACAATAGATCACTTCCTGCTGTCCTGCTGCCGCTTTTCTCATTTGAGGAAGCGTCTTTTGCAAATTCCATTTCATCAACTGGTCTTGCCTGTGTCTTCCGCGGTTGTTCTTTCCATTGGCGCTTCTTTGCTTGGACGAAGCGACAGGAGTGTGCGCTCTGCTGTGCAAAATTTTCTTCAAGAAACGCAGCGACTCCCATTCTAATTTCTTTTCCCGCTCTCAGACAGTAAGACATTGCAACATTACAGGCATTGTGTACTATTATGCACATTAAGCAATTGTCCCGTCTTTGATCTCCAAGTTAACTGGACCCCTTTCCTTCCCTCTTCCAATCTCTCAGACTACATACTATTACCACTCCTTTTCCCGTCAAAACTTTCCTGTTTCCAGTAATTTACCGCCTGTGTCTTGGCCACTCCCCCGTAGTGGGTATGTGCCAGCAACGTCTGAGGCCTTCCTTCCTTCCTTCCTTCCTTCCTTCCTTCCTTCCTTCCTTCCTTCCTTCCTTCCTTCCTTCCTTACTTTCTTCCTTCCAAGACGTTCGTCGAAGCGCGACGCATGTCCAGGACCATTCCGGGAAGCCGGGACTCCAGCCCGCCAGAATCCTTGAAAGTCGAAGTTACGCGCACCCACCAAGTTAGCCAGCGGCTGCAAGGACTCAACCAGAGTTCGGGTCTCTGCAGCCTCGTCCGACCGTGAGAAAACTGACCTCCGATTTAGCGCGACCATCAGTGTTCACACAATGCCCCGTCAGCATGCCGGATGCCATCCCTTCGTCGTCCGTCGTGCTGCAACAGCCACGCGAGCCACCCACCTTTCAAGGTTTTCCAGGCGAGGACCCGGAGGACTGGCTCGAGAAGTTCGAGCGGTTAGCCCAATACAAAAGGCGGGCTGACGACAAGAAGCTGCAGCACGTGTTTTTTGTTTTTGTTTTTTGCTGGTGGGAGCAGCTCGTTCTTGGTTTGAGAACAGAGAGGCCACAGTAACAGTGTGAGGTTCCTTCAAGACTCAGTTTTTGCAGGCTTTTACCACCGTATTCCGGAAAGAACGTTCCGGGCTGCTCCTCCAGACATGCGTCCAATTACCAAACGAGAGCGTTCTCGTTTGCTCCGAGGACATGGCGAAGCTCTTCCTTCGGGTGGATTCCAGCATGTCCGAAGAGAAGAAGCTGCGTTTTCTTATGAGGGGCATCAAGGAGCAGATCTTCGCTAGGCTAGTTGAATGGTCTGATTGGAACGCCAGTCTCAACCGCGATGTCGCCCGCGCTACCTCCACCATTCCCGAACCTGAGGACACGTCGGCTACTGACAGCCGGCTCCTCCACATGTGGGAAGCACATGCGAGACTGCAAAGGCGCTGGCTCAATCAAAAGCACAATCGGCCCCTCAAACGCCGTATCGCTCATCTCGTACGCGAGATTGAAACACATGCGCGCGACCTGGCCCATCAACAATGGGGACAGGTCTGCGATCGCATGAGTGGCAATTTAGGCCTCAAAGACACCTGGTCCCTCCTCAGATATCTCCTGGACCCGGGTCACACGAAGGCCACCCAACGCAAGCATGTCACACGCATCTTGCACCAGCTCCCCCTCTCAGACGATGCACTCCTCCAAGCCCTCAAAGGTCAATATCTCACCACCACCCCTCCCACCCCCCTCCCCCGTACACGGGAGACCCCAACCCGGAACTCGACGCGGACATCTCTCCGGCGGAGGTTCGGGCGGCCATGCACAAACTTCGGAACACGACCGCCCCTGGCGCTGACAGAGTCACCAACAAGGCGCTCCGCAATCTCGACGGCCAGTCCGTGGAGGCTGTTGCGGACTTGTTCAATCGCTGCTGGCTAACGGGAACCCTCCCTTCGCAGTGGACTCATGCCCGCATAACTTTCATCCCCAAGCCAGGAAAGCCTCTTGAGACAAGGAATCTCCGTCCCATTTCCCTTACGTCTTGCATCGGCAAGCTCTTTGAGCACGTCGTCCTTTGTCGCCTCCAGGAATACAAGGACAACCTCCTCCTCCCCCCAACGATGGTTGGTTTCCGTCCCCCTCTCCACCCAAGATATCATGCTTCAGCTCTCAGAAGACGTCCTCCACCCCCGAAACACGAGGCGCACGCGCGCGGTCCTGGCCCTGGATCTAAAACAGGCATTTGACAATGTACATCATTCGGCCATCTTGGACGCCCTGTCGTCCCTACACGTCGGCACTCGTACCCATCAGTACATCTCAGCCTTCCTCCGCCACCGCACAGCTGAACTCACTTTTGGCTCACTCTCCGCCCTGTTTTCACCCTCGGTAGCCGAGGTACCCCTCAGGGATCGGTACTCTCCCCGCTTCTATTTAATATTACTCTCATCCCCATGGCAAAGGCTCTTTCAGCCATTCCCACCCTCTCGCACTCTTTATATGCCGACGACATCACCCTGTGGACTTCCACGAGTAATGTCGGCACCATTGAAGAGACACTACAAGCGGGGCAGATGTGGTGACCTCCTATGCCCATCAGGTTGGCCTTGCATGCTCTCCTACAAAATCGGAACTTCTGGTCCTTCGCCCCCCTCGGGGAAGACTGGACAAAACTCCCCCACCTGGCATCGATGTTACCATTGATGCCACCCGCATACCAGAGGTAGACAAATTTCGCATCCTGGGAATGGTTCTCCAGAACAATGGCAAGAACACTGCCACAATCACCAAGCTCACTGCTACCGTTCAACAAACCGTTCGCCTCATCAGACGAATCGCTAACGAACACTGAGGCATGCGGGAACACGACCTCCGCCGCCTGATCCAGGCTTTCGTCCTTAGCCGGGTAGTATACTCCCTGCCCTATCTCTTCCTCTACCGAGTAGAGGAGAACAAAGTCAACTGCCTCATCCGTCAGGCGTACAAGACGGCCCTCAACCTCCCCCAGCACACGTCGAATGAACGCCTTCTTAAGATGGGCGTACACAACACCCTCGCCGAGCTCACCGAGGCCCATCGATCTGCCCAACTTGATCGGCTCTCCTCCACCCTAGCCGGCCGGCACATTCTTGACGCCATTGGCCTACACACCTTGGCTATTATACCCACACCTTCTCCCTCCCACACCGCACACGGGACCTCATCACTATTCACCCCCTCCCCAAGAACATGCATCCCGAGCATCACGCGGCTCGTCGTGCTGCTCGAGCTGCAGCCCTACACAAACACTATGGCGCACAGCCTGAGAGCGTCTACGTCGACGCAGCCTCTTACACCTCCTCTTCCGCCTTTGCCCTGGCGGCAGTGTCCAATTCGTACACCCCTATTACGGCAGGCACTGTCATTGCCTCCACTCCTGCGGAAGTGGAGGAGGCAGCCGTAGCCTTAGCCATCGCTACTACATCGGCGACCCACATTTTCAGCGACTCAGACCGCAATCCGTAACTTTGCGAAAGGCCGCATCTCCGAACCCGCTTTCCGGCTTCTAAGCCGGTCTCCCGCCTCTACCCGACCTATTCAGCTTCTCTGGGTCCCGGCCCACGCCGGCCACCCAGGTAACAAGGCGGCTCATTCTTTAGCTCGAGGTTTCGTCAGCCGAGCAGGAGCCGCCGACGCCTGGGGAGACGCTCGAGATTGAATGGTCGCGTATCACGAGATCACTCTACACTACCGTGAGCAACGGCTAACGTATCCCCCTCCGCACAAGTCTCTCACTAAATTGCAGCAGGTGACGTGGCGACAGCTACAATCCCGCACCTTCCTCTCCCCTGCCCACTTAGCCCTGGTTCACCCGGGACTGTTCACGCCAGTATGCACCCTCTGCGGCGCTCCGAAAGCGGATTTTGCGGTCGGGTTCGAACCCGACCGCGGCGGCTGCGTTTTTATGGAGGAAAAACGCTAAGGCGCCCGTGTGCTGTGCGATGTCAGTGCACGTTAAAGATCCCCAGGTGGTCGAAATTATTCCGGAGCCCTCCACTACGGCACCTCTCTTCCTTTCTTCTTTCACTCCCTCCTTTACCCTTCCCTTACGGCGCGGTTCAGGTGTCCAACGATATAGGAGACAGATCCTGCGCCATTTCCTTTCCCCCCAAAACCAATTAAAAAAAACACATTCTTTATTCTTGCTTCGAGCTCCTTCCACCAGCCGATTGGCAACTCACAGACCTCGAGCGATGGGAGGCTGCGGTGTCCAGTTCTGACCCGGCTGCCCAACTGCAGCTAGTAGACTGGGCTTTGGAAGTCGCTGAGAAGCATCACCTTCCGGCCACGACACGCATCCAAGAGCAATCCCATCACTAGGATGTAACAATTAAGGCTTGCTCTACTTTATAAAGTTTTTCACCACCACCACCTAGGTTAGTTCGAAGCCCACCTAGAACTGTCGCCGAATTTGTTTCCGAAGCCACTACGATGGAGAACATGCTCGATATGCGATCCAGACAGTACGAGCGCCCTCCGTCGCTGATGGCTACCAGCGGTGTCGATGCTTCTAGCCACGACGTCGTTCGGGAGACCATCGGGACTGTCGTACGCGAAGAGCTTCAAACGCTCTTTCCAGCCCCGCAGCCGCTGCAGATTTCTTCCATTTCGGACATTATTCCTGAAGAAGTTCCACAGGCGCTCACGCCGCCAGACCCTCTTCAACCGAACACAACCCCCCAGATGATGGCATACGCCGCGGCCGTTCGCCGTCCACCACCGCCTCAAAGACGCCCGATACACCTGTCCACATTCGCCGCCAACCACTTCTTCCTCACCCTTTTCAGGTCCCCCCTCGGAAGAGCGAAGTCCGGCGCACTGCCGATCAGCGCCCTCTGTGCTATCACTGCGGCGCGCCCGGTCACGTCTACCGCAACTGTCGTTACAAACGTATGGGTCTGCAGGGATATAGTGCCGATGCGGCCCGACCGCAGCGTGGTGGATGGCCTCGAGAAATAAGCGATTACCTTGACGCGGCACCCGAAGCACCACACTACTATGCACGGTCGCCGTCTCCACGTCGTTTCTCATCTGCGCTACGTTCATCCGCCGACATTTCGCGCGGAAGGTCTCCTATTCCCCGTCGGGAAAACTAGAAGCGGCAACCTTTGGGGGGAACGTTGCTCACCGGCGACACGTCCAAGATCCTCCACCACTGCACAGACATGACCGACCGCTTCTACGACGCACTGACGATCGCCAACCCGATAACACACCTCGCCGCATCAATTTTCCGCCGCAACGAAACCGCCTGGTGCCGCACCGCAGCCGTGAGCGGACTCCGCGAGGTTCCCGTACACCTACGGCTACAACTGCTGATCTGAACATTTTAATCGACAGTACCGACGTCACCGCACTTGTGGACACCGGCGCCGACTACTCGGTAATCAGTGGACTTTTTGCCGCGACGCTGCAAAAGGTGATCACACCTTGGACGGGCCCACAGCTTCGTACTGCTGAGGGTCGTTTGATCACCCCAGCTGGCAAGTGCACGTCACGAGCTAGTATCGAAGAGGACACGTACCTGGCCGCCTTCGTCGTACTCGACCAGTGTGCCCGGGACGTAATCCCCGGAATGTCTTTTTTGACAGAAAATGGCGCGGTCATTGACATTAAATAAAGCCAGTGATGTTCTCCACCGAGAACGCAATCCACACTGCTTCCTAACATCGCACGGCTCTTTACATCCTTGATGACGTCACCATTCCACCCCGTTCGAGTGTTGCGGTATCTGTCGGCGCGAAGGCGCTGCGGAAGTTTGAAGGTGTCGTCGAAGCAAACAAATTATGCGTTTCGATCGTTGTCTTGCTGTCGCCAGAGGGGTCGTTTGCCTTGAAAACGGAGAAACCGAAGTACTACTTACGAATTTTAGAGGCGAGCATCATCATCTTAGCCTTGGGACCATGTGGCTCAAATTCATGGTATCGCCGACATTTGACGAGCACCCAGCCTTGCCATGATGTCGTCAACAGAAGTTAACACCAATGTTCACGACTTCCAGTGTGACATTAACCCCGCGCTTTCGCTGCATCAGCGAGGCCAAGTAGAAAATCTCCAGCGCTACGGCGATACCTTCTGGACTTCTTCCCGCGTCAGAAGAACACACTTGGCCAAGCACCGGATAATTACGGATGACGCCGTGCACCCTCTCCGAGAGTCACCTTACCGTGTGTCTTCCACTGAATGCGCCGCAATCCGCCGTCAAATTAAGGAGATGCTTCGAGACGACGTCATTCAGCCCTCCTGTAGTTCCTGGGCGGGGCCTGTCATCCTCGTGAAGAAAAAAGATGGTACACTGCGGTTTTCTGTTGACTACCATCGCCTAAAAAAAGTAACTAAGAAAGATGTTTATCCCCTTCCTCGAATCGATGATGCTCTCGATCGCCTTTGCTATGCAAAATATCTCTCATCCATGGACCTCAAATTAGGATAATGAAAAATCGATGTATATGAACGGGACCGAGAAAAAAAACTGCAATTATTACTCCGGACGGGCTCTATGAGTTCAACTGAATGCCATTTGGTTTGTGCTCTGCTCCCGCAGCATTCCAACGGCTGATGGACACAGTTTTGGCAGACCTGAAGTGGCAGACATGCCTCGTCTACCTTGATGACGTTGTTGTGCTCGCACCTACGTTCGAGGAGCACCTTCGGCACCTCGAAGTTGTGCTGCAAGCCATAAAGTCTTCTGGGCTAACGTTAAAAAGTGAGAAATGCCACTTTGCTTAGACTGAGGTAAAGATCTTGTGTCACGTCGTCAGTTACGAGGCAGTTCAGCCGGACCCAGATAGAACCAAAGCTATTGCCAATTTCCCTCTACCGCAGGACCAAAATGCAGTCCGCCGCTTTCTAGGATTATGTGCCTACAACCGTCGCTTTGTCAAAGATTTTGCTCGAATCGCTTAGCCCTTGACGAGTTTGACGAGGACAGAAACACCTTTCACGTGGGATGCCCCTCAAGCACAAGCATTTGAAACTCTTCAACACCACCTGCAAGCACCTCCAGTTCTGGCTGACTTCGAAAAAAACGCAGATATGCCGCTTCATACTGACGCAGGCCTAGGTGCCGTTCTGGTTCAAATTCACAGCAGTCGAGAACGAGTCATCGCTTACGCCAGCCGCTGTTTGTCTCACGCTTAAGCTAACTAAAGTAGATGAAGCGCACAAAAACACAGCACACAGGAAAGGAAGACACGAGACAGGCGCTACTTGCAACTGTTTATTGAAGTCAAGAATGGCTTATTTGTAGCCTAGAAGAAGGCGTGGAGGAAAGGAAACAAAAACAATATAACAAACAACAGGTAAATGACTAGTGCGAGGGGAAGGATAGTACAGAGGGGGAACAAAAGTGATTCAAATCTTTCTAAAGTTATCTAAAAATATACTTTCATTCTTATTAACAGCGATGGGGTGCTGACACATGAACTCCCGCTTTTTTTAATCCGTTGTGCTTCTAGCAGCTCACGGGCTGTCTTATCTTTACTCCTACATAATATCTGAGTTTCTTGGAGCTTCGCTTCACAAATTGTTTGCTCTCCTTTGCCGCAGTCCTTGCAGTGATGCGGCAAATCTGATCCGGTGCCGGTTCTTAGCGAGCGTTTATGCTCCGTCAGGCGTTCATTAATACATCGGCCTTTCTGGCCGATGCACACCTTCCCACAAGTCAGCGGGATGCTATAGACTACCCCCACAGCACATTTCAGAATAGGGTTTCCATGCTTAGTTTCACATTCTGCTGACTTTGCATTATCATTTCCAATCTTCCGACACAGCGATGCAAGTTTTCTGGGTGCAAGAACACCACCGGGACTTTGTAATTCACAGCAACATACTTCAGATTATGAGCCACTTTGTTGGAGTATGGAATGACCACCGGTTTGATTTTCTTTTCAGATACATCACCATCCTCGCTCTTTTTTTCTCTTTATTTTTTTACCTTTTGCAGCAATGCTTCCGTCAGAGAGCTAATCACCAGTGAAGGAAAGCCTGCCTGTTTGAGCTTTTTATCTGTGCGTCAAAGCTTTCCTGTACATTATGACAGCACGATTTCTTTAGTGCTGAATCAAGGCACATGATGGCAATGACACGTTTCACTGTTTTCGAGTGCGTCGAATCGTACGGCAACAATTCTTTGCGGGCACGAGGACGATACATCCAGCAAACACCTTAGCAATGGTTATGTCAATATCTAAAAACTGTAATTTGTTCTCTTTCGCTAGTTCATATGTAAAATCCAAGCCCTTAGCATGTTGTTTAAAATCCGATAAAATATCCTGCACAGTATTATTATTTATTTATTTATTTATTTATTTATTTACAGAATACTGCAGGCCCTTCTGGGCCCTAGCAGGAGGGGCAATACAGTGCAACATGAATATACAAAAACACTCAAAGAAAATTTGAAACACAAAGCAAAATAAGTTTGATGGCGTCAATCTTCTATTTTTTCAATGGAATCTATGTCACATAGTGCTGTTAAAGGTAAAGTATTCCATTCAGTTACGGTGCGAGGGAAGAAGGAGTATTTAAATAGGTTAGTTCTGGCGGTGAATGGAGTTAGTGAATCAGAGTGGCGATGTCTTGTTGGTCGTGGAGCGGAAAATGGCTTGACGTAGGGATCCGGGCACATTGACAACTTGTTATGTTTGAGAAGGAAAAGAAATTTTAATCTGAGAATTTTACGTCGTACCTGCAATGTTTGAATCAGAAGTGTGCTCGCATTATGGCAGTAGGCGAATCGGTTGAACGGTATTTTGAAAAGATGAATCGAATGGCCTTGCGCTGGATCATTTCAAGCGCTTGAATGTTAGTTTTAGTAAATGGGCCCTAGACAATGCAAGCGTATTCTAACTTGGATCTGATTAATGATAAATAGGCTAAAAATTTCAAGTCTGCAGGAGCATGCTTCAATTTGTGCTTGAGGACACAAAGTTTACGAAAACCTGATGCACATACGTTACCTATATGTTTGTTCCAGCTTAGAGTATTAGTTATCGTCACGCCAAGATATTTATATTCAGTTACCTCTGAAAGTGGAAATGATGGAAGAGCGTAAGGGTATAAAAGGCTGTTTTTTTTTTGTTAATCTCATAAATACGGTTTTCTGAGCGTTAAGTTTCATGTCCCACTGGTTGCACCAATCCAGAATATTCTTTAGGTTTAAATTGAGTAATAGTTGGTCTTCACGACAAGTAATTACATTAAACAAAACACAGTCATCTGCAAATAGCCGGATTTGAACGGGATGAGTAACTACTTTTACAATGTCATTCACATATATTAAAAATAACAGGGGACCGAGGACACTTCCTTGGGGAACACCAGAAGAGACAGGCAGGCTGTTTGAATAATGGTCGTCAATACTAACAAACTGCTGTCGGTTAGATAAGTAAGCTGAAACCCAGTTAACTATAAAGTTAGGAAGACCAACTTGTTTAAGCTTGTCAATTAATTTAGAATGGGAGACGAGGTCAAATGCTTTACTAAAATCCATAAAAATAATATCAGCCTGGCCGGATTTATCAAGTAAAGATGCAAAACTATGAACAACCGATGTTAGTTGAGTTACAGTAGAAAAGCCTTTCCTAAACCAGTGTTGAACGTTAGAAAGGATATTGTTATCGTCAAGAAAACCGATGATGTACTTGGCGATTATGTGTTCTAGTAATTTGCAACAGGTTGAAGTGAGATGGGACGATAATTTGATATCAGTGATGCGTCCGCTTTCTTTAGAACAGGAACAACACGTGCAGTTTTCCACACTGAAGGAATCACAGCTGATGAAAGAGATGCGCAAAAAATAACAACCAGAAACTCGGAAAGCTTTTCGGCATACCGGCGCAAGAAAGCGTTTGGAATTTTATCAGGGCCTGGCGCTGCTTTATTTTTCAGGTTTAGCAGCAATTCAACAATGCCAGGTCTTGATATCGTAATAGAAGGCATAGTGGAGGGCGTTTCAAAAGAATAATGTTCACCACTTGCATTAGCAACGACACTGTGGAAGTAGCGGTTAAATTGCGTAGCAATATCATTTTTATCTGTGAGAGGCTTGCCGTCGTGCATTATTCGGTCAATAGGTTTTTTTCTTTTGACATAAGTGGTTCCAAAATTTTTCAGGTGAAGTTCGAATGAAATTAGGCAGTCTGTATTCGAAGTAATGACGTTTAGCGGACCTCACAGCTGTATTAAGGGATATTTGAAAAGACTGAATAATGAAACGACTGGCGCCTCCACGCTTCAAACGTTTCACTTTTCTTTTCAATTGCAAGACTTCACGTGTGATCCAGGGAGAAGCTTTGCGAGATTTTATTATTTTATTAGGGACGAAGTTCTCAATGCAGTGAGTGCACAGTGTTTTAAATTTATTCCATAGCTCATCAGCATTACTGCTTCGGAAACTGCTGAGGCAAAAATCTAAATAATCCAACACGCTCTCATCTTTCGCACGCGAGAAATCCTTTACATAGCACACTTTGGCCACAGGTTTTTTGCAAACAATATGGACAGGGAAGAAACAATATACCAAATCATGATCGGAAATTCCCTGCTCAATTGAAACATGGTAGTCACTAATAGATCGGCTTACAAAGATAAGGTCAAGTAGAGAAGTACAACCATGTACACGTGTTGGCTGCCTCACTACTTGCTGCAAGTCATGTCTCAACATAATATTAAATATGTGCTCTTCATGAGCAGCATGATCGGGATTGAGAAAGGGCTTGTCCCAGTTAATTGATGGAAGGTTTAAATCACCAATTAATAAGATTCTGTCATGATGAAAATCATTCATGAAATCAGACAGTTCACGTAGAAACTGCGGAGGGGAATTGGGAGCTCTGTAAACTGCAATTACTAGAAAGGACCGCCCAAAACAAGAAAGTTTTAACGCGAGGCTTTCATGGCTTTCAATTTGAGTTAGGAAAGAAGTGTCGATGCCATGTTTTACGAGTACGGCAACACCACCTCCTCTGGTAGATCTGTCCCGACGGAACACCCGGTAAAGGGGAGGGAAAACATCTTCATCATCAATTCCTTCGGGCAGCCAAGTCTCTGTGATTACAACAATGTGTGGCTGATATCCTAGAATTATGGATTCAAGATGATCGCTTTTATTTACCACGCTGCGTGCATTTATGTTTAGAAGCCTGAGTTCCTTGATAAGCGGTGATGCGAGTCACTCTTTACTCTGCTCATTTCGTATCTTGATTCTGCAATTGTTGGCTTCATCCCACGCAAAAATCTGCCCGTCCATTTTTAGTTTATCATGCACCAGAATAGGCTTCTTGCCTTGATCCCTATCAATTTTTGTACTGTCCCATAACAGTTTCCTTATTCTGAGCGTGTCACGCGAATAGTAATTTTGTACCGAATATTTGGTTCCTTTATGCTTGCGGACATTCCGCATTACTTCTTGTTTTTCACTAAAGTCCTGGAAGAACAATATGACGGGTCGCTTTTTTTTCAGCTTTGCCAATACGGTGGATTCTGGCGACTGAGTTGCATGTCACACCAAGCTTCTCTTGAAAAACCTCAGAAATAACTTTCTCCCTAAGGACAGATTCTGTTTCATCGCTGGCTTCATCTACCCCAAACACAACTAAGTTGGAACGCCTTCTTCTGTCCTCCAAGTCAATAATTTTTTCGCGTAGGAAGGTGACTGTTCTTTCCAGGTTTTCTACGCGGGTTGATTGGTCTTTTAATAGATTGAGCTGTTGGGTGAATTCGCAGAATATTTTTTCCATCTTCGCGTTATGCGTCCTTAATGCTGCCATTTCGTCTGTCAATTTTTGCTGTCCCAGAATCAGTTGCTTCAACATCTCTTGCGCGCTCATACTGTCAGAGTCTGTCTCGGGGCCAGGATTTAGTTCGACGTCACCACACAACATCAACTCGCACATTAGATATACATCACATGCGATACGAATGCACTGCTGGGGGCAAGGCAGAACCAGGATACCACGACAATCACTTTTAAATGTACAATAATAGGCACCAACCTGGGTTAGACAGAGGAAGGGTGCGTAAGGCCACATGCCGCTGCCTGGTCTGCCGAGTCCACTGAAGTGAAATTCTTTCGGTCGGCTTTTTAGAGGGATGTCCGGTGAGGCCAGATGCTGATGCGGCGGCGCTGTAGGCGTGACGCACGTTGCCAGATTCATGACGTCATCAGGCTCTTGATGAAGGTTGTGCTGATAGTCCGCTCCGGCATGACCAAGCAGGAATACCTGGGTTAGACAGAGGAAGGGTGCGTAAGGCCACATGCCGCTGCCTGGTCTGCCGAGCCCACTGAAGTGAAATTCTTGCGGTCGGCTATTTAAAGGGATCTCCGGTGAGGTCACATGCTGTTGCGGTGGCGCTGTAGGCGTGACGCACGTTGCCAGATTCATGACGTCATCAGGCTCTTGATGAAGGTTGTGCTTATAGTCCGCTCCGGCATGTACAAGCAGGAATACCTGGGTTAGAGGAAGGGTGCGTAAGGCCACATGCCGCTGCCTGGTCTGCCGAGCCCACTGCCTGGTCTCCCGAGCCGAGTAAATAAAGGGTGATTGTTTAGTCAATATAATTTTAAAAAATCGTTAACGCACCTAAAGATCTTCAGAACTTTGCCTGCGTCAAATGCCCCCGATAGGGTTCTGTCAATGCCCGCAAGAAAAATGTTGCACAGAACGGGAGCGACGCATGAACCAATACATATACCACGTTTTTGCACATACTTTTGACTGTGAAAGGAAACGCTTGTCGAAGACAAATAAAACTCTAAGAGGGCTAGAAAGTTATCTACAGATATACCGGCAGTATTTTGGTAAGAAATCATGCCGTTAGTTTCTATGCGGGCTAAGACAGATGCCATCAACTCTGCATGCGGTATAGAGTAATAGAGATCAACCACTTCTACAGAAAAAATACAGCTTGGTGAGTTGTTCTCGCGGAGAAATTCAATGACTGCAAGAGTGTTTTTGACGCCAAACGGATCTTCTACAACCAGGTTATTCAACTGTTTTAGAAGGTAGCGGCTAACTTGATTTTGTCAGGCACCTCTTTCGCTCACTTTAGACCTGAAAGGTACACCTTCCTTGTGTGTCTTCGCAGTGAAGAACATATCCAAACTATTGCGCTTGCTGTCCTGAATACATTTTGCGAGCTTCTGCAAACCAAGTTGTTCATATACGGAAATTGCCCGACTTTTTACCTTTCCAAGTTTCTGTTTAGTGGTCTTGAAGTTCTTCTGGATAGCCTGGGCTACTTTTTCGTTGAACATGGGTGACGGCAAGACGACAAAGCCTTCTGCTTTGTCGGCCTGCATGAGTCGTAGGTCGTTGTCCTTGAAAAAATATACGACATATTTCATTGGAGATCGTTGGAGAGGCCCGTTAGTAGGCACCGTGCTGATGCGGTGGTCAACACCGTCGAGCAGCCACCTTTCTTTGTCCTCCACCCCGGCTTTGTTGAAATCCGTCGATGCGACGCACTCGAAAACAGTAAAACGTGCCATTGCCATCATGTGCCTTGATTCAGCTCTAAAGAAATCGTGCTGTCATAATGTACAGGAAAACTTTGACGCACAGATAAAAAAGCTCAAACAGGCAGGCTTTCCTTCCCTGGTGATTAGCTCTGTGACGGAAGCATTGCTGCAGAAGGTAAAAAAAGAAAGAGAAAAAAAGAGCGAGGATGGTGAAATATCTGAAAAGAAAACCAAACCGGTGGTCATTCCATACTCCCTCAAAGTGGCCCATAATCTGAAGCATGTTGCTGTAAAATACAAAGTCCCGGTGGTGTTCTCTGCACCCAGAAAATTTGCATCGCTGTTTCGGAAGATTGGAAATGATAATGCAAAGTCAGCAGAATGTGGAACTAAGCATGCAAACCCTTTTCTGAAATGTGCTTTGGGGGTAGTCTATAGCATGCCGCTGACTTGTTGAAAGGTGTACATCGGCCAGACAGGCTGAAGTATTAATGAACGCCTGACGGAGCATAAACGCTCGCTAAGAACCGGCATCGGATCACATTTGCCGCATCACTGCAAGGACTGGGGCAAAGACGAACCAAAAAAATTGTGAAGCGAAGCTCCAAGAGACTCAGATATTATGTAGGAGTAATGATTAGACTGCTTGTGAACTGCTAGAAGCCCACCGGATCGAAAAAAAGCGGGAGTTCCTGTTTCAGCACCCCATCGCTGGTCATTCATAAGAATGAAAGTATATTTTTAGATAAATTTAGAAAGACTTGAATCACTTTTGTTCCTCCCTCTGTAGTATCCTTCCCCTCGCAGTAGTCATTTACCTGTTGTTTGTTATATTGTTTTTGTTCCCTTTCCTCCACGCCTTCTTCCAATAAACAGTAGCAAGTAGCGCCTGTCTCGTGACTTCCTTTCCTGTGTGCTGTGTTTTTGTGCACTTCATCTACTCAAGCTATGAACCAACTTGCCCAAGAACGTGCTAAGTTAACTACTCAGCAACTGAGAAAGAGTGTCTAGGGATAGTGTGGGCGACGTCGAAATTTCGACCCTACCTTTATGGAAAACGTTTTACTGTAGTTACGGACAACCATGCCTTGTGTTGGCTTGCGACCCTCAAAGATCTGTCAGCCCGCCTCGTCAGATGAAGTCTGCGCCTCCAAGAATACGACATGACAGTGGTGTACAAGTCCGGCCGGAAGCACTCGGACGCCGATTGCCTGTCGCGAGCTCAGGTCGGATCCCCAACAGAGGACGGTAACTACGACGACGACATAACCTTAAATGCGATCAGTGCAACGAAGCTCGCGGAAAAACAATACGCCGACACGAAACTTTGGCACCTCATGGAGTTTATTAACGGTACCCGCCCGACTGTCTCGAAGGCTTTCAAGCGCTCGGTAGCGTCACTCTGCGTTCGCCACGGTGTCGTCATAAAGAAGAATTTCGCTGCAAACAATCAGCAATACCTTATTGTCGTACCGACAAGCCTACGTGACGAAATCCTTCAAGCTTCACACGACGAACCGACTTCTGGGCATTTGGGTGTAGCCCGTACGCTTGCAAGGATCAAAGAGAAGTATTACTGGCCCCGCCTTCAGTCGGACGTTGCGCACTACGTCAGAACGTGCCGAGGCTGTCAGCGCCACAAAGTACCCTCCACAAGACCGGCTGGATTCTTGAAGCTTATAGCACCACCATCGCGGCCTTTTTGAGCTGTGATGTACGCGTGATGTTTTGAGTGCGTGAATGCTTTGAACTGCGATGTACGCAGCAGGTTTGTCTTAGTGTTTCTTTAGCCTTGTATATGCACACCTAAGCCACAGCGCCGCATGCTCTCAGACCTACGTCTGGAAAAATAAGTAGCTCCGTGATACCTTACATTGCTGCACCTAGAAACCTAGGAATGCCGAAGATGTGAGGGGTGGCCACTTCTCCAATTCTTTCAAACCATACCTTTTCCAAAGGTGGCAGCAGCATATCCTCCTAAACAAGGTTGGCCTTCCAGAGGTCTTGTAAACATATCTTCGCTGGCACCAACAACGGCGAAAAAACACTAAGCGGCAGTACGTTTTGCGACAGACTGTAGTGGGAACTTATTTCTTTGTGATTTGGTCTCGATATCTTGGAATTTCCCGGTGGGGAACACAGCCCTTTCTTCTCTGGCTTCATTCTCTAATTTTAGAGAGCTGTCACGTCCGAGTTATTAGATTTCCGCTTCTGGTTGTTCACAGACGAGTCCCGAAAAGTCTATGATTTCTGCCTGCATTTCAAAGGCGTCTTAAGCACTTGCAGATCCGACAAGAAGATCGCCCATGTACAGTACTCACGGATTGAAATAGGACATTCGGAGCGCGTGGCCGTCACTTCATGAAGCGCAGCCCGTAGACGCTCATGGAACCAAGGTGGTGCATTGTGGTATGGCGTGAGAGGGAGAACATCTACAAAGCAGAACTGTTCCTTCCAGTAGCCAACGAGCCGGCCTGTGGTTTACCACATGCCTGCGTGGCACTGCAAGGCTTGCGCTCCGAATGTCCTATTTCAATCCGTGAGTACTGTACATGGAGTCTTGAAGGCAGCGAGCTGCTTTGGGGTAGCGAGTCTCAGTGGACCTCAAATGATGCTTCGAAGTAGCAGCGAGTAAAAAAGCACTTGAAGTGGCTTCGAGTGAGACTCGAGTCAACCGCCAAGCCTCTTTTTCTGGTAGAGATTCAGCAATTTTCGATGGAGTTTTAAACCAGAGAAAACGCAGTGAATCCTTGTCTCCGTCGTGTAACGCTATCTGAAGACAGGCCTTCTCCACGTCGGCTGTCAGGGCTACCTCGTATCTTCTAAACCGAAGCAGCAGCATTAAGACGTCAGGATTTAAGTTAGGACCTGATTCAAGATTCTCGTTCAATATTTTCTCACTCTTCTCATGCAAAGATGCGTTGAACACAATGCGCACCTTGGTTGTGGAGCGTTCCTCACGAATGACCGCATGATGATGATGATAAATGCTGTCTTTTAGGAGAATCCTCTTCTGCCAGTGGTACTTTCTCGGCATGGCTATCTTCAAGGAAAGCTCGAATAGCGTTATCATATTTTCCAATAACCTGTTTTTACCGTTTAGCTTTCGTAACAAAACTTTAAAGTGCTTGGCTGCTGCAGCATGGTTGTAGGATGAATCTACATGAGATTTCCACAGCAGGACTACCTCCTAACGGCCTCACTTCTTAATAACGTTCCATTAAAACCCGCAAGGACTAAATACTTGACTTAGTCTTTCGTTTGTGGGCCATTTACCTTGAGCTCAATGCTCTCCAGCTCCCAAAAACGAGTGAGTGCACTAGATATTTGCTCAGATGCGACGGAAGTGCGAAGCACTACCACTCTGCCACAATGAGTAACATGAGTTGAGCAAGGCAACGGGCCTTGAGCGGTCCATCCTAGTCTTGTTTCTACGCCATCGTTTCTCCTATGTTAGACCTCACTCTGCCGGTCACCATCTTCCAATAATAATCAGATCCAATAACTATAGAGACAGGCTCTTCTTGCAAGACTTACAGTGAAATAAACTGGCGGTCTAAACCCAGTCTTCCTGTCGCTACGAGTATCTCTTCCGGCGGAGAGGGAATGTGCTCGCTGCATACTGTGTCGACATCAAGCGCCTCTGCTACTAATGGCTCTTGAACACGCTCGTCACTAAGTAGCACATGAATTCTTTTCATCCTTCTTTCTTCTTTTTTTTCGCCAAACAAACCAGACTCAATGATTCCTCTTTAATAAACTTGCAACCGAACTGGCACGATATGGTTGCAGGAATAAAATTCCTTTCACTCCCGCCACCTAGAAGAAGTCAGTACCGATCAGATGCAGTAACTCCTGATGTTCTAGCCTTCAAAATCTGTAGAAGCACTGTACATACGGATTTCTTTGTTACAAAGTTGACAGGCACCGATGTAACATTCTTAGAGCCAGTAGGAGGTTTCTCAGCGGCGCACATGAATGGTAAGTGCCATCGCGCACATTTATTTTATTTTATTCTTATTTCTTATTTATTTATTTATCACATACTGCGGACAAAATACGGTCCAAGCAGGAGAGGCGCAGTACAAAACAATAGAGTACAAAACTTCGACCTTGAAAGAAAAAAAAGAAACATGACGACGAAACAAGTACTAAAAAGGACGACCAACACTTATACAACGCTAAATAGGCACAGGATGAAAGAAAAAATGCGCAGTGTCAGCCACACAGCGCGTCACAGGCAGCGCCAACAGACGGTTGAAATTACGAAGTGCAGGCAAGCAAAGGAGAATCATGAGGCAGTGCGTTCCAATCAGTAATCGTATTAGGAAAAAACGAATACTTATAGGCATTCGTGCGGGCAAAAATGGGTTCAATGTAGTTTTTATGCTTATGGCGAGATTTCCTAGATCACTGTTTAGTTATGTAATCCTGGGGGTCTATGCCTATTTTTGAAAAATACAAACGACAAAGAAATTTAATTCGAGCCGTTTTTTTCGTTTTCTTAAGCATTCAAACTTTTTGTAACATAGCAGATGGAGAGTCCCGGCGTTTGTAGCGGTTGTATATAACACGCGTGGCAAGCCTCTGAATTTTTTCAGTTTTTTCTATATCTACCGTTGTGTGAGGGTCCCACACAATACTAGCGTACTCCAAGGAAGGTCTTACTAGCGCTTTGTACGCCTTGCTTCTCAGTTCAATTGACGATCTTCCTAATTTTGTATTTTAAAAAGCCTAATTTTTTTACGAGCTGAGCAGCATATGTTATCGATGTGCGCCGTTCATTTAATCCTGTTTGTAATTGTGACGCCTAAACACTTATATTCCACTACTTGTTTGATCATATTACCGCCCATGTTATATGAAAATTGCAGTTTTTTCTTTTATTAGTAACACACATATGCACAGCCTGTTCAATGTTAATCATCATATCCCATTGATCCCACCATTAAGCTAGTAATTTTAGATTTGCGTTTAACTCGAGTTGATCCGTAACAGAATTTATGGTTTTAAAAACGACACAGTCGGCTGCAAACAGTTTAACTATTACAGTTGGCCTCACAGAGTCGACCAAGTCATTGATATAAATAATAAATAAAACTGGTCCCATTACAGATCTTTGTGACACTCACCGAGAAGACATCTAAATTTTCAGAACAAGAGCCGTCTATGTCTACATACTGTTTTCTGTTCGTCAAGTACGATACAATCCAGTTGATTATTTTGGAAGGTATAGATTCATCTTCAGGTATAAATTATCACGAGGCACCCTATCAAACTCTTCGGAGAAGTCCAAAATATTGTCTACCTGGTCATTCATATCTAGAAATTTAGCGAGGACATCTTGTTCGACTTCTGCTCTACAGAGCATGGTGACCTTGTTTTAAACAGCCGAAACAGCGGTCGTTATGCTTCAGCAACTCTCATAAATCCTTGAGCGATTGACAGAAAAAGCATACTTTCAGCTCACTCACAGTGGTTGTTTTGGAGGGCTGATGCTATCATTGGTGTCTAGTGCTCAAACAACTCGATGGCCCCTTTCTAACAGTCGGCAATCGGCTGTCGACTTTTTAACAGTTGGCAGTCGGAATTCACTCGAACACAAGTTCTAAGCAAGCACAGTAACCAACTAACACGTGAAAAAATTGAAGCAGCGCACATCGCCTGGTCAAAAGACGCCTGCGTCAGCAGCCCCTCTTTATCGATTGGTTCCAAAGGACTGGCATCTTTAGCGAGAGGGAAATTATGATTTTAGTTTTCGTCCTTGTTCAGCGCAGCACGTTTAGATGACTTGAATCTATGAATGGGCGTGTGTTTTCTTCTTTTTGTTGGAACTGTATATATGCCTCGTTCCAAGCAATAAACATCAGTTGAAAGTCAGCACTCGTCTGTGTCGTGTCTTCCTCGTAGTCCATGTCAAAGTGTGCGCTGTCCTGTTTTAAAAACACTTAGGAACTCGCCCAAGCATCCGTTTTAACGAAGTTCATTTCTAGGACATCGGGCCCTTTTAATTGTCTGTCCATCCATCCATGTATTCTTGTCACCTACATTGCTGTCGCCGTTTCCAACGCTCGTTCATTGGCTTTTCTCGCTAAGGAAAAACATGTTACAACGTACGGTCTGCAGCTGTTTGGTGGATTCCAGCCTTCGTGGGGCCACTCCTAAAGAATATGACACATCTTGAAGTCTGAATGGAACAGACAAGCTCGGTTTTACAGGCGCAGCCTTTTCCTTCTGCTGCAAAGAGCCGAAGCCCCACTGCATAAAAGAGGAAATGGAAAGAATTTTCTGATTTACCGAGCTCCACGGCCGACTTCTTGTGGCAACAAACCCTTTTCCAGCTCCGCGCATCACTTCCCAGAAAGAAGCACAAGACTGAGAGTGTCATCCACACCGCAGGGAACGTGTCGCTGCCCACAGAAGTGCATCGTGTTCTCTCCCAGGGGCCGAAGTACGCCACGGAATCCAAAAGGCCGCCTGCAGAACTTCTGAGAATGGTGAGGCAAATGTCCAGGCTGGCACCGGTGGTAGAATCCGATAGGTGCGTGTATGAAGGAGTGGACGCGTTACTACGTTGAAAGGTTCCAGTGAACACCGTCTCTGTTCGGCTAACTGTTTCGTATCTGAAAGGACATTTGCTGCGTTTGCTCCCAGCCGAGAAGGAAGGTGGATTCCTAGTGCTACCCTCTCAATTGTACGTCAAGAAAGGTAGGGAAGCCATTTTGTCTTCGTTTTCTGTGGCCAAGAATATTTTCTTGAAAAAAAATTAAAGCTAAGGTCAAGAAAGTGTGCAAAAAACTTAACCTTGATTTGTTAACGAAAGGAGCCGATAAAAGTAAAGGCTTAGTTTACAAGAGTTTTTCAGCGCAAAGACCCACAAACCAGTGTGTCCGTTTCGTGTCATTATATCTGAGAGAGGCACTTGGCAGAAAACTGTAGCCGTTTTTCTAAAAAAAATTTTAAATTCGCTCACGTTTGATGATCCATACCAGGTAAAAAATTATCTGGATGTAATCCAGTTTTTAGAAACTAACAAGAACAAGGGACTGATGGCCTGCTTTTCTGACGTAAAGGACTTATATTATTCTATACCGGATGATGAGCTTTTCGCGTGCATAGAAGAATGTATTGACCAGCAAGGATTAATTTAATTCCAAAACAAGAATGGCATTTCTGTCGCGAGCTTTTTAGAACTACTTCACGTGTATTTAACTTCTACTTTCATTTCTTGGGACGGTGAGTTTTACCTGCAAAAACGAGGAGTTTGCATCGGGTCTTGCATAGCTCCCGTGCTCCGTGATTTGTTGTTAGAACAAAAGGGTAGAAGGCTTCAAGAAAAAAATGATAGGTTCTAAGGTTGTACAGTGTTTTTGCTATGTTGATGACGTGCTTGTTCTTATAGACACAAGTGTGGAAAAATTTGACGCAGTCTTTACGCACATCAAAGCTACCTTTGTTCAGTGCCTCCATCCCCTCATACTAACTACTGAAGTGCCAGATAATCATGTCATCCGATTTTTAGTTACCAAACTCAGATTAATGCACCTTCACACGTGTTGGTCTTACGAGCCACGAAGCAGCAAGCCATTCCTCCGCTTTACGTCATCTCATTCCAAGTTGGTTAAACCTGCCGTGGCGAAATCATGCTTTCACAATGAGCTTAACAAATTTTGCATGCACTCCATGCAAGATAGCTTCTTTCACCAAACTGAACGGCTCATAAAGAGTGGTTATCCCAAGCAGCTGCTAGTGTCACTGTCTGAATCTATTCTCAGTAGTTTGAGCAAAAGCAGAAAAGGGGAACGGGTAGACTCGTTGACGCGAAAGGAAAAAGAAAGAACCACTGTTGTGCCTTACATTCATCATTTCTCCCACAGACTAAAAAAGATTGCAAATAGAGCACGTGTCAAAGTTATTTTTCGGCTCCGGATAAGCTTGGAAAGATGTGCAAAATGGTTAATACCGATTTCGTTCCTAGAGAGTGCGACATAAATCATGAAAATCAATTCGTTTCCTGTGAAGAAGGTGTAGTTTATGGCATTTCCTTGTCATATGGCAAGCTTTACGTGGGTCACACGGGGAGATGCCTCAATGAACGCCTGAAGGAGCACAACAACAATGTGCATAACACGGTAAAGGGCACCTCGGCCTCCACTGTAGAGACTGTGACAGCAAAACTTGCCACCCTGACTACACTCGAACACAAGTTTTAAGCAAGCACAGTAACCAACTCACACCACATGAAATAATTGAAGCAGCGCACATCGCCTGGTCAAAAGGCGCCTGCGTCAGCAGCCCCTATTTATCGATTGGTTCCAAAGAACTGGCGTTTTTAGCGAGGGGGAAATGATGAATTTTGCGTTCGTCCTTGTTCAGTGCAGCAGGCTGAGATGGCTTGAATCTATGAATGGGTGTGTGCTTTCTTCTTTTTGTTGGAACTGTATATATGCCTCGTTACAAGCAATAAACATCCGTTGAAAGTCAGCGCTCGTCTGTTTCGTGTGTTCCTCGTAGTCCCTGTCAAAGTGTGCGCTGTCCTGTTTTAAAATGACGTACCAACTCGCCCAAGCATCCGTTTTATCGGCTGAAGGCCTGCGTTTGCTGACGCTGCTGTCCCACTAAGGAGCGTATTCAAGTTGTTAAACATGTTTCCAGGGCTGAGTTCCGAGGTATGAACTGTAGATCTTAACAGAGTACAAAACTTTGACAACCTCTTCCGGTTTCCTTTGAGGTTTAAGAGGTTCAGTTTGGGCAATCCCCACTTCGCTTGGGATGTTCGGGGCTCGTCCACGTGACGCGCCGTCTAAGTAGATAAATGGATCCGCAGCCGGAGTCACAGTCTCGCTGATTTTTTCACTACCGTCTCATTGTAAGGGTACATCGGACTGTGCGGCCTGCTCCTGCCCCTCCCCCCCCCCCCACTAGATACGGGCCGGTGTAGTTTCGGCTACTAGGCTTTGTTCCGGTGCAACGCCAACGGCGGGGATGGGTTGGCCGGGGCCCATCCCCTGGGGATGAAACACCCCATGATAGTGGCAGCGACTTCCAGGCGACTGTGAGGGCCAGCCGCGCTCGTGCGGTCAATGCCTGAGCGGAGACAGGCCCGGGAACACACCCAGGCTGGACCTACAAAATCCACCATGGAAGGGATGTGTGAAAGTTCATTAGGTTTTCAAATACATGCTATTCACCTCCGCGCGCGTGAGCGTGCACGTCTGACGACCGACGGGCCGGTTTCTGGCAACGGAAAGGACATTTCCGCGGGAGGGCTTACAGCAGCCTGGCTCCTCGGAAGCGAAGTCCTCGGGGAGGCAGCCTCACGGCTGACTGCGGGCCGTTAGGGTCATTAGGGGACGCCGAGGTAGGGGGGCATAGTACGACCAGTGCAAAAACTATAGACGTTGTGGAGTACCGGCAGACTAGGCCCGGGTCATCTCACCTTAAGCGACGTTCTTGGTTTGTGGCCCGGTCAACCCAGCCTTGAACACTCAGTCCTTTGCAGGTGCGGAGCAAGCAAGGGGAGAAAATAAGTACAAGGTTGGTTGGTTGGAAGAACAGGTGGGTGCACCGGAGGTGTTAGGGCATGGTGTCGAGGGCCGGAGCGCCGATTGACTTACGACCTAAGCTTCTAATGGCCGCCACACCACGCATACTTCCGGTGTCTGAAAAACCGCGGAACGCACTCAACGGCAAGTAGCTGGTAGGTTCGAAACAAACACTGAAAGTCGTGGAGGGGCCCGAGGTAGCTGACCGCGGGTTAGACTTTCCTGTCTGCGGCGGTCGGAGCCCGTTGCGTTTCTGGGTGGTCCGCCATCGCGTGAGCGCGGCTGCACCATTGAACAGTCTTGACGCCCTCCCTGTCCTGGCAAGGCAGGCCAGAAATGGAGTCGAGTTATATGAAGGATCAGAGCAAAAAACTCGTTGTCCCCATTCCCACCCCAAAATCCATAACCCATTTCACCCATCCTCCTCGCTACGTCCAAGGGAGATCAGGGGAGTCTCCCCGGGCCTACTCTTCCGGCCGAGGGTCGCTAAGTAGCTTTTTACCCTCCCCCTTTATTTCTTTTCATTTCCCGCACCTACGGGTGCTAAAGTTATATCATTGCCTTCGGGCCTTTTCATTTATGTTCGGATTGGACTAAGCCTGTTGGAGGTTAGTGGTAAAGGCAGAGCTTATTATTTTTCAATATTTTTAGGTTGCCCCAACCTAACGAATCTAAGTAGCAGCGTTTGCAGACTCGCCGGCGATCAATCCATCCGGAGTATCCTCGAAGATCTTCTGGTCCAGGTTCTTTATCTCCTGGTACAACGCTTCAGTCCTATCGAGGAGAACATTGAACTCAGAACCAATGAATTCTGGTTCCTATCTCAGCTCTTTCAGGGCTCCCCCACCCATAAGGCGGATGCCACAGCATGAGCCAAGCGGGCATGCACGGAGGAGGCCACACAGAATGGTTGCACAGTCGAAGCGGGAGTGCCTTATGAACCAAAGGCGGAGGAGTGGCAATGTAGGCTTGTTTTAGTTTGTCAGAAGACACTTCTTCACGGCCGCTGATGCCGAGCGTGAAGGCCTTCGTCGCACAATGGAGCACGCGGAACGGTCCATCGTTGGCATGCGATAGGGGTGGACGGACGTGGTTACGGCGGACGAAGGCATGGCTGCAGGAGTCCAGATTCTGGCTAACAAAAACGTATTGAGGATGACGGCAGCAGTGATGACAGGTGTAATGTGTCGAAAAGTGTTGCGCAGGTATCGGAGGTAGATGGAAGTATCATGGAGGAATGGAGGGGATGCAGGAAAGAAGAGTCCCTAGAGAAGCTCAGGGGAACACAGTAGACTAGCTCAGCAGAAGAGCAGTCTAGGTCAGCCTTCAGCGCTGAACGAATGCCCAGGAGACACGAGTTGAAAGTGCTTGAACCAATGTTCCCTTGGCTAAGTGGTAAGGATCGCCCTCAATCGGTAATGAAGACGTTCGACTATGTCGTTTGTCAAATGATGGTAGCCAGTCGTGTGGATATGGCAGACACCCAGTATGTTGGCAAGGGCGGTGAAAGAGGCCGATTGAAATTTGCTGCCATGGTCGGTGTTGACGACAGACAGGTAACCAAAACGAGACACCTAGAAGGACATGAAGGCCGTAGTATCAGCAGTGGGCAACGCATTGGACCAGCGGGTGAATTGATCCACACGTGTGAGCAGGTAAGAGGCCCCATGTGATGACGGAAGCGGTCCAACAAAGACTATGTGGACGTGGAAAACATCTCGTCAGGAGCCCGAAAATGATAGGCAAGAGTCATGGTAGGCCGGTGAACTTTAACGCGCTGGCAGCGGACCCACTGTGATGGCCCCTATACAGGAACGTATATAACGGATCGAAAGTATAGATCTCTATTGAGCCGCTACGCGCCCACTGTTGCTATGTGATATAATGTGGTCCCGTGGTAACTGTCTTGGTCACTTTGACCTTCATTGTAGGCGCACACGTCCTTCGTAAACGTAAGTGGTGAGAGCTAATGATCTTTAGGAACGTGACGGCGCGGTCGAATTCTAGCGCTCCCAACCTTGTTTTCAGCGAACGATACATGCGCGTTGACCGTGCCCAAATAAGTGCTCGACGCTCAGATGGACAGGCAGGAGGAAGTTTATACAAGTAAAAATAATGGAGGCTAGCTCGAAATACGGACTTCAGTGCTTTTCCTCCTATTCTAGTTTTGTCTACGCGATGGCTCAACAGAACTCTTCTGTACTGGCTATAGATGACCTGCCTACCACATATCTCATACTAAAATACGCGCTTTCTATTTTCACGGAGAGGTGCTGATGTATTTTCAAGACTATCTTCAGAGCGGCGACCCCCGCTCGCACCGAGACAGTGCGCGCACGCTTCGTTTACTCAGAACGCTCTCAGCAGCGCTACAATACGGTAGCGCCAGAGCGCAATCACGTGTTTTTTCTTTACATTTCACTGCCTTTCTTTAAATTCCGAAAAAGGGGGCCACATAGCAGCCACGTATACGTTGCTACAGAAAACTTTATTGGTTGTTTTCCGACCCCCTTTGCACATTAACGAAAGCCACTGACCCTGAATGATTAACCTATTTAACCATCTAGGACGAATTTAATAAATACTTTGGGGACCTCTCCACGACGAGAAAGAGGATGTAGCTGGTTTCAGCCAGGTTCGGTACGCCCCTTTTTTTATCCTTCCTTGAAGTTGCAACAAACGCCCTGTACGCATGATTATTTGGATACTAGAGATGATGTTTAACGTACATTATCGTAAATACATCGTGAAAAAACAACAGCAGACGTGATGACTCGCTGCATATATGCCGCGTGAAGAGGGCTGTGACGAGAAAGAAGAGATCTAGCTTAGATTTTAAAAAAGCAAACAGAAAACACGTCTGCCATCTGAAGCATTGAAACTAAGGTGGAGAGCTTCGTTCAGTGCTATAAATTGTTTCCCTTTGAATTTTACAATGCTTTAAAGTACTTTCTACTGCCGGCCGTTGCGTTACTTTTTGCTTATAGACGTCACCTTTTTTTAATAAAAGTATTGGAAGTTTTACCGAACGCATTTATCTTAGTTTCTGTTAGCTTTTACTTTTGCTGAGTAACGCGTCGTGGCATTTTGAGCAGAGCATGGCACGGGCCGATCTGGCTACAATTTTTTGAATAAGTGCACAGGGTTCATCACTCCACCATGGAATCATTGCACTGAAGAATGGAGTTGCATGGATATGTTTTATCATACCATTTTTTGCAACATGTATGCTGCTTGAAACACTCCAAGAGCATGCATTGTTCAGTCTAAATTTATTTATTGTTCTATTGATTAAACGAAAGCGTTACTAACCTCGTCGAGCCAATTTCATCGCCGTGGTACGTTTGACCAAGTGGTAGAATGGACGTGTGTCAGCCACTAGACGTACCACGTCACTCGCGGCGGCGGCTTTTGTCCACGTGAATAACAACGCTACTTGCCGTTCGTTTGAAATGGAGAGAGCGAAACAACTGTACCTCCGTGTGACTTCCATGCAGGGGTGACCTTCATGGCCCCAGTTAACATGAGCTTCCTGTGTTGTCTCCCCCTGCGTCAGTAGCAGCAGAGCCCAGCTCTCTTCGGAGTGAGCTGGCAGAAACATACGAGGTGGATGCTTGATGTCGTATTGCCATGATACGTGATCTGGGGCTGCCAATTCCTGGCAATTTAGGCATGCGGGGTTATACTCCCCTTTCGTAGTAAACGATAACCGGTGGAGGCTTAGAATGAATAGAGTCTGGATCTTTTTTTGCATCGTGGCCCGTACTTTGCTAAGGTCTGCATGCGGACGCGGAGTCTTCTATCCATACAGTAGGTATGTCATGTTAAGTGGTCAGGGATCCACCCCGGGGGTCAGAGTCTGAGGGGCTGTTCTCCCGGTTTGTCAGACCTCTGCTATAGGATCTGCTTCCTCGTTCCCCAGATTCCCTGAATGGGGTGACACCCATACCAATTGTAGAAAATATTGTGGACTGCAACGCCGCAAGATGTGGGCTTCCGTCTTGCCTACCGCGCCTTTAGAGAAATTTGTAATGACCTATTGGAGTCACTTAGGAGGTGTGCGTTGTTGTAACCGTGAAGGCTTGAGCAACGGTAGCCTCTTCGGCTTCTGCACCTGAGGCTGCTTTAAGAAAAGTCGTGTTAATTATTCTTCCATCCGCAGCCACTGCACATATCGCTAATTTGTGGTAGGTTTGCTTAGCTGCATCTGCGTATACTGCATGGGGGTCGCAGTCGTACTCGACTTTCAATGCATCAGCTTCCTCTGTTGGTTTCTCATCGTGTCTGCATTGAAGCAAAGTCTTAGGTATTGGTTTGACGTTTAATTGATGTTGGAAGATGTCCGGAAGTGGCGGTCAGCCTTCCAATTAAATTACAGGATTTTTGTTGAGTTTTTTAGTATGTATCTTCTAGGCTTAGTAGGAGAGAGCCTTTCAATATGTGATGTCTTGTGGGCCTGAATCAGTTCAACTAGCGTAATACATAGTCATAAGGCGATGACGTTGTTTGCAGATTCCTGCTCGATAAACAGAAGGTATGGGAGGGAGTAAGTGTTCGACTAACAAGAAAAGCCTGGGTTAGCATACATAAATCCTTCTCCTTCCCACGATGCTTTGTGGCTAGCCTCCTAAGAGCCTGGAATTTGGTCTGTGTGTAACTGTCTGTAATCGTCTGTAATAGTCTGAACGTCTCCAATAATATTTTCAGTGCAGCGCCATTGCACGTGTTACGCTGGATTAACATACCCAACACCCTGATAAATAGCACTTCCGGCGCCGGATTCCAAACTAAAGTGATGTTTATGCTCTCCGTGCTGTTCTTCTGTTCAGTTTTCTTTGGTGGGCCTCAAATAATCAGAAGTTCAGGTTTCTTAAGCGAGCAGGTGAGGTTGGTTTGTTGCACAGACACTGAAAGACCTCTGCTACACGCTACCGGGCCTCAGAAAATTTTCCGTCCGATCTGCTGTTTGTCCAGATCGTGATATTTGTATAGATTGAGTTTAATATGTGGAATTCTGTCCAATAGCGGCAGCAGACTTCCCATGGCCAAGGTCAAAAGAAGGGAGCTAGAACTGCTCCTTGTGGAGTACCTCTCGTACCAAAATTGATACTGCCGCTCTTGAGTTCTCCAAGGTGTATCTCTGCAGTCCTGTGTTTTGGGAAATTAGCAATGTACTTATATGTACGTGTCCCTACATTTATTTCTGCCAATTTAGTGAGCACAGCCTCATCCGAAACTTGAAAAGCTTTACTCACGTCCTCACGTCGGCGGTTCGAGCAGCCATAACTGGCCCCAGATGTAGGATGCCATTTTGTACTTTCCACATTATATATTGTGTAGACAGACCAGGCCTAAAGCCGACCATAGGATGAGGCATAACGCGCACAAGGCATGAGGACCTATTCAGGATGACGTGCTCCATTACTCTACCCAGGCAAGAGGTGAGGGCGATGGGACGGAGTCTTCCCAGTTCCAATTTCTTGCCAGATATGGGAATAACGATTACCCGGGCATGCTTCCAGCTTCGAGGAAGAACATCGTGTTTCCAATATTTATTGAAAAGATCAGTGAGATTCGTTACTGACTGGCCGTCTTGGTTTCGTAACAATTTGTTAGTAATACGGTCCTCGCCTGCCGCAGCAGTAGTTCTAATGCTAAGAACAGCCCTGACTTCGGCTTTTAGGGCGTGAGCCTTCCTTGGCTCTTGACCGGCGTAGACGGAATTTTGCAGATGGAAGTTGTCCACACGAACTGTAAATCAAGTTGTGTGGTAAATAAAACAAAAACGAAGTTGATTAAGCAACATATACATCTAATTTAACAAAAACCAGATATCAAAGAATAATAAAAACAAAAATCGAAAATCAAAAGTGAATATAGAACAAAAAGGGGAAATAAAAAATAAAAATACGGAACATAAGATAAAAATAAAATACAGTAAAAGTTGAAGCTACAAAGAGAGGACAGGGAAAGGCTTTCGCATTTGCACTCATAAGCACACAAGTGCAATCCAGTAATTTTTTGTTATATCCTTTTCAAAATCTGGGTTCTCTTTCCCCGGATACCCCTGTGGCAAAACATTCAGTCTGAGTATTCCAGTATGTATCTTTAAGAGTAGCTATAAAGAAGTCAATGTCCTCCTAGCATATATGTATGATCTTTTGATTGCTTTTTTATGATGGCGATGTGGTATGCTTTGGATCCTGAAGATGGTTAAGTAAAACCGAGTTTTCTTACATCTAACCTGACCATTTAAGCGGTCACAGATCTGTTACCAATGTTCTCGACTCAGTTCTTGGTGGTAACTTTTTATCTCCCTTTACGACTTGCTCGGGCGTTTACGGGGCCGACGGTTGTGCTTCTGCTTACGCCATCGTTTCTGAACGGCTTTTTGTGCTTCCATAAATTATAAAAATGTAGCATCAGGGATTGGACGATCGTCCGCCTGTTCAACCCCAGTAATTGCATTTTCCGCATCCCTAAGCAGCTGATCCGTCAATTCCTCAATATTAATTATGCTTCGCCTTGAGCCTTGATCTATAACGAATCGAAAAGCGTCCCATCTAGTGCTCTTAACTTCAGACATCTTAGGCCTGTGATTCTAAACCTCGATCGTGGTAGAGGGAACGTAAGGATCACTGCCACTGGTCATTCTCGTATTTTCCTACTTGTGCATCTCTGATGTTGGTGAAGCTTCATTCCGGAGAGCTATATTGAGTGACGGTATTACCAGTTCGTGTTGGTCTCTCCGGATCAAGAAGTGGCGTGAAGCCTGCACTTTGGTCTCTTTCCCATCCCTTTGTGCCTTTCTTCCCGCATCTCTTATGCCCCCCTGCCAGGTGTAGCTGTCTCCTTCCACTACCCCATCTCGTTCTTGGCGGCAGCATGTGCCCTCCAAAGGAAACCGGCAGCGGATAAACTCCCACCTTTACGGGGACCCTACACGCTTAGGACGAAAACTCCGGAGTCGGACCGTTTCTTAGGTAAGACGTGTACCAAAGTATAGGGGACACCCGTGTAATCCAAATAAATCTGATTTGCCGTCAGAGTTCTGTGTACCAGAATGGCAGTGACCGAGCGAAAGTTCAGAATAATGATTTAGCTGTAGGCATTAAAGATCGTAATTTTTTGGCCTTAGAGCTTGTTTCTTGAACTGCTATAGTATCAAGTTTATCATCAGAACATTTTAGTGTATGATTCAATCGCTCAAATCTGCTCAACGACGTGACTAAACCTGCTACAATCTCGCCTTATTAGCTGAATCTCTAGCAGCCGCGGGTGTGGGCTTTGGTGCCTTACGCTTAGCACCACGAGCATTGTCAACTTCTATGCTAGCTCCGTGGTATTCTCGCTAAATTCCGATATTTCCTTCTTGTATCAGTCAAGTTAAAGATATATATGCCATTTGTTGTCTCATTTAAACTACTGCTTATTGGTGTGGGACACTACAACACAAACAAATATGCATAAAATTTACATGCTGCAAAAGAAAGCTGTCCGTTACATTGCCAATGTTGATCACCACGCCCCTACCGAACACTTATTTTCACACTACCGGATTATGCCAGTTCATAGCTTGTACCAATATCGCTTAGCAACCAGATACAAAAAATCTCTACAATATAATAATCGAGGGTTTCTAGACGTGTCTTGCCTCACTCAAACTGTACCGGCTTATACCCTGCGCAATACCGAAAAATGGT
This sequence comes from Amblyomma americanum, assembly GCF_052857255.1. NCBI lineage: Eukaryota > Metazoa > Arthropoda > Arachnida > Ixodida > Ixodidae > Amblyomma > Amblyomma americanum. The sequence continues at coordinate 32,366,659 of NC_135505.1, forward strand.
TTATTTCGTTCTGCCACACCAACTATAGGAATCAAATGTTACGTTAAAATATGCCACAATTATTGAACCAATTACGGACGACGAATGTCAATATTTCAAACAGGAGCTTGCGCGAAATTAGAGCCACCTTTATATAAGCAATAAAACACATTTCTAGTATATGTGTGTGTGTGTGTGTGTGTGTGTGTGTGTGTGTGTGTGTGTGTGTGTGTGTGTGTGTGTGTGTGTGTGTGTGTGTGTGTGTGTGTGTGTGTGTGTGTGTGTGTGTGTGTGTGTGTGTGTGTGTGTGTGTGTGTGTGTGTGTGTGTGTGTGTGTGTGTGTGTGTGTGTGTGTGTGTGTGTGTGTGTGTGTGTGTGTGTGTGTGTGTGTGTGTGTGTGCGTGTGTGTGCGCGCGTGTGTGCGTGTGTGCGTGCGTGCGCGCGCGTGTGTGTGTGCGCGCGCGCGCGTGTGTGTGTGTGTGTGTGTGTGTGCGTGCGTGTGCGTGCGTGTGGGCGCGCGCGCGCACGCGCGTATTTTGTGTAAAAAATATTTTGTATGTATATCTGTGTCTGTGTAAAAAGTTTTGTCTATAGTGTTGACCGATCTTCTGATATTTGCAATCATTTACATAGTACTCATATTTCCTGCTGTATGCCATATAAAGGGGGTCCGGGGGCCCCTCAAGTTATCTGCGGTCACTTTTTATCCGGACCTACCCATATCTATGATGTAAATAAAATAAACTTGAAACCCTGATCCTTGCCTGACACAGGCCACGATTTCTCTTGCATTCGTTGTATCAGGGGATGCAGATACAGTATTCTTTTCTTTTAGCGGTCTAATTTCGTTATTAGCAGCAGTCAGCTATTGATGGACTAATTTACCTTTCTCCGCGAGCTCCCTTACCTGTGAGTCATGTGATGGTGCGCTTGTCTCCGACTCCTATGTAGGCCCCCATGCCAGCTACTTGGTCTGCTTGCTGTTAGATCTTGTTTTGAACTTGGAGCGATTGGCCCAGCCTTTAGGTGTCGACTGTCGACCGGTTTTCTCTTCGTCTGGCGCTTCGGTCTTGCACGGCGGGAAGGATTCGTTCCTGAGTCGGTTCCTCCTTGCTTGCACTTAATCGTTCTCGACAGCCTCTGTGACGCGGTCTTGCCTTGCTCTGTCTCTTACGACATCAATTCTTCCTTTCCGTTTGCACTCGCCCTTGCCTTTTTACCTTGCTTCTTGCGAGTGTGCCTGTACTTCCAGCTCCGGCTATTCGCCGGGTGCGAGCCCTCGCAGACAGCGCAATTTGGTGTACAGGTTGGCATATCCCCGTAGGGCGGCAGCTCGTGCACTTCGCATCTCCGGCACTTCTGTTGCCATGGTTGAGGGCAGACATCTGCTCTATGTCCTAGTTCCCTACAGTTGAAGCATGCTTCAAGTCTCTCCTTGAAAGGACAGAGTTGGAAGTTAAAATAAATTGGCTCTGGATAAACTTTAGCTCTGGTTAAACCTGGGGTGACGCGGTAGTTACAGCTGGCCAAATGGAACTCGCTCAGTCGAAAGTCAGTCTTTCACAACGGAGTTTCACTGGCCGTCCCTTCATCTTCGTACCTGGACATGGATTCACTATCTCTCCCCTCTGCACTCCTCCCCGAGCCGGTTTTTGCTGGCACGCCACGCCGCCGGCAGCTCCCTGTTGTACATTAGTGGTGCAGGCAGGGGCTTACTTTTTTTCATTTCTTAGGTTGCCCCAACCTAACGAATCCCTGACGCGTGCCGACGAACAGAGTGTCTTGGACATCACTCAGCGCGATAGGTGCTCACGCGTGGATCCCTATGTCCTACTTGACAGAAGACAGAGCTCGTACGCAAGAAGTGTCTTCACGACCGTTACTCATGTGGAGGCAAGCTTAACAAAGTCGGCAATTGCTGCAGAGGAGGTGGTGATGATGAAAAACATTTATTAACAGGTTGCAGAGAAGCGTTTTCGTTTGGGCCCAATTGGCCCCTTCCGGTCAAAATACTAGGTGGAGCCGCTATTGCGAGGCCTCATTTGCAAGCAACGCCCCCACGTCCGTTGAATCAAGGCCTTTTTCTGTTTCAGTTTCAGTTGATTTTTTTTCTACAGAGAGCAGTGGGCCCCCGGGAAAAAAAAGCCGTAGCTTGACAAGCTCCCGAGGCCTTGAGGTCTTGACAGCCGAACAGGACCGCCTGCCATTCCTCTGTAGCAGTGTTGAGGGGGGGGGGGGGGCAGATTGGTTGAATTGACATACTCAAACTTTGTCGAGGGTGCCAGCCAACTCCACACAGAATTAGCATGTGCCATCAAATGGTGAGTTGAAATGCTGAAGCATCACCGAGCACGGTACACTGTTGGTAAGAATTTTGATGAGGAGGCCTTCGTCAGCGCGATTTAGCGTCTTACAAGAGGCCGAGCATCGCCGGTGTTCCTCCTTGTAGTAATCGGTAATGTGTTTGAAAGTAAGGGCGAGATTGTCTGATTGGGAGCAGGCTTTTAAGGACAGGGCGACAACCCGAGCGGCCTGATCGGCTTGTTCGTTTCCCAGAGTTACTGGTGACCGGAGGCCCAAATCAGGTTGCGCGGAGTTGGATCTACGTATTGGCAGCTATACTGCAGTATGCGTCGGGCACGCGTGGCAGCCCATCCCAACTTATATTTCTGACAGGCCCCTCGCGAGTCGGTGATGATGTGTTTCCGCTTGGTATTAGTGAGAGCAGCAGCAAAGGAAATTTCCTCCGCGTGTGTTGTGCTGTAGGCTTTGAAAGCGAGCCTGCTAACTGTGTTTGTATTGTGTACAACTGCAACTGTGTACCACAGAAAGTGTGGTGGACCGGCAACGTCCAGGTAATACATATGTTGTTGGTGACCATATTATCGCGCCAATGGTTCCGCGCGCGTCTGGCAACGACCGCTATGGTCTTTTCTGGACATATTGCGGGGAAGGTGCCGGACCCGGAGGGCGCGTCTCCTGATTTCTGGCACTCTCTCCCTTTCCTCAATGTGGCAGTTGTGTTTGATATGTAGCTGGCCCAACAGGTGGCAACTGGACGTGGTCTGCAAAACGCGTGTAGTGGTCGACTAAGTGGGCTCCTTGAAATCCTAGAAGGTGTTCACCACGCCCACGACCAGAAGCCTCTTGTTCGACGTGGCGACCAAGAAGTCGAGAGCCCGCTTTGTGACTTTCCGGTGCATGACCTCCAGTTGGTTATCGTCGTGTTTGCGCAGGTGCAAGCAGGGGATGGATTAGAGGATTATACTCCTTACGAAAGCATGGGCAAGCCGCAGGGCATCCCTTCTTCGTAATCCGCCAGTTTGTTAAAGACCCGTTGGACCATGCGGCCCACCTGGGCTCCCACCGTGCGAAGTTTTGGAGAGAAGATATGAGCCCTGCGTTGGTGGCGTATGAAGATGCCGAGAACAGGATCTCCTTGGCATCCCGGATCGCTCCCGAGGAGAGGCTGATGCGAAGTTGAGTTGGGTCCCGAGAGGGGGACGAACTTGCACCAAATGAAATTTAGCTGGGGCGCACTGCAGTCCGCAGGCGGTCACGTAGTCGTCGACAACGGTCGCCGCTGCTTGCAGGCGGGACTCCATGTGGCCACGGTTAACTTGCGTAGCCCAGATTCTAATATCATCCGCGTGAAGAGCGTGATGTATCCCGTGCGGCGAAGACAATTTGGAGGCAAGATGAAGCATTGCCAAATTCAAGAGTAGGGGAGACAAGACCGCACCTTGAGGTGATCCCTTCTAGCCGATGGTGTAGGCCCGTGTCCCGCATCTTGTATGCGTATGTAGGCTTGAAGGTCTGTAAGAAATTGCCTTATGCAATAGAATGTTTTGTTGCCACAGTTAGTGTGACTGAGGTGGTCCAGGATTAATTCGCGTTTGACGCTGTCGAATGCGCCTTTAAGATCCAAGGCCACGACTACCTTGTAGTCGGGGAACATTCGAAAGGAGCTAATATGACGCGGTGAAGGTGCAGAAGTATATACTGTGCTGATTTCGGAGGGCGGAAACTGAAAATGGTGTCCGAAAAAAATGTGTTTTGTTTCGAGAAAGTCGGAGAGTCTGTCGCGCACGGTCGTCTTCACCAGCTTTCCGAAACAATACGTGAGGGAGATGGGGCGAAGGTTCTCCCATCAATAGGCTTGCCGGCCTTGGGATGAAGGTCACGGGAGCGGAGAATGTAGGGCCCTACGCCCCCTTTTTTAGTAATTTAAAATGCGCGCGCTCTCTTCCAGTCATCTAGATGCGCGCGCATGCAAGCAGCGTAACTGGGCATGACCAAACAGGTGCTCGCCAGTCGTGGTGATCGTTGCGGTGAATCATTGATAAGGCCAGCGAAGCGGCGAACGGGGGAATTGTGGTGGGAGCGTTGCTAGAGCGTGGCCACGGATTCGGCGGTCGGTACGAGCGAGCCGGATGTACGTATAGTACACGGACGGCGGGGCGGCACCATACCGGGATGAAGAGCGCAGGTGGAAGTGACATCGGCAAGGATCGAATAGGACTTTGGCTTAAGTGGCTGCTACACAAGCAGCCAGGCTTCATCTAGCATTTCAAGCCGTCATACCTGCCGCCGGACCTTATCCGCATCTTGCTGTATTTTCTGCTTATTTCTTTATAATTGGCTTTTCCACTTCGTGTAATTGTTCTCCCGTGCTCAGCTTCAGCGGTGTTTTCGTGGAGCCGCAGGCTTGCTCTGATGTGCCCCTTTTGACAGCGTTGTTTTCGTCCGGAATAAACCGGTCTTTTTGTACTGACTGTGGATGTTTCACTCGTCGGGCGAGAACACGACTCACGGACCCCGTTCCCTGGAAAGCGAGGACTTTAACTTGTAGAACGGGCATTCTTCAGCCGCATAAACAATCATGTTTTGACTATGCAAGGCTTCAGCGTGGGTCAGATTAGTTCCCGCCGTGGGTGTTCGATTTGGACCTCGCACGTATTCCTGGAGAGCCGTAATAGGGCTGCTAAGGGAAAAAAGAGGTATCGACTCTGGTTCCTTTCGATGTTCTATATGCGTATGACAGCGTTGAACATAGGAGCCTTCTTCCAAAACTAGCTGACGCGCAACCTCCTTTGTACTTCTTCGAGTGGATAAGGGAGTCCTTAAACAATAAAGCATTCTTTTTCTCCAAGGGAACGGTAAATTCTATATATGCACCCAGTCGAGAGGTTTCCCACAGAGCTTCGTTCTTTGCATGTTATTTTTGATATACTAATGCCTGATATCTCTGTTCACCTTGTCGTCAAAGTTTGTGAATGAGGATGCTAATGGTGGTTTTAGCATCTGCGAAAATATTCGTATCATGTATCAGTTGTTAAAAAAGTATTTCAATGCTCTGGAAATTTCACTGGAGAGCCTGAAGTTACCTTTAAGTGTCAACAAGTGTGGAGTCCTTGTTTTCTCATAGGCATCCCGTCTTTACATTTCTTTGTAGTATCACTCGATCCTCATCCCGCAAGTTTATTCTATTCAATACTTAGCTATAATATATAACCCGCACTTAGACTGGCAGCCCCAAACTAGAAGCATTTTGCTGAAAGGTGAGTGTGCCCTTGGCCGGTTGGAAAGAATCAGCAACAAAAAATTCGGTATGCCTCTGGACATTCTGCTCTTTCTTTATAAGACCTATGCACAGCCAATACTTGAACTGAGCTCTGTTCTGTTTTTTGGGTGCCGAAGGTACAAACCTGAACAATTGTTTGCTCTGGAGCGACGCGCTCTGCGCCTTTGCTTAGGTCTACCTAAATGAGTAGTTAATGTTGTGCTGTAATTGGAGGGGCGGATACCTGAACTAAATTTCCGGTTTCAGCTTCTTACTCTGCGGACTTTTTTAAGGTCTTCGGAGCCTGTTCCTTGATTGGCTAACCCCATATTTACAACAAACTCCTCTCTATTATTTTGTAATTTTTTGCCTAGGTATAAGCTTCCTCAGGTTGTGTTCACTAATTTCCTGCTGTCAAAAATTTGTGTGTCCATAAATTTTTTTATACCAGTTAACCACCGCTGCGCTGATACTCTACTCTTTTTTGACGACACCCTCCCAGGGGCACCGGGGATGCCCCTCCCATCCGCCACTGCGCCTACCGTTGCTCCTACGCCTAGCGCAATGTCTTCAGCGCCGAGGTTACAAAAATACTCTCAAAGAACATCATCGAATCCACCCACATTTCCCTGGGCCTCTCAAGCGGTGCTTGTGAACAAAAAGGATGGCTCCTGGCACTTTTGCTATAAATGTCGTCACTTTATTAAGAATGCTAAAACGGACGTGTAACCCCTGCCACATATTGACGTCGCTGTTGACTGCCTGCACGGTGCAAACTTATGCTAAAACGTTCTGCAATCTGGCTACTAGGCAAATTGCCAAAGATGAGCAGGACCGTGACAAGACCGCCTTTGTAACACCTGATAGTCTTTATCAGTTTAAAGTGATGCATTTGGCATATTCTACCCGCCAGCCATATTAGAACGTATGATAGACGCCCTTTTGCAAAGATTTAAGTGGACCACATGCATGCATTATCTCAATGACATGGTTGTATTTTCGCCCGCAATTTCGTCCCACCTCACTGACCTCTCCTAGATCCTTTCACTCTTTCGTCGTGCCGGCCTGCAGCTTAAATCTTTGAAGTACCGCTTTGCGCGACGTTAGATCCCCATTTTGGGCCATGTGGTTCACCTCACAGGGGTTCATTGTGATCCCGATAAGGTCCGGACCGCGAAAGACTTTCTCCTCCACGATCTTGTAACGACGTCGGGATCTTCTCGGGGCTCTGCTCCTACTTCCGTCGATTCATTGAAGGCTTCGCCGAACTCGCCCGCCCCCTCACCGACCTTTCGAAGAAAGATGCCACGATTTTCTGGGGACCTGACCAAGAACGCGCCTTTTCCACTTGGATCTTCAAGACGACAACAACGCCAGTGTTGGCGCCCATTGATGTGGCAGTCCGCACCGAAATCTATACTGACGCCAGTGGCTAGAGCATCGGCGCTGTGCTGTCAGCGGCAATCCGGTCACGATCGTGTCATCGCCTACGCCAGCCGTAGAGCGTAATTACTCCATTACAAAAACCGAGTGCTTAGCCCTTGTGTCGGCAGTTGGGAAATTCAATCCCTATTTATACGGCCGCCCTTTTTCTGTTAAAACCGACCACTATGCCCTGTGCTGGCTCTCTTCTCTGAAAGGCACTGCAGGCCGGCTTGGCCATTGGGCATTGCGCCTGCAAGAGCGCGATTACACAGTGATCTACATGTCTGGCAGGTTCACGCAGACGCTGACTGCCTCTGCCGTTGCCCTGTTTGCCAGTCTGACATTCTTGGCACTGACCGCGACGCCAAGCTGTTCTCTATCTCAGCGTTCGCCAACATTGGCGAAGAAGAGCGCCGCGATGGCGAGATGCGCTCAATTATCGACCGCCTACACTCCGCTCCATTTCATCCTCCCATGCGGCGCTTTGTGTCCCATGGTGGACACAAACTTTATATCTCCGCAGCCTAAATCAGGCTGGCCCGGACCTCCTACTGGTCGAGCTTGTGGGGACCTGCCCTGCAGCCCCCTGAGTTTGCTTTCCCGCGAGGCACCGTGCAGCGGCGGTCTCACCTCGAGGCTGAGCGCATTCCCTTGTGAGTTACATTAACTGGCAAGAGAGGGCGCCAGCATCGCTGCGCAAGACTGCCAAAGCCCGCGCGCGGGAGTGGGGCTTCGGCTGGGATCGTCGGCGCGGGTGGACGTGTCGCTCGCGGCTCCGCTCTTCGCCGGAGGGGCGAGGAAGCGACGGGGAGACAGGCTCCCGTACTCGTCCCGTCCGGCCTTCAGAGTAGATAGCCCTTGCCCTAGCGCGGACGAACATTCGCTCGGAACCTTGCTGGTGAGTCGGACGACCTTGATTCATTAGCGTACCTTGTTGCTAGCTGGCTTTATTCTTTCTGTAGCAATAAATGCCTGTTTGTGTCAGCCAATGTGTCGTTCCTTTGTTCCCCCAGAGCAAGGCCCGCCGTGGTCGGCGAGCGCTCGGTAGCGTACGCGAACACGGGGTGGGGTCCGGGCGGCTTTGAACCGTGTCAGCCGCGATTGAGTGGGGAGAACGTATTTATCTCCCCAATTCAACCCCACATCTGGCAGCCCAACGTGGGGCCTGCTCTTGGAATATCGGACGACTGTCGGTTCGGTTCGGGAAACGCTCCTTGTCCGGACTTGACAAGTGCTAGGCCTAGAGTGAATTTTGATCGCTAGGACCTGCGGCATGCTTTCTTGAGTGCGAGTATTGCGCTGCACCATATTTGAACTTTTCGACATGCTCAGCACATTTTTCCCCGGGAGTTTCTTCGTGAGAATCACTTGGTCAGCATCGAGGGAGCGCGAGGCCTAGCGCCCGCGGAGTCGCCGAGCCCGAAGCGAGTGAGTACGGAAGCCGCGTGGGCGGTCCGACTTTCTGTATATATTTTCTCTACTGTCTCTTTTTCGACTCTGGGAGTCGCGGCTCCGGGAGCCGGGTGGCCTGGGGACACGTGTGCCGCTACGAGCTCGCTGGTATTGCAGCTCGGCACCGGGAGCTCCGACACCGTCCGATACGGTGGGCGCCGACCGCTCAGAAGCTGCTTTGTGCAGTGAGTGGGGTAGGACTACCACACAAAGCTAACGTCTCCTTGCGGCTGCGCGCACATAACCCGTTTCGGGTCTTTGTTGTGTTCACGGTCGTTGTCGGAGTGGTCGGTAGGCCTGAGGCTTTTCGGAGCTGCCTGCACCACGTTAAAAGAGACACGACCACCGGACCGTGTCGTTGAGAGGGGGCGCACTTTGCTGCCCGCCCGTTTTTTTTGTTATCTCGCACGAACTGAGCACTCTCGTTCAACTCAAGAAAGGGCTTTGTTCACTCGAACTCTGCGTTTGCACAGCCGCCGACACGTTTTGCTAGCGAGTTAGGCATTGTGCCACGAGGCCCTTGCGGATGCCGTTTCCCCTCCCGTGACCTACGTTAAAGGCACGCCGAGAGCGTTTCGGCAATTTTACAGACCCGATGGAGCCACCCAGGCTTGCTGTCCGGTGCACATCGTCTCGCTGCCACCTGCTGCGACGGAGCGGCCTGTATCCTGTTCGCCGCATCCATCCGGGGCAGCTGTGGCGAGACCAGTCAGCAGTGACCTCCGGCTGCTGCTGCCCTGGCTACAACTGCAGGATCCTGGCCTACAGTTTTCCCACCGGCCTTCGATTTGCGGGCCTGCGGACACGGTAGTCCGCGGGCCATGCGAGACGTCCCAGCGGAGACCTTCACGCCGATTTCGGAATACCGCGGAAGTCTGCGTGGACGCTGTCGGCGTGACCTCCGCTGCAAGACGTGCCTCAAGGACATGAAGACCAGGAGACTCCTCCATAGCACGTACTTTCAGACGCGTGGGTCTATTAAAGGTTGGGGGGATGTGGGGACCTGTCCTGCAGCCCCCTAAGTTTGCTTTCCCGCGAGGCAACGTGCAGCGGCAGTCTCACCTCGAGGTTGAGCGCATTCCCTTGTCAGTTACATTAACTGGTAAGAGAGGGCGCCAGCATCGCTGCGCGGGAGACTGCCAAAGCCCGCGCGCGGGAGAGGGGTTTCGGCTCAAATCATCGGCGCGGACGGACGTGTCGCTCGCGGCTCCGCTCTTCGCCGGCGGGGCGAGGAAGCGACGGGGAGACAGGCTCCCGTACTCGTCCCGTCCAGCCTTCGGAGTATATATCCCTTGCCCTAGCGCGGGCGAACATTCGCTCGGTACCTTGCTGGTGAGTCGGACGTCCTTCATTCATTAGTGTACCTTGTTGCTAGCTGGCGTTATTGTTTCTGTAGCAATAAATGCCTGTTTGTGTCAACCAATGTGTCGTTTCTTTGTTCCCTCAGAGCAAGGCCCGCCGTGGTCGGCGAGCGCTCGGTAGCGCACGCGACCACGGGGTGGGGTCCGGGGGGCTTTGAACCGTGTCAGCCGCGATTGAGAAGGGAGAACGTACTTATCTCCCCAATTCAAACCCCACAAGCTCAAGCACCTTCGTCCTGCTCTCCTCCAAGAGCTGCATGATCTCCCCTTTGCTGGCCACTTCTGTGTATCGCGTACCTACGACCGCGTGCGTTGTCGGTTCCCTTAGCCCCGTCTCTACCACTCCACACGACGCTCTCTTGCGCCTCTTTGTTCCTTTCTTCTTTCACTCCCTCCCGTATCCCTTCCCTTACGGCACGGTTCAGGTGTCTGCCGATATATGAGACTGATACTGCGCCATTTACTTCCCCCCTCCCCCCAAAAAACTACCAACCAGCCCAGTGTAGCTCTGCCTACAAAACTTCTGTTACGTTATGCTAGCCCGTACCGCGTCTTGCGCCAGGTCAGCGCCTTCAGTTACGAGATGTTCTGGCCTTCCCGGACGCCACCAGCTTAAACGTGACGTTGTCCACGTCTCTCGTCTGAAAACGCAAATCTTGCCATGCCCATACCCGCCGCTGTGGCTCAGGGGTGAGGGGGCTCGGCTAATAATAATATTAATTGGTTTTTGGTGGAAAGGAAATGGCGCAGTATCTGTCTCATATATCGTTGGACACCTGAACCGCGCCGTAAGGGAAGGGATAAAGGAGGGAGTGAAAGAAGAGAGTTACAAATAGGTCCGTAGTGGAGGGTTCCGGAATAATTTCGACCACCTGGGGATCTTTAACGTGCACTGACATCGCACAGCACGCGGGCGCCTTAGCGTTTTTCCTCCATAAAAACGCAGCCGCCGCGGTCGGGTTCGAACCCGGGAACTCCGGATCAGTAGTCGAGCGCCCTAACCACTGAGCCACCGCGGCGGGGGGGGCTCGGCTGCTGATCCGGAATCCCGGGTTCGAACACGACTGCGGCGGCTGCGTTTTTATGGAGGCAAAACGTTAAGGCGCCCGTGTGCTGTGCGATATCAGTGCACGTTAAAGATCCCCAGGTGGCCGAAATAATTCCGGAGCCCTCTACTACGGCACCTCTTTCCTTTCTTCTTTCACTCCCTCCTTTATCCCTGTCCTTACGATGCGATTCAGGTGTCCGCCGATATCTGAGCCGGGTACTGGGCCATTTCCTTCCTCAAAAACCAATTCATATTATTACCATGCCCAGATGCGCCCACATCACAACCGTGACGGTGTTCTTCCGGCCGGGAAGCCATGCAACAGATAATCTCTAGGGAGACGACGTATAGAAAACGCCTCGGTGGTGCGCGCGCTTTGTCGGATGCTCCATGTGCTCTGTTCCCCGGTCGCTCTTGCGTCTGACGGTCAACGCAACAACATACTATGCAGAGAGCCGTCGCCTTTACACTCCCCCCCCCCCATGTTAAGTCCTCAAGAAGGCGTATGAGTGGCTCCTCCGCCTTCTCTCTAAAACATTTCTGTCCCCGACAGCCTTAAACATACTGTCAGTGGCTTCGATCGGCTTTGCCTGGTTATCCGTAGCGTAATTGATCCGTAGCGTAGCGTAAATTATCCGTAGCGTATATTGATCTGTTGATACATCTACTGAACAGCGTCTCCTTCGCGTCGCCCATGCGAAACGACAGTGATACGGCCGCCGAGTCACCTCCGGATTTTATACACGCAGCTGTACATGCGGAGTTTTGGGCATAGCTAGCACGTGGCATTAACGTGTGCCATGAGCGGCCTCAGCGGTGAAAGCCGGCCAGCTGCTCCTCTCTCGTTGCAGCGCTTGCGCACAAACGATGTTCCACTGACGTCAGGCGCGGCGCACCTGCTGCTCCTCTCCAGCCGCCACGTATGCGCACATCTGGCCTCTTCGGACCAAGGCGAAATGCTCTAGTGGTCGCCAAGTGTAGCTCTCGCTACAAAATGAATGTGGATTAGCTCCCGGGTTCGAGCCCGACCACGGGGGCTGTGTATGGAGGCGAAACGCTAAGGCACCCTGTGCTGTGCGATGTCAGTGTTCGTTAAAGATCCCCGGGTGGTCAAAATTATTTGGGAGCCCTCCACTACAGCCCCTATTTCTTCCTTTATTTTTTCACTCCCTCTTTTATCCCTTATGTTACGGTGCGGTTCAGATGTCTGCCGATATGTAGGACAGAAACTGCGCCATTTCAAGCTTTCCCCGGAAAACCAATTTTCTATTAGCTCATATAATCTAAGATATACTGCGGAGAACCTGTTTCCCTTTCCATTTCGACGCTCCCATCGCCATCTTTCGCCAGGACAGCACCGGCTGGGCGAGGTGGGAAGTCTCCCTCATTAGGAAAGCGAAAGCAGCGACGGGAGCGCCACCTCGAATGATGCGCGGAACTCCGCGGAGCCAGTTAGATGGTTAGATTTTCATCGGGATTCAGTCACCGTCGTGAGCGGTTGCAGCCGCGCGCTCTCGTCAACTTCCGCGGCCGGCACACGGAGATCGTCGTGCCTTGCCGCTGGACTTCTGGTTCCAGGCAGCGAAGCGAGCGCAGAAAACGCGCGCTCTCGTCACCTGCCCCAGCAAATGTTCAAAAATGGCTTTGCCCCAAGAATGCCCCCGCCTCAGTGGCGCAGTGGTTTGAGCGCTCGGCTACTGATACGGAGTTCCCGGGTTCGAACTCGACCGCGGCGGCTGCGTTTTTATGGAGGCAAAACGCTAAGGCGCCCATGTGCTCATTCCGGAACCCTCCACTACGGCACTTCTCTTCCTTTCTTCTTTCATTCCCTCATTTATTCCTTCATATACGGCGCGGTTCAGGTGTCCAACGATATATGAGACAGATATTGCGCCATTTCCTTTCCTTAAAAGCCAATTATTATTATTATCAATATTAAGAAAGCGGTGCGCACGGCAAAGCCTGGCCGCCGGCCATTATCGACACATACAAACGTTCGCCGACGACACCTGAGTCGCACCACAGACGGTAAGTCGGAAGTCATTCTTAGCCCCGCCGCGGTGGCTCAGTGGTTAGGGCTCTCTACTACTGATCCAGAGTTCCCGGGTTCGAACCCGACCGCGGCGGCTGTGTTTTTATGGAGGAAAAACGTTAAGACGCCCGTGTGCTGTGCGATGTCAGTGCACAATAAAGATCCCCAGGTGGTCGAAATTATTCCGGAGCCCTCCACTACGGCACCGCCCTCTTCCTTTCTTCTTTCAGTCTTTCCTTTACCCTTTCCTTACGGCGCGGTTCAGGTGTCCAACGATATGTGAGACGGATATTGCGCCATTTCAAGCTTTTCCGGAAAAACCAATGTTAATAATTAATAATTGGTTTTGGGGGGGAAAGGAAATGGCGCAGTATCTGTCTCATATATCGTTGGACACGTGAACCGCGCCATAAGGAAAGGAATAAAGGAGGGAGTGAAAGAAGAAAGGAAGAAGAGGTGCCGTAGTGGGGGGCTCCGGAATAATTTCGACCACCTGGGGATCTTTAACGTGCACTGACATCGCACAGCACACGGGCGCCTTAGCGTTTTTCCTCCATAAAAACGCAGCCGCCGCGGTCGGGTTCGAACCCGGGAACTCCATGTTCACTTCTCAATTAACCCCGCCGGGGTGGCTCAGTGGTTACGGCGCTCGGCTACTGATCTGCGTTTCGATGGAGGCGAAACGTCAAGACGGCCGTGTGCTGGCGATGTCAGTGCACATTAAGGATCCCCAGGTGGTCGAAATTATTCTGGAGCCCTCCACTACGCACCTTTCTTCCTTTCTTCTTCCACTCCCTCCTTTATCTCTTCCCTTACGGCGCGGTTCAGGTAGTAGTAGTAGTAGTAGAAAACATTTATTCCAAAAAGGTAGGATAGAGAGGCGAAAATACAGATTTTGGGTGGAGTCCTTATTTCAGGACCCCAATGTCCACCGCAGTTGCTCTTGCTTGGCATATCAGCTTTCGCTGCGTCGCCAAGTCAGAGCTGAGCAGGGCAGACTCCCACTGTTCCTCGGAGTTATGTTTGTCTAGTTCGGGGGGCTTGGGACCGGAGCTGCCCCATATTACATATGTTGTTGGAATTCCGCCACACCAGGGGCAGATGCTGTCATATCTGTCGGGGAAGATGATGAGGTACTTGTGTAGGTTAGGAAATGTGTTCGTCTGTAGTTGTCACCATTCCTTCGCCTCTGCCGCCGTTAGCTTACGGTGTGGTGGGGGATAGACTTGTCTTTGTGTTTGGAGAAGGAGCAGGCGCTCGCCGTATGTAGAGGGGAGAGGGGTGAGGTCGGGGAGGTTAGTCGCTCGGTTAGTATATCCTCGAGCTAGACTGTCCGCGGCCTCGTTTCCGTCGAGCCCCTCGTGCCCAGGAGTCCAAGTGATTTGGTGCTTGCATGTGGAATTCTGAACTTGTGGGGTAGTCAGAACGGGAGCGACGGAGTGTGGAAGTCTGCCAGACAGGAAGAGGCGACACGCGGACTGGGAGTCGATAATAATTTTTAACTCATTTCCCGTAGCATCGCCGTTCTGGATTGCGAGGGCAATTGCAGCCGTTTCTGCTACTGCGGGAGATCAGTTTCGTAAGGAGGCGCTGGCGATTTCCTTGAAATTGGTGTCCAAGACGACCGCCACCGTCTTTGTTGAATCGGGCTACATGTCTGCGTCGACGTATACAGCATTTTGTGCCTGTCGATGTGTGCAGGCGCAGATAGTCCACTCGCGTCTTTCGTCGTCCCTTTTGTGAGTCCGAGTGCATGTCCTTCGGGAGTGGAGCTACATACACGCGAGTTCGCAGAGTTGAGGGTAGGTCTCGGTTGTCCTGGACGGCGCGTGTGTCAGCCGGGGAACCCACTCTATCCAAGATTGCGCGTCCAGCTTAGCGGTTCAGGTGTCCGCCGATATGAGACAGATACTGGGCCATTTCCTTTCCCAAAAACCAATTATTATTTTCAATTAGCTCATATAATCTAGGATATACTGTAGAGAACCTATTTCCCCCTTCCATTTCGACGCGGCCCATCGCCATCTTGCGTCAGGACAGCACCGGCTGGGCGAGGTGGGAAGTCTCCCTCACGGGGAAAGCGAAAGCAGCGACGGGAGCACCACCTCGAAGGATGCGCGGCACACCGCGGAGCCGGTTAGATGGTTAGATTTTCGTCGGGGTCCGGCCATCGTCGTGAGCGGTTGCAGCCGCACGCTCTCATCACCTTCCGCGCCCGGCGCACGGAGGTCCGTCGTGCCTTGCCGCTGGAATTCTGGTTCTAGGCAGCGAAGCGAGCGCAGCAAACGCGTGCTCTCGTCGCCTCCCCTATCAAATGCTCAAAAATGGCTTTGCCCCAAGAATTCCCCCGCCGCGGTGGCGCAGTGGTTAGGGCGCTCGGCTACTGTTCTGGTGTTCCCGGGTTCGAACTCGACCGCGGCGGCTGCGTTTTTATGGAAGAAAAACGCTATGGCGGCCGTGTGCTGTGCGTTGCCAGTGCACGTTAAAGATCCCCAGGTGTTTGAAATTATTCAGGAGCCTTCTACTACGGCACCCCTCTTCCTTTCTTTTTTCATTCCCTCTTTTATTACTGCCCTTACGGCGCGGTTCAGGTGTCCAACGATATGAGACAGATACTTCGGCATTTCCTTTCCTTAAAAACCAATTATTATTAATATTATTATTAATAATAACATTATTATTATTATTATTAAGAATGCGGAACGCACGATAAAACCAGGCCGCCATTATCGACGCATAGGAACGTTCGCCGATGATACCTCCAGAGTCGCGCCCCAGACGGTAAATCGGAAGTGCTTCCTACGTAGCCATTTATTCCCGAGGAATGTCTCGTTGATGTTTGTAGCTAGCCGGCCCGCTCTGTGTAATTATATCAAGTGTAATAATAGATTATGAGTGTTACTGGCTTGTCGTCCCCTCCCTTTCTTCCTTCGAGCACGAACCCCTCCGCGGTTAACGAGCGGAATGAATGAATAAAACTTTATTTTCGTTTCTTTGGGTTTAGCGGATTCCGGACGTCTTCATCTTCCGAGTTCCAATGGGCGGTGCCCTCATTGCAGGGCCCCGCTGAGCTTTGCCACCTCGCTTGCGTGCCGCACGAGTCCTCTCTGGACCACCAGCTCGCTGCTGGTGAGCAGGCCCTCCCACTGTTCCGCACTGGGATTTTCTAGTATATGGAATGCATGGTTGTGTCTACATTCCCATGTAATATGATATAGCGTGGGGGTTGCCCCGCACCACGTGCATTTGTCATTGTATTGTCCTGGATACATCTTATGTAGTGTGTGTAGTTTTGTAAAGGTACCTGTTTGTAATCTTCGCCATCCCTCTGCCTCGTGCTGTGGTAGCAACGGGTGTGGTGGAGGATACGTCAGTCTCCTTCCTCTGTGGTAATTTAGTATTTCTGCATATGTGGGTTCTACCGTTGTGGTATGTTCCTGTGACTCCGTTGTGTCTGCTCGGTGGGTCATCTCGCGAGCTAGACTGTCTGCCCTCAGGTTCCCTTCCGCTCCGGCGTGTCCTGGTATACAGAAAATTTTGTGTTGTAATGATGTATTGGGGAGGCCCTGCCTGGAGGATGATTTGCAGTGCTCCCTTGTATATTCTTCCCGCCGTGTAGCTTCTACACGCGGCTTTCGAGTCTGTCAGAATCGTGAGTGATTTATTTAGTCGGTTCCCTTCAGCTACTGCCAGAGCTACGGCAACTTCATCCCCCTTGGATACCGAACACTTTTTGGTTGTTACACACGTGACTGCCTCTAGGCTCTGGTTGACGACCACTGATGTAACTCTATGTTCTTTGGTGTCCCTGTTCCATCGATACAGGCCTGCATCCGTGTATACCGTGTTTTATTTGGTAGCTAAGTGTTTTTCTACGTACTCTGCCCTAGCGGCTCGTCTAGCCCCGTGCAGGTTTGGGTCCATGTTTCTCGGTAAGGAGCAGACTCTGATGGTTTGTCTGACTTTGGTATGTTTGCTACTCTGCCTTCTGTTTCTCTACTGCTATACCCTAACCTGCGGAGGAAACTCTACCTCCACGGAGTGGGAGTACGGGTGGTGGGGGGATGCTGGTCGTCCTATATTTCCACAGTAATAATAATAATTGGTTTTTGAGGAAACGAAATGGCGCAGTATCTGTCTCATATATTGTTGCACACCTGAACCACGCCGTAAAAGAAGGGATTAAGGAGGGAGTGAAAGAACAAATGAAGAATGAGGTGCCCGTAGTGGAGGGCTCCGCAATATTTTCGACCACCTGGGGATCTTTAACGTGCACTGACATCGCACAGCACACGGGCGCCTTAGCGTTTTGCCTCCATAAAAACGCAGCCGCCGCGGTCGTGTTCGATCCCGGGAACTCCGGATCAGTAGCCGAGCGCACCCGCCTCGGTGGCTCAGTGGTTAGGGCGCTCGACTACTGAACCGGAGTTCCCGGGTTCGAACCCGACCGCGCCGGCTGCGTTTTTATGGAGGCAAAACGCTAAGGCGCCCGTGTGCTGTGCGATGTCAGTGCACGGTAAAGATCCCCAGGTGGTCAAAATTATTCCGTAGCCCTCCACTACGGCACCTCTTTCTTCCTTTCTTCTTTCACTCTCTCCTTTATCCCTTCCCTTACGGCGCGGTTAAGGTGTCTAACAATATATGAGGAAGTTACTGCGCCATTTCCTTTCCCCAAAAATCAATTATTTTATATTGAGGATAGGCGCGGCGCATCGGCGGAACACCAGTGGCTCGATGTTAGTGACGCATGCGCGGTAGGAACTAGGGAAGCTTACCCGAAATGCGCCGCTCACTAGGCTAGTTGGTTTATGAGGGTTTATCATCCCAAAGCGACTCAGCCTATGAGCGACACCGTAGTCAAGGGCTCCGCAATTTCGACCACCTGGTGTTCTTTAACGTGCACTGACATCGCACCGCCAACGTGCGTCAAAAAGTTCGCCTCCATCGATATTCGAACGCCGCTGACGTGATCGAACCTGCCTCTTGCAGGTCAGCAGCCTAGTGCTATAAGCAATGAGCCTTCGCGGCGGCGTAGTGTCGCTTTTGCTACAAAACATTTTGACGCTCCCTTTAGCGGCAGCTGCCAGTACTGAAAAGCGGTGTCTTCGGACACATATCACATGGTGTGGGCCTGCTCCTCGAACCCGGCTATTTACCCCATATCCAAACTAACCGGGAGGACTGGGAGGCGAGCCTGCTCGGCTGCCACGACTTCCAGGCCCAACAAACCTTAATTGGCCACGCGAGTCCCAAACCAGGGACCTCCACCTAGTGTCTTAAACCGGCCTCTGACAGGATGTCCCAAGCTTGCCTCCTGTCCAATGTAGACCGGTCCCTTACAGGCTGATCCGAACATGCCTCCCGTCCCGTGAATATGCAACAAATATTTTTACCACCGCCTGCTGTCAAAAATATTTCGTGTAACTATAAGCGACGGCTAATGACAGTTTTGTTCACGTCGATTTTGAACGGCTGAATAACCGCTAGTAAAGCCCACTTTTTCACCCTACTGGCCCGGATGTCTTGTTTCAAAACTTCCATACGTAGAGTGACTACGTGCCAAGCCTAATAACCGCGCCGATGGAAAGAGGCGCGTCGACAGCGCCTACAATAACAAACGACGTCTCATTCCTCTAATCCTTCACAGCTGTTATTCTGAACACGTTATAAGTGCATTATTAAAGAACGGGTTTAGAAAACGTCCAGCTGCTTAATTTAAGAAAGTGAAGCACACTAATATTTTAGTGGTAAAATATAAGCACAAAGCAATTAGAAAACGTCCAGCTGCATAATTTAAGAAAGTGAAGCGCACTAAAATTTAGTGGTAAAATATAAGTACAAAGGAAGTGAACGATAACCTTACAATTCCCAACACTGGGTGGGTAAATTAGTTTTTGGGTAAAGGAAATGGCGCAGTATCTGTCTCACATACCGGCGGATATCGGAACCGCGCCGTAAGGAAAGGGATAAAAGAGGGAGTGAAGGAAGAAAGGTGCCGTAGTGGAGGGCTCTAGAATAATTTCGACCACCTGGGGATCTTTAACGTGCACTGACATCGCACAGCCCACGGGCACCTTTGCGTTTATTATTATTATCTCGACCGAAACGCGGACGCCGCGGTCTGGTTCGAACCCGGGTACACCGGATCAGTAGCCGAGCGCCTAACCACTGAGCTACCGCGGCGGGTCACTGGGTGGGTTTCTGAACAAACCGTCGGTAGAACGTCACACCTCCTAATCCAATGGGGTGACGTCAACAGCGTCGGCTGCAGTGAATGGCAAGTGTTCTGGTATAATCGACAATCGACACAATCTAGCACGTGTTATAGAATTTTGGGATCCGCTATTCTATTGGGACATTCTATAACGAGCAATAAAGACCTGCCAATCACGCCGTATGGAATGCGGCTCTTAGCGG
Organism: Amblyomma americanum; assembly: GCF_052857255.1. Classification (NCBI taxonomy): domain Eukaryota; kingdom Metazoa; phylum Arthropoda; class Arachnida; order Ixodida; family Ixodidae; genus Amblyomma; species Amblyomma americanum. The sequence goes on from NC_135505.1 coordinate 32,385,936, forward strand.
TAGAAGATGACGGAGATGTTCCTTAAGATCTCATCCTGCTACTGGGCATCCAGAGCTTATGGAAAACAAGGATGTCAGTGAAAAATGCCGATGTGAACATTCGTCCTGTAAAGAACATTTCATTGAAGGTGTTATGTATGTGCGGGAATGTTACCATGCCCAACAGGAGCCACCCGAATGGCTTGGCGTGTTGAATGAAGTTGAAGCCTTCAAGAAGTTTTAAACAACCACGCTTAGCGAAAGCCGGTTAACGTAGTTTCAGCGGTTTGTTATCGTTGTCTACACAGGCAATAAAGAAAAAAAAGTCGAAATTGCTCCGCTGGGAGAGAGTTAGACTTGGATTCGAGTTCCGGCCACCGAGCGTGACGGACGTGCGATGACGGGCTTCGTTGGAGCAGCTACAGCGGCCATGTCTGGCCGCGGAAACACGATTTTTGCATCGAACAATGATTATTAGTTCGTATTGCCGAGTTTGCCCACAGGGCGTTTTGTAGAGAACACTGTTTTCTTGCTCGGCGATATCAGGACCCGCCCATTTAGGGTGGAGGATTTCCGCAACGTGCTCGCTCCGCTTTTGCTCATGCTTGGTTATCGCCCTGGGGACGTACCGACTGAACCATGTGTGGGCCATGACCTTTAAGGACGCCAACGCTTTGAAGAAAATCGTCAGCGTGGATGGCCTGCAAGTGAAAAACACCTGGTGTCTTGTCATTGATCCTGCCAATCGGGATATCCGGGTGGAGGCTTCACTGGTTTCTTCATAGTGCATTCGTGACGGTGCCCGACATTTCAAAGGAGAGGTAGCGAGCACAGGGCGTGTCCGATAAGAGCGCAACAACGAGGCTTGTGACCCTTAAGTTGAATGCCGGTGTCCAGCTGGATGACGTTCCGCACCAAGTGAGCGTCGGCGGCGAGTTGGCTCTTGTGGTTGTGCCTGGCAGGGCTCCGCTTTGCCTGCGCTACCACGGCACGGGTCATATTAGGCATGAGTGTCGCATTCCTCGCTGCGGATCCTGCCGACGCTTCGGACACAGGAAAGCGAGTGTCCTCGCACTTATGCCAGTGTAACCGGCCCTGAGAATGGTGACAGGTCGTCCGGGTTTTACATGAATGAGGCTGATGTAGAAGGGGCCTCGCAGGCAGTTAAACCCGTTTCGATACTCTCGAAACCCACGCTTGATGCTCAGGTAGTGGCAGAGCCCTCCGCCAGCGTCAGCGCCACCACCCGAAGTCTGCAGAAAGATGTTAGGCAAGGAGAGAGTGCGGCGTCTAAAGACGTAATGACGGAGCTGCCGACGGACGACTCGAACTCCGTGTCGACCGAGGCCGACCCAATGGATGTTTATATGGGAGAAGCTAGCGTTGGTGCCTGCCTTGTGGCAGGGAAGCGTTCACGCGAGCAAAAAGATGCCGAAGAAGCGTGACGTCAGTGCCAGCGAGGAACCACCGTCGAAAACGGTCGGTATGCGGCGGCCCACCTTGAAGCCACTTCCGAACGTCCCGAGTGAGCCGAGGCAGGCGGAAAAACCGCCTCTCTAGCGGTGCGGTTCCAGTGTCCGGGTTGTGCGGAGGTAGGGGGAGGTGGGAGGGGGGCGCCCACGAGATGAAGGCGACGGTGAGCACAGTGTATGTGCTTGTCGGCCTGATACGTGCAGACAGCTCGTTGACTTTCACGACACCTACAGATGGCTGGTTGAAAGAGCAAGACATGGACACTTCAGGCGCTGTGAGTTAAGAGGCACCTTTGGCCCCTTAGAAACGTTTCTTGCGGGGCCTGCTACAGTAGAACATGGCGGTTCAACTTGATGCAGTGTTTTGTTTATCGTCCCTAAATGTCCGTAGCTTAGGAGGGAGAAGGAAAAAAAAGCAGCTCTACCGCCTTTTTGTTGAAAACGATCTTGCTTTTGCCATCCGAGAAACGAAGATCAAGAGCGAGGAGCAAAATGGCCGCATGGTGGCTTCATTTAGTTCTTTGTGCGACATATGTGTTTGCCATTCTGTCGGCACGTAGTGAGGCTGCGCTCTTTATACTCGAAAAATTTTTGGTATTAATGTCTTTTCTGTTGCTGCATTCGAAAGTGGTCGCCTGCTTGTTGTTGATTTTAGGTTTTTGAGTCTGAGTTGCCGTGTCGTTTGTGTTCGTGCTCCTAATGTCTAGATTGAGCGCAGAATCTTTGTTGAACGTCTTGAAACGCATCCAAATTGCGACAAGATTTCAATCCTGCTCGGTGACTTCAATTGAATTGTTTTGCTCAGGACTGCGCAAAATCTTCGTGGGTCAGAGATAAAAGCGCTCAGCTCCTTAATTCTGTCAGCGACTGTAACCTTGGAGACATCCATAATTTGTAAGCTCGCAATGGTCGCCCCAAATATACTCATTTTCAGCTTGGTAGCAATGCCAGACTGGATTGAAAGTATATCTCTCTTGAGCTTGTTCCACTGTGCACTACGACGTTAAGCACGTAAGTTTCAGTGCCATTGCTTAGTTTTTGCAGCTTTCGGCACAAAACAAAGGAGATACCAATTTAACTGGCATCTGTGGAAATTCAATGCGAAACATTTAGAAAACAAATATTTTGTAAAAGTAACCACGAAAGAAATTAAAAAACTACTGTCAGCGCAGCCCTCAAGCTATGCAGTTGAGTGGGAGGAGCTGAAGCAGCCAGTAAAGATTATGGCGACAAGAACTACGAGTACATTTTGGTTTGCTGAGAAGCTAAAGGAGAAATAAATGCACAAAAAACTTGATTTTTTGCTTAGCATGGAGAGATTTCATCCAGGAATGTACACGAAAGAAATAAAAGACATGAAATGACAGATTAAATGCTTTGACACCGAAAGGAACAAGGCAGCGCTGGTCCGCGCGAGGTCGGGAAAACTCTGGGCGGGAGAGACGCCAACACAGCGAGCACTGTCCGACGAAAAACGATACGCAAATCAAAAAGAAATGTGGCAAATTAATAATGAAGGCATCGTCGGTAAAGAACCCGCTGAGAATAAAAATGTGTTTATAGAACATTATAAAGAATTGCATAGCCACCGGCGCGAAGTGAAAGACAACTTCCGGACTGGATTTTTGCACCAGATGCCAAAACTCGATGATGAAGTCAGAACACGTCTTGAACAACCCATTACTTTAGCTGAATTCGAACACGTAATAGACGAACTGACAATAGGAAAGTCGCCGGGACCTGATGGCCTAGGCGCTGTATTCTACAAAGCATTTCAGCTCCCTGTCGCCCACATTCTGCTCAGAGTGCTAGTCGAATCATATGAGCGTAAGCAAGGTCCACTGCCATTTACCAGCTCGCACATCGTTTTGATTCCAACGTCCGACGATCTAGAAAAAAATGCTTGTTGGTGGGGTCTTATCACCCGATAAGCTTCACCCGCGTGGATTGCAAAATATACGTGAAAGTAGTGCCAAAAGGCTACAAAGGGTAATGGCGAAACTAGTTGGGCCACACCAGACATGTGGCATGAAAAGCCGTAGCATCGCAACAAACGTAGACGTTGTACGGACACTTCTGGAATGCAGTGACGTGGTTGATTCCCGTATGGCAATGATGCAACTGAAACTCGACAAAGCCTTCTACCGGGTTTCGTATAATGCCCTGTTTATGTTATTGGAACACTCAAACGTTGGCCGCGTCATTAATGAGGGTGTTCGAATGGCGCATGCGAACTGCACGACGAGGATAATTGTTACTAGGGAGCTCACTGACAGTATTTGTGTGAGACCGTCAGTAAGACAAGCCTGCCCTCTGTCATGCTTATTGTTTGCAGCCTACCTCGAGCCTCTCTGTTTGGCGGTCATAAACAATGACCGTATAAGTGGTTTGAGGCTACAGTCAGCGCTTGTGAAGATACTAGCATAAGCAGATTACATCGCGATGTTTTCTTTTGAACAAGGAAAATGTCCAGAAAGCCACCACCATTGCGGTAAAATTCTGTCAACAGCAGGCTGCAAAGTGAACTGGGAGAAGAGTGCTGGGTTTTGGCACGGAGACTGAGACGTCACTCCTCAGAACTTTTCTCGTTTGCTATGGTCGAACTTGCCGACTCAGTATCTGGGCGTGCCACTCGATTCATACCGTGATCCTACCAACTACTGGGGCGACGAAGCATAGAGGGTGAGCGAGAAGGCAAATGGGTGGCAAGGCAAGCCACTGTCAATGTTTTCGCGTGCTTATGTGTGTAATGTGATCCTTGTTTCCAAAATATGGTACGTTATGAATGAGCTTTCGGTGCTCGGGTTTGCATTCACAAAATCAATCGCGTCTTTACAGTTTTCATCTGGTCATCAACCTGTGAAAAATGTCGCAGAACAAACTTTTTTTTTCCTGTTAGGGCTGGTTGTTTAGGGCTTGTGCATTTATTTTTCCTGAAGTTGGTTTCAAGCTATTTTTCTTCGCGACCAGGGAGACGCCTTCCTGCGGACTGTCATCCAACCACGACTGCGTTAAATGCTCCCTCAGTTTGGGCTGTCCTCAAGTGAGAATATGGGTGGCGCAGTGAAAGGGTACATGCGCGAAGTGGTCCTGTCTGACAGAATGTTGCACGCGCGTTTTTCAATTGACTACTTGAGCAATGTGTGTAAATGGAAACTCTATAAGGACCTCTTGGATGTGATGATACCATTGCCAATGTACCGTTTACCACACCGTGAAGGCCCTGGACAAGATGTCTTAAAGCGTCTGAAAATGTTGCCAGTCAACCCTCAGTTCAAACTTAGTTGAAACTTGGACAACAAACTTCCTTCTTTGCAAGAAGCCTGACGCAATAGAGCACGTCTTTCTGGACTGTTGGGACCTAATCTCTTATTGAAACGTCCTCCAGAGAACACTGAAAAAAGAACTTCCTTTAGACCCATATGGGATACGCTCTTTACCAGTTGAGAGTGAGGGCATTCCTGTGGATCTAACCATGCTCCTGGGCCTCCACAGCCTGTAGAAAACAAGGATGCAAGTTCGACATGTAGATCTCATTACGCGTCCTGTACGCGAAAAATTCATTGAGAGTGTGCTGCTCCTTAGAGAAGCATACAGGACACTACCCGATAAACCTGAGTTGATTACCTCACTAGACGAACTTGCATTTTTGAAGAAATATTGCAACGGATTCGTCGCACCTATTATTCTCTGCTCCGTTCCCGCAATCCAAATGACTGGCGCACGGCGGACGACCGTCCCATTTGCTTCCGGTGCTCTCACATTGGCCACATCGCCCGTCATTGCCGCAGTCCATGGTCTAGCTTCAACGCCCCGCAACGTCTTCCCCTGCTTCTACAGTCCCGCCTCATCCCACAACTTCTCGACCCGCGCCCCGTCCGAACCGTCTGCACCAGCCGTACCCCCTCTACGCCGATTCTCCCACTCTCCGTACCCGCAGGGCCACCGCTCTCGTTCCCCCAAGTCGCCTTCTCGCAGCCGCTCCCAAATGGAAAACTAAGTGATGCAGCTCCCGGAGGTGACGCTGCATCAACGACCCGGACTACAAATCCTCTCTCGACCACTCGACCTAATCTTCTGAACGTAACTATCGACCGTGTTCCTGTGCGCGCCCTGATTGACACCGGTGCTCATGTATCAGTGATGAGTGCTGCCCTCCGCCGTCGCCTCCGCAAAGTCCTCACGCCTGCAACGTCCCGTGTGTGTGTCGCGGATGGTGGCTCGCCTGCTGTGGACGGTATGTGTTCCGCGCGCGTTACTATTGCCGGCCAGAGTATACCAGTTCAGTTCACCGTGCTGACCACCTGTGCCCATGACCTTATCCTCGGCTTAGATTTTTTGACTGACCATTCCGCTCTTATTGACTGCTCGGAGGGTGTTCTACACCTCGCCCTTCCAACGCTGGATTCAGACCCACTTGATGTATCACTGCGACTTTTCAGTACCGCATATGCTCGCCTGTCATCCCGAACCGCCTCTTTTGTTCCATTGACCCCATCTCGCCCAGTTCCCGATGGCGACTATCTCGTTACTCCCAATCTTGACCTCCTCCTGACCCGTAACGTTGCCCTACCTCATACCATTACCACCATCTAAGCAAACGCCCTCTCTCTGCCTTTCCTCAACTTCGGCCTCACTTCTCAAGTGCTACCGTCTGGCATCTGCGTCGCTACGCTATCCCCTCTCGTTCCTTGCCACGTGGCTACGTTGCCCGCTACCCCAGTTCCAGAAACCGCCGCACCGCGCCGGCAGTCTCTTCTGTCGACCAACAACTTCACAACCATGATGGCTACCGACCTCCATCCCGATCAAACTGCCAAGCTTCGTGCCCTTCTCGAATCTTTTTCGGATATTTTTGACGTGAACAACACCGCGCTGGGTCAAACTCTCGCCGTCAGGCACCGCATTGAAACAGGCGATGCCCCTCCCATCCGCCGCCGCCCTTACCGGGTCTCTCACGCCGAGCGTCAAGTAATCAATGCGGAAGTTACTAAAATGCTAGAAAAAAACATTATCGAACCCTCACGCAGTCCCTGGGCCTCACCCGTCGTCCTTGTCAGGAAAAAGGATGACTCATGGCGTTTTTGCATTGATTATCACCACCTGAATAAGATCACTAAAAAGGGCGTGTACCCCCTGCCGCGTATCGATGACGCGCTTGACTGCCTCCATGGTGCCAAATTCTTCTCGTCCATAGATCTTCGCTCCGGCTACTGGCAAATTGCTGTAGATGAACAGGACCGCGAGAAAACCGCTTTTGTGACTCCTGATGGCCTTTATCAATTTAAAGTTATGCCTTTCGGATTATGCAACGCACCAGCCACATTTGAGCGCATGATGGATGCTCTTTTGCAAGGCTTTAAGTGGTCCACCTGCCTGTGCTATCTCGATGACGTCATTGTCTTTTCGCCCTCGTTTTCCTCTCACCTCACTGACCTTTCTCAGATCCTTTCCCTCTTTCGTCATGCTGGCCTGCAGCTCAACTCGTCTAAGTGCCGTTTCGCGCGCCGTCAACTCGCCATCTTGGGTCATGTCGTCGACGACACGGGGGTGCACCCTGACCCTGATAAGATCCGAGCCGTTAAAGACTTCCCTCAGCCACGTTCCTGTAACGACGTCAGCAGCTTCTTAGGGCTGTGCTCCTACTTTCGTCAATTTGTTGAAGGCTTCGCCGACATCTCCGCCCCCTCACCGACCTCCTGAAAAAGGACGCCACCTTCATCTGGGGACCCGACCAAGCACACGCGTTTTCCACCTTGATATTGAAGCTTACTACCAGGCCAGTTCTGGCCCACTTCGATGTGACAGCTCCCACTGAAGTCCGCACAGACGCCAGTGGCTATGGCATCGGCGCTATTCTTTCTCAGAGGCAATCCGAACAGCACCGTGTCATCGCCTACGCCAGCCGCCTCCTCTCCGCCCCGGAGCGCAATTACTCAATTACCGAACGTGAGTGCTTAGCCCTTGTCTGGGCGGTCGAGAAATTCCGCCCATATTTGTACGGCCACCCTTTTACGGTTGTCACCGACCACCATGCGCTGTGCTGGCTCTCATCACTGAAAGATCCTACTGGCCACCTAGGTCGCGTGGCTTTACACCTCCAAGACTACGACTATACCGTGGTATATAAGTCCGGTAGGCTACACACTGATGCTGATTGCCTCTCCCGTATCCCGTTGGCTCTTCTGATCAATCTGGCAGTGACTCCGCCGCTGACCTCTTCTCGCTCTCTGCTCTTACTCACCTTGGCGATGAGCAGCGACGAGATATCGAGCTCCGCTCTATTATTTCCCGCCTCAGATCCTTTCCATCTGACCCTGCCCTGCGCCGGTTTGTACTTCATCATGACACACTCTACCGCAGAAGCCTGAATCCCGCCGGCCCAGACCTACTGCTCGTTGTCCCGAAGCATCTGCGCAACGACGTCCTCCACGAGCTCAATGACCTCCCCACTGCTGGACATCTGGGTGTCTCGCGTACTTACGCCCGCGTGCGTCGTCGCTTCTTTTGGCCCCGTCTCTACCAGTCCGTCCGCCGCTATGTTCGTGCCTGCGACCAGTGCCAGCACCGGGAACGTCCCGCCACGCTCTCCGCGGGTTTGCTCCAGCCTGTTGATGTGCCCCCTGAACCATTCTATCGTGTTGGCTTGGATCTTTTGGGCCCGTTTCCGGAGTCCACCTCCGGAAACAGATGGATTGGCGTTGCGACAGATTATGCTACTCGCTATGCCATCACGCGGGCCCTCCCCACCAGTACTGCTACCGACGTGGCCGATTTTCTCCTCTACGACCTCATCCTCCGTCATGGTGCACCCCGCCAACTTCTCACCGGCCGCGGCCGTTGCTTTCTCTCTACAGTTGTCGACGACATTCTCCGTTCCTGCTCAACAAAACATAAGCTGACCACCGCCTATCATCCACAAACCAACGGTCTTACAGAGCGCCTCAACCGCACTCTCACGGATATGCTCGCAATGTACGTTTCCCCGGACCATCGGGACTGGGACATTGCCCTTCCATACGTGACCTTCGCCTACAATTCTTCTCGTCATGACACTGCCGGTTACTCCCCGTTCTATCTGTGGTACGGTGGTGAAGCCCAATTACCTTTGGACACGCTGCTTCGGACATCTCCTTCCCCGCCTTCTGAATATGCCCACGACGCTATTGCCCGCGCCGACCACGCCCGCCAGCTGGCTCGCTCCCGCCTTCAAGCCTCGCAGGCCTCACAGCAGGACTACTACGACCGCCGCCACCGCATGGTAACTTTTTCCCCTGGAGCCCTCGTCTTGCTTTGGTCGCCCACACGCCGTGTCGGGCTTTGCGAAAAACTAATGTCCCGCTATGCTGGCCCATACCGTGTGCTCCGCCAGGTCACCGCCGTCACCTACGAGATTGCGCCGGCCTTTCCGGAGACCACCTCCGGTGCATCTCAGAGTGACGTTGTCCACGTCTCTCGCCTCAAGCCCTACGTGTCGCAATTCCTTGCCCCGCCCTAATTTCCACCGAGACGGTGTTTTTTTTAGACCGGGGGCCATGCAACGGATAGAAGAAGAGATGAATGAAGACTCTCGGAGGCGCGCGTGCTCTGGGATTCTGTGCTCTGTGCCTGGTGCTCTGTGCGGGCCGCCCTGTGCTCTTGACTTGTGTGCTGTGCCCGGGCGTTCTCGCGTCGTTCCCGCCTGGACCACGTAACAATATTAAACCTGTCGTCATAGCCGACATGACGCTGTCGCGTTTTTAACATTTATGTGAAAATTGTTTCGTTTCTGTGCCAAGATAGGCAATAAAAGTGTCCCACTGAAGACCTAGAGTTCCATGGTTCGATCCCGGGTTTAGGCAGTGTCCTTTTTGCTTTGTCCTCCCATAATCAGCACAGTACGCGCACACCACACATCGATGGCTACGTCCTGCCGAAATAGCATTCTACTTCCGGCCACAGCTGAGTGAGGACATGGGATCATGGGCTCCAGCGGAGCGGCTATAGCGTTCCTTGCTAGCCGCGGAAAGGGGATGGAAGATAAGGAAGAACAGGACTATGAAAACATTTTGCCTACGTTGCCTGCCGGTCGTGTTATGTTAAGCACATTTTTTTGCACGGTGACGTGCAAGTTATGCGCTTCAGGGTCGAGGATTTCCGCGACGCCCCCGCCAGTGCTGGTGCACTCCCTGACGTTGTGGCGTTGGGGGCGTATGAGGTCAGCCATGTTTGGGCGGTCACGCTCAACACTATGGAAGCAACGAAGAAGCTGGCAGCAATCGAGGAAGTGGAGGTTAAAGGACGTCGCTGCATTATCATCGATCCAGCCGACCAACAGGTGAAACTACGGCTGCACTGGATGCTGCACGGTGTAGCCGACGACGACATTCTGACGGCTCTTGCTGCTTTTGGGAACGTAACGGAGGTGACCCAGAGCGTTGGCGTGTTTCAGGCGTCAAGGAGGTGTCTACAACCAGGACCGTTCACCTGAAACTGAAACCCGCTATGAAGGTGGATGACCTACCACACCAGTTACCCCTCAACGGGGAGCTGGCGCTTGTTGTGGTGCCTCGGCGCCCTATGCAGTGCCTACGGTGCCGCCGCACGTGTCACGTTCGAGGTGAATGCAAGGCGTTACGGCCACGGCGACAGTCAGTGTGTTCGCTACCGCGCAAGCAGCACAGGTAATCGGCCCAATATTGCAACAGGATGGCTCCATATCCTGGTCGTTTGTGGGGCCAGTTTTCAGTAGTGAGGAGCCACCAGCAAATATTGCTCAGTCCCGACGGTCTTCTTTGACGGACAAGCGTACCGGCGATAAGGCAGCCCCGCGGCAAGGCGAGGGGCCTGCACCGGATGGCTCCGGTGGCAACGACGGCATCTTGCCATGTGCTAGACGGGAGGGGTACGCACCACGCTCTTGGCCTCTTCACTTTGTGCGAAAATGGCTTCTGTAACCACGTTTAAAGTAGCCGCACTCAATGTTAGGGACCTGGGAGGAAAGAAAAAGCAAAGCCATGTGTACCGGCTTTTAACGGAGCAAGATATCGACCTACTGGACGTAGAGGAGACAAAAGTAGACGGGGAGAATGGTGCGACCTTTCACGTCTAGATTCTACGCTGTATAAAGCCATGCGATAGGCTCATCTGCTGGTTGTGTCTTCTTTGTAAAGAAGTTGCCGGGTCTTGTCGTGCACGATCATTTCTCGCGCCCTTCAGGTCGGTGTGTCGCTGTTGATTTTACATTGAATAACACTGAGTGGCGGGTTGTGTGTGTGTATCCACCAAATGTTACGAACAAAAGGGCCGCGTTTTTTCAAAGTGTTGAACAGCGTCTTAGTTACGAGAAATAGCTTATTATTATGGGCGACTCCAACTGCGTCCCGAGTGGCTGCGATAAGACCAGTGCAAGGGTGTTTAGGGACGCAAGTACGAAGATACTGTCGCAAATCATAAAAAAATTGAACCTTGAGGATGTGGCGGAGTGTATACAAAGCGCGAGCGGTGTGAAGTACACTCACTTTCAAAGGACAAGCCATGCTCGACTTGACCGCATTTATGTATCACTTAACGTGATTTCAAAATGCAACAGTTACCATGTACTGCCGGTGTCTTTTTCGGACCACTGTTTTGTACAATGTGGGATAGGATTGAAAAAAACAGGTCAGTGCTTTAGTTGGGAATTGTGGAAAATAACTAGCTAATTAAGGACGACGGCTTTAATCATGCAGTAACTGAAGAAATCAGCAAAATATAGCCTAGTAGTGAACTGAAAATATGGCAAAAGTGGGAGCTTTGCAAAGAACAGTTTAAACCTAAAGCAGTTGAACGGTATAGTGCCATTGCGCACGAAGAGAATCTAAGCGAACGCAACCTAAGGTGTATGCTTACAAAACTGCTCGAAAAGGAATGCCAATCTCCTGGTAAATGAATCAATGACATCAGGAAAATAAAAGAAAATCTTCTACTAATAGAAGAGGGCCGTTATCGCGGAGCGTTGGTGCGGGCCAGAGCGGAAGATGTAGCTGCACATAATACGCCGTCGAAACGAGCGTTGTGAATTAAAAAGGCTCATGCTCGGCGAAAACACATTGACAGCATAGAATGGGGTGGCATCCTATAAGACGAAAACGAACATACACACCGTGAGTTTTTTTAATACTATTAGGCGCTCTTGGCATTACATGACGAAAACACGAACACGTTCAAGGAGAGATTTCTTGAGGTACTGGCACGACTTAGTGACGAGTAGAAAGACGCGTCAGAGCTCGCAATAACCGAATCAGAGGTAGGAATGGCAATAGACATTTGAAATTCTGGGCAATCACCAGGACCAGATGGTTTACGCGTGGTTTTTTACAAAGCATTTAAGAACTGAATCGCGCCAGTGTTGACGAAGGTCTTTAAAGAAGCTTACGACGTAGATGATTTGCCTCCTTCTTGTAGTACATCGCACACGGTCCTAATTCCAAAAGTTGATTAAGCTTACCAGTTACGACACGTAACATGGTACATATAGGCCAATTGCACTCGCAAATGTGGATTATAAAATTTACATGAAGGTGTTGGCGCAAAGGTTACAGTGTGTAATCCAGGTTATTGTTGCCCCCATCAAACATGTGGGGCAAAGGGTCGGTCTATCCTGTCAAACATACACAAGGCAAGATGTGTGCTCGAGTGTTGTGATGATACAAATAGCCGCGTTGCCATCTTGCAGATTGACCTCGAGAAGGCGCTCGGCTGTGTCGGGCATAATATTTTGCTGTGCATACTTGATTACGTGTATGTTGGTTCTGTTATCCAGGAGGGAGTCGCCTTGGCGTATCAGAACTGCTCGAGTAGATTGATTGTTAACCAGAGTCGGGGGGTCCCCATTAGCATGCATCGCTCGGCACGTCAAGGCTGCCCCCTCAGCCCTCTTCTGTTTGCCATTTAAAACGAGAGTTGGGTTTAAACATTACTGAAAACGAAAGAATTTCTGGTTTTCGGCTGCAAGCTGCGTAGGTCAAACTCCTGGCATATGCGGATTATTTTGCGGGTTTTTCCGTTAATGGAGAACGTGTAACTGAGGCCGTTGGATGCGTCGCAGAATTTTGGAAAACCTCAGGCAGGAGAGTGAACGGGTCTGAGTCAGTGGGGCTCTGGCACGCAGCATGGCAAACGACGCCTGACCACTTTGCAAACGTACCCTGGATGAAGACTCCAACGAAGTACCTAGGACTACCACTAGAAAGCTATCGCGATAGCGAGACATATTGGAGAGCGCAGACCCAGGATGCACGTGAGAAGGCGGAAAGATGGAAAGGAACAGGATTATTAATTTTCGCTAGAGCCACCGTGTGCAACCTTTTCTTTATCAGTAGGGTGCGGTATGTCATGCAAGTGTTGCATTGTGGAAGAATTAACTTACAGAAGTCACGTCGAATTTTCGCTGTTTTTGTGCGGGCTGCGCAATGGGAAAGGTGCATCCGGACGAAATTATTTAGAAGAGTTAAGGATCGTGGAGTGGGTCATAGACACCTTTTCTTGCGACATATTGTTAACACATTTATGTTTCTGCGTGCTGTCAGTGTCAGTTTTTGCGCACCGCGTTCAAGGTAAGGCTCGGGTGCTAGCTGCATGAATACGTTGTGGCCACCGAAACCCTATCGGGTAGAATTTTCGGGTACTTCAGAAAAGTTGTCCCATGTGTGCGATTTTTCTCAACGAGGTTTTCTAACGAATATTTATCTACAGTGAACAAGAAAAAGTTGTATAAGGATTTGTTTTAAGTTGTTCTGGCGGAACCTATGTACTGCGCCTTGTACAGTGGAGGCCCTCGGAGGAATGTGTTAAAAACGGTTAAGAGAATGCATGTCAAGCCGTTGGTTAAAACCTTCTTTTTCAAGTTGCACACTGGAACGTTATCAGTAAAAATGTTTTTACAGTATCAGAACTCATTTATTTTATGAGGTCCTCATTGCCTTATCTTCAAGCATCCAGAAACCATAGATCACGTTTTTCTGCATTTTTGGGAAGGGGGTTTACTTTTGGGATGTCCTTCAAAGGACGATAAAGAAACAATTTTCACTTCACCCCAATGAAATACGAAATTTGTCCGTTGATACCGTATTCCATTGATATGATTTAATAATTTTAGTGGGCCTCCACAGTATTTGGCGCTCGCGAATGGCAGGATATTACTGTGATCCCGAATCATGGCTGGCACGAATTCATTTTCGCGAAACTGTGAATCGGTTTGTTGAGAGGCTCAAAGCTGCTGGCGATTATTCCGAGTGGTTGTCGAGGGTGGAGCCTTTGATGGCCCTAAAGGAATTTGAATGTGACAAAGTCAGCCATTGGGAAGACTGACTACATAAATACCATGTGATCTTTTTGTTCTTTAATTTTGTTCTGATCATTCTTGCGTAATGCTAGAGCCAGGCAATAAAAAAAAGCCGGAATAGCTCAGTTGGGAGAGCGTTAGACTGAAGATCTAAAGGTTTCTGGTTTGATCCCGGGTTTCGGCAGTGCCCTTTTTTGTTTTTCATCTTATAATCAGCAGAGTACGCACACAGCAGACACCGACGGCTACGTCCTGCCGAAATAGCTCAGTCATTCTACCTTCGGCCACCGAGCGTGACGGACGTGTGTAGAATGGGTTCCGCTGGAGCGGCGACAGCGGCCCTTGCCGGCCGCGGTAACAGGATCGAGGGAAACGAAGGTAGTACAGATTATCAAGGGACCTTGCCGCAGCCGGCTACCAGACGTGTTGTTTTAAGCACAATTTTTCTTCAGGTGATGTTCGTGTTAGGCCTTTTCGGGTCGAGAATTTTTGTGATGCGCTAGCCCGGACTGGTACGCTTCCCGACGTGGTGGCCTTGGGGGCGTACCAAATAAACTATGTTTGGGCTGTAACGTTCAAGAACGCTGAAGGAGCCGCTGAAGGAGCCAAGAGGCTGCTCGCCTTCAATGGACTGAAAGCGAAAAGACGGCGATGCCCTATCATCGATACAGAATACCAACAGGTGAAGCTACGGCTCCACTGGATGCTAAAAGGCGTGGCCGACGACGACATTCGGGTGGCTTGTGCTGCGTTCGGGAAGGTAACCGAAGTTACCCGGGAGAGGTGGCGCGTCCACGACAAGGGATCTACAACACGAACTGTGCTCCTAAAACTGAAACCTGACTTGAAGGCCGACGATCTGCCTCACCAGCTACGTGTCGCGGGGAGTAGGTTCTTGTTGCAGCGCCCGGTCGACCGATGTAGTGCTTGCGCTCTCATGGCACAGGTGATGTTCGACGAGAATGCAGAGTGCCCCGGTGTTCTAAATGCAGGCGTTACGGCTACGCTGAAAGCGAGTGCATCCGTACATACGCAGTGGAAACCGGGCTAACAATGGGAGTCGACACGATAGAGCACATTATGGACGTCGCCGAGACTGAAGAGGACGAGACGGCGAATCCGGCGATGACGACGGAGACTTCTAGGCGCCCGAGCGGCGACGGAAACACGTGCCGCGGCACAGCGAAGGAACCGGAGATGGTAGTTTCTGCTCGAACAAATGATGGGTCGTCCAGCGACGGGACGAGCTATAAATTTGTCGACCATCGAGGAACAGATGAACCAGAGCGGCGCCCGTGCGTTAAACGTCACGAACCCAGAAAGGCGACCTCACGCCTTGACTGAAATTGAAGGGGACCAGCCCGCAGCTGCCGGCGTTGAGGTGCAGCCAGGAAAAACAACCCTGTCCAGGCGATTCACACTCAGTCCAACGCCCAAAGTTTCCGCAGGCAGGCGGGGCGCCGAGAAGGCGCCCCCATTGCCTCCGCTGCAAAGCCAGCATCCGCGCCTGACGGCTCCGGGGGTGGCAACGGCGTCTAGCTTCGTGCTAAACGCGAAATGTAAGCACGGTGCTCTCGGCATCTTCACAAGTTTTAAATGAAGCTTCCGCACCCTTCTTGGCTTTTGCAACGCTTAATGTCAGAGGTTTTGCCGCTAAGACGAAGCCGAACCAAGTGCACTGTGCATTTTAACAGATCATAGCATTGATCTGCTTGCTATTCAAGAGAAGAAAGTTGAAAGTAAACAAGACACCGAGAGCATCGTGCAACGTTTTATGTCTAGAATTTATGCGGTCGTGAGCCGTGCCGTCGACACATCTGCCGGATGCATTGTATTTGTAAAAAAAAGCTGCCTTGCTTTTCGGTGCAGGCGTACACGTCGTGCCCTTCGGGTTGTTGTGCAGTAGTGGATTTTTCTTTCGCATGCTCTGCAAGACACCTAAATTGCGTTTGCACACCTAACGTGGGTGAGGATAGGGTAGGTTTTTTTCGAGCATTCAGAAGTTGTTAAGCAGAGAAAAACACCTGGTTTTGCTGGAAGACATTAATTGTCTTGAGCGCGGCGACAAAACCAGCACGCGGTCCCACCACGTTGAAAGTACGGAACTGCTGCGTCGCTTGATCGATAAGTTTGCATTGGAATACGTGACTGAATGTGTGGTCTACAAGCGCGACATGATGTTCAGGCACTTCCAACGTAGTAGCCATGCCCGCCTTGATAGAAAATATGTATCGGTTGATCTATCGCCAAAGTGTCACAGCTGTGATGTAGTTCCTGCAACTTTCTGAGACCTCTGCTTGTTGAAATGTAGCATAGGCACGATAAAACGTAAAAAATCTTTCCAATGGGACCTCTGGATTTTAAACAATAAGCATCAGAATGACGAAATTCTTGTGATGCTTGTACTCCACTGCTCACGGTTAAATGTGCAAAAGCTGCACCGCATTTTCGCTGTCTTTATATGGGCCTCGAAATGGGAGAGGTGCAGCAGGACGAACTTGTTAAGAATCGTCAAGGTAAGGGGACTTGGTCTGAGGAACTTGTTTGTATGGCAGATAGTAAACAGATTTTTGTTTCTCCGGGACGTTTAAGATCCCTTTTTTCGCACCGTATTCCAAGTCAGGCTCGGGCGTGCTGTGACAGATTGCATTGTTAGAACGGAGCTTATGACCGGAGGTATTCTTGGTATTCTTAAAGAGGTTGTGTTTAACGTCAGGTTCTTGAAGGCGAGATTTTCAAAAAATATATATTTAAGTGGTGTTCAGCGGAAAACATTGTACAAACATGTATGTGACGTTTTACTTCCCGAATCCATGTACAGAGCAATATGCTTAGGAGGCCCAGGCAGAATTGCCCTGAAATAATTTTAAAAAAATGCAGGTGCCACCGGGAACAATAAAATTTCATCAAACTTCAAAACGGCAAAGTCTGTAAAGTTTACCCACGAAAAAAGGGGTTTTACCTACCTTGGGGATCCCACTGCCTTATCTGTAAACAACGAGAAATAATCGACTGCGTTTTCTTGCACTGTTGGGAAGGGGTATATTTTCGGGACGTCCTTCAAAGGACTATCAAAAATTAATTACGTTTGCATCCGTATAGAATCCGATTCCTGCCTACGGTAAAAGGAAATTGCATACTGTTCGATTTAGTAATGCTCGCAGGCCTCCATAGCGTATGGCGCTCCTGAATGGCAGGCTTTCATTGTGATCCGGATGCGCAGCCTGTGCGATTGTATTTTGTTGAGAACATGCGCAAGTTTTTCGAGGTGCTGAAAACACAAGCATCTCCCCCTGAGAGGCTGGCGAAGCTCGAACCTTTGACGGAACTCAAGGGATTTTAAACTGACAAGGCCTGCCCTCAGGTGGTTCTAGACTGCCTTTTTGTGGTTTGTGTTTCTACCCTTGTGTTTATGCTTATTTTACTGTAGATTTAGTGGTCTGCTTTAGGATGTCTGTTTAGTATTTCTTTTCTGTAGTTTGTAATCTGAATCTTGAAGTTAGCCACTTGGAATTAGCCACTAGAATTGTCTGGTGCATAACATTTTTTTTAGCTGATCTTATCTGACAGCACCAGTTAGCCTGAAGTGTAGCGATGAAGTTTTCAAGTGAACTCTGCATTGTTTTTCAAGATTTGCTATCGCATCGTTCTGATTAATTTTAGGTGCTGATTTCAATTTAGTCCCTATATCTAATACCTGTCCAAGAATTGTGGTTTCAAATGTTGTTTATTGTCCTCCATTTAAAAAATGAAATTGTAATTTTCAGATCTTCGTGACCTTTTGTTTACTTTACGCAGGCTCATCAATTTCTTTTCAATTGAATAAGCTTGACACGTTAAGCAGCCTTTTAATGCTGCTGGTGTTAATATTTCAGTTGTAATGGTGGTCTGTGTAATTCAGTGTTTTCGAACATCCAATAGAATGAATGTAAGTCGTATGCACAAGTTATATAGCGAACAGTGTTTTGAGGACATGCTAGTAACAATGTTTGTAAAGTGCTTAAAACAGCAGTGTCGCAAAAAAATGTCTAACAAACTTACACAGCTTCCTTGCACTATGAAGGTAAAATCCAAGAACTATATTTTTGTTCGAAGATAAAACCACGGAACACAAGCAATATGCTATGTTCTTGTGTAATCCTTACTGCGAATCCTCCTGCTTTTATCGACTTCGAGGACTTATAGACTGGATGAAAATAGTGCTCGAAAAATATTTTCAATGCGCGGGTGGAGCACGGAATTCAAAACTTTCTTTAAAAATATCCATTATGGACTGCAAAAATAAGTAACTGTAATGAACGGATTTTAAGGATACAATATACAAGAGCATTCTTTTTAAAAACTTCTAAAGGCAGAGAGACAGCAAACATTATTTGTCCAATGTGGAGCTGCCCACAAGTGGCTTGTGCACCATTCAGGTTCTCTAACACCAGAAAATCGGTTTTTGGACCAGAGTGAAGAAATGGTATACTTTAATGAGAAGAATAAAAAGTTTATTGCAGGAATTTGGCACGTAGATCCGTTACCACGGTCTTGTTTTCAGTTTCATTGCCTGTCGTCTCCCCAACTCTGCTTTTCTTGCTCATTCCGAACCACCCCGTCAAGATACTTTCGGCTAGCGCCGGAGCCATGATTTGTGTATTTTTTTACAGAAGTGCCGTATACACAGCGGAGTAAGATTAAAGAGGTTTCTTTGCCGCCGCCGCTGGTCTCGTTTTGTTTCCGCGATGTACGGCAGTACGCTGCGACGTGACTGCGACGTCGTGTTTATGCATGGCGCCACGATCGGGCAACGCAGGTATCCAGGAGGTGGTGAAGACAGCGGTCCGATGCACTTTTCATCCAGCGTTTCATCCTTTCAGTACTACTTTGTTACGGCATTGACGGAACGGGGCTAGTTGTTATATCTCAACATTGAAGTTCGATTGGGATTTGTTCATGATTGCAAAGCGCATTCGAACCTGATTATTGTGATTAACGAACTAGCACCGTTCCCCCTATATAGTTAGCAGTTCTAGTAGCCCTGTAAGAAAGAGCAAAAATGCAATATAGAAAAACGGACCACTGTCATCACCTCCTCCTCCTGGATGCCGGCGTTGCGAAATCTTGGCGCCTGCATACGCACAACACCGCAGCCACCACTCAGCGTATCGCTGCGGTTGAAACCTCCCATTGCTAACCGGAAGTGTTTCGTATTTTTTGGTGTAAAAATCTGCACCAAATCTGCTCCCTTCGCGAACCGTAAGTCCTCCGTATTTTTTGGGTTGAAATGTACCCCAAGTCTAACGGTGTATATCGAACCTTGATTTTGGAGGACGCTAGAGGACAAGCGAAAAACACCCATTTGGGTTGATTTGTGTTTTGTGTGCAGCACCACGCACCTTGTGTGTTGAGCCTACTGCTGGTCGTGTAGTAGGTCAGAAACCGGACCACGTCGCAGACGAGCAAGTGATTGCAATGCTAAAGCCAAGCGTGAATTTCATGCGTGTGATGCTTTTCAGCATGCACATACATGCTGCACAGAATTCACTACAGATGCTGGATTTGTTGAATGCAGTGCTTGCAGCTGTCCAATAGCTGGTACAACGCATCTCCCAGCGACATCCTTCCGAGAAAAAGTGCGAAGCTTACGTTGTCATCAACATTATCAGCCTCAACGGCAAGACGCCTTTCTTGACAATGAAACGTCTGCGCTGCCTTGTGATGGAGGGCCCTGGATCTTTTCCACTCAGGTCGCAGCAGTCAGCAGCCTTCAAGGTGTGCAGACTAGAGCGGCGGCGGCCTGTGACTTACAGTGCTTGTGTCATTGCCTGTCGTGTTTGCTACGAACTGCATTTCTCTACTTCTTACTCTTTTACTCCCCCTCATCCCTCTCCCCCACTGCAGGGTAGTCAACCGGAACATTCTACTGGTTAACCTTCCTGCCTTTTCTTTCTCTCTCTCTCTAGGCTAGTCTGGAGATACAGCGCTACTGGAGAAAATGAATTTAAAATATATGTTACGTCAGTGTAGTTGTTTAGAAGTGCACGACAGTTCCGGTGAACTAGAAGCCCCTTGATTATAGACCAGTTGGAGATAAGTGTTAAAAACTAGGTAGGTGGGTCTTCTGGACCTGATATGGAGACTCTGTTCCTTTTTTTTGCGCTCAAGAGAGCTTTGCCGCCTCTGCAGCGGGGGCGAGAGAGGAGTTGTGTCCACCACCTCATGAGAGTTGCTGGAGGACCGCGGAGAACCCGTGGGCGTGCGTGTTCTAGACCTCCCCCGAAGGCGGGAAGACCTGCGGGATGCCGACCCTTGGGCCGGCGCTCCCTGCATTGGCAGTTGCAGAATAGCCTTCGCTGTCCCTGCCTGGGGCGTGGATGGCCCTGCCATGGGCTCGGTGAAAGCGGCCTCGGCAGGTGCCGGAGTGCTGTGTGGTGCACCGCCCCTCCGCACCACATCAGCAAAGCTGGATTTTGCTGTGAAGGAGAATTGGTTGGTAAGAGCAAATCGCCTACTCGCTTCTCTATAATGTCTTCCTTGGTCTTTATGGTTATCTCTTTTTCCTTCTCCAGGACGGACAGGCCCTGGAGTATGCAGCGCAGCGCAGGGTTGCGTCGCATTCCTGAGAAACATGATCCTTGGAAGCGCATTTATCGCAATTTTTGTGGCAGCGGCAGCTCTGAGTCGTGGCCAAACCTTTTAAAATTGAAGCATCTTCGTGGGTTCGGATTATAGTGCCTGACATTTAGTTTTAGGTATCCTAAGTCAATAGCTTCAGGTAACGTACTAGTGTTGAATGTTAGAACCAAGTTCTTTTTATTTATTTCTTTGTTATCATTCCGGATTTTGATCCTGTACACATCTGTGACATTTTGGTTTGACAGGCCTTCCAGCATTTCTTTTTCAGTTAAGTGTATGGAGTCATTTTCAGAGGTGACGCCAAGGGCGGAGTTTAGGGATCGGTGGGCTTTTATGGAGATTGGTATTTCTCCAATTGATGCAATGTTTGTGATTTTCGAGTTCTGGACATTGTCAAGGAGTTCTAACAGTAAGTCTCCGCTAGCCATTTTGGACACATTGAAGCCAGGGCCCAGGGTATTTGTTAGCCATTTCGATACTACGAATCGGGATAAAAGTTTGGCAGCTTCTCAGCTGATTCACTGTGGAGGACATAAAATTTGGTGAATGATGTCTTTTTTTCGAAGAAAGCTCAGTTACCTCTTTCCGCATTTTCTTTAGAGTGCGATCGTGTTTGGATGGGAGGCTAGCCATAAGAGTATATATTTTTCGGCCACGTTGCCAGCCGCCACCCATAGAGCCGTACAAGGGGACGAACAAGCCCTGCCCACGCCAGCTGTACACCCCAACTGTAACCCAGTATGACTCAGCTCAGGGTGGTTGGCCACACACGGTTAGCCCTCTTCGATAGGAAGAGGGGAAAATCTGAGAACTGAATAGGAGGCAGGAGAGTTGTAATGAAGAAATAGGAAAGAAAAAGATCGAGGGGAGGACAGGAAACGGTGACTGCCGATTTCCCCCGGTCGGGTCAGGCCGGAGGTGCCGGCTACAGGAAGCTGGGGCCAGGGTGGTGTGTTGCCTCCACCGAGGGGCCTTAAAGGTCCAAACGCTCGGCATCGGCTCAACAACAAGGATCCCCTTTTCCCCGGACACGGCGATGCCACGCACGCATCTTGGTCCGTGGTGCTGCACTATTCACCATCATCCCCTTGCGGGGATGTCCCTGCGGATTCTCGGGAACCCGTGGTGTCGCCACCCACCAACGCCTGAAAGCTGCAGATTCCCCCTGCAGGGACGTTCTCAGATGTGTAAATCGAGATGGAGGCAGCCATCATGGAATAAGCGGAAGCCCTGAGACAGTTGTGTACGGCGGGCGCTCAAGTGGGGCAGTGTGCCAGCGGAACAGAGAGGTTCTTTCGTACATTAATTAAAAGACTAGCGCATGTAACTAGAACAAAGACATAGAAGACAGGACGAGCGCTACGTTAGGACGAGCGCTACGTTAGCTTTAGCGCTCCTCGTGTCTTCTATGTCTGTGTCCTAGTTACATGCGCTAGTCTTTTAATTAATGATGACACACCAACTAGCCCAGCTTTCCGCCTTGATCTTTAGTGCACTCATTAGTTCTTTGTTCAGCACATGCGCACTTGAGCGCCCAATGAGCGGCTGAAAGCAGACTCGTAAGGCCGGTCTGCTACAAGTGTCTGTTAAGACGCTAGAAGCTGGGACCAGTTCGGCTAGAGCTCACTGTCAAACCAGCTCCGCTGAATATACGTAAGAGCTCCGGGTTGTGTGTGGGGGGTGAGGGGGATAAGGAAAACAGTAATGTGGTTTTATCAATGGTAAATGTGAAAAGCATATACTCTGTCTTTGCGATGTGAGGAAGAAAATTGCGGCACATTTGTTCGGAAACCAGGAATTAAAGCTTTTACGCGTTAACGAGTATAGTTTGAACAGCACAGCAGATTTGGCATTGCTGTGTGGGAAGATAAGTTTGTCAGTTGGCCACGCTAAAAAGTAGTGTCAAGATTCATTGCCCTTACAACGTGCACGCTGCACAGCAATTAAGTTCGGATCATGGAAAAAATAAAGCGCTCTCAGGGAAACGGAAAAGGAAGACCAAACAACACCGTCTTTGTTCATTGTCCTAAGGGCGCTTTATTTTTTCCGTGATGCTATACCAGCTAGCTCAAATGTCGATTCTAAATATGGTGGGGACTGGGGGTTAAGTCAGAATGTAGAATGAAGTGAAGAGCACAAGCACTTCAACTCTACCGCAGGTCAGAGGCCCTGGAATTAAGCTGTCGACCTACGGTCACTGGTTGAATCGCATCTGCTGCAGCCGTATTTCGAATTTGGTGAAATACAAAAACGCCCCTATGGTGTACATGTGAACGCACGTTAACAGTGCGCAAGGCGGTCTAA